>NW_007577739.1:227969-278326 GCF_000690725.1 Stegastes partitus | reverse complement strand
CATATTAGTCTCTTTGAGTTTGCAGATTTCCATAATAACGCACATCCTTTTATTCCTAAAAACATGGCAAGATTTTTTTTTCTTCCTTTTTTTTACTTTTGACATGATGTTCTGATTTCAAATTCAGTTTAAATGCTTATATGCCTGCTATGAATACTGTGATTTCTTTTCAAAGAAGGGCTTTAAATCTGCATTATTCCCAACAGCCAGCAGGGGGCGACTCCTCTGGTTGCAAAAAGACGACCGATTGTATGAAAGCCTATCACAAAATTAACTTGTTTCTCGCTTAATCTGTTACCCAAATAAATATTTTTGTAATAAGTTTATGGTCGCAGTTGCTCGTTAAAAGTCTCCCTCAGTGAAGTCGGGTGTTCATTTAGTAAATTATGGTCTCATTTTAGGTATCCATTTATTCATGTATTTCCTTTTTACTCATTTGTTTTTCCACAATTGTCTTTATTTTATCATATTGCGTACTTTCTTTTGGGTGGGGCAGGACTGTAATTGAAATCCTTGTTCTGTTCTTGTTCTCTGTGTTCCGTTAGCTCAGTTATGAACTTTTAAAACCACTTCTATGCATCGAACAGTTAAATGACATCCTTGTGTCACGTATTAAAAAAACATCAGGTTCTCTGTCGGATGCACCTCTCACTCGTCATGCCCGGTGGAAACGGTCAAATCTTTGTATGTCTTTTACATATAGTCCACACCCGTACCTTTTAAACTTCATTAATTAAAACTTTCATTTACTCAAACTGTGAAAAAAAAACCCAAAAAACAAGATACAACCAGTTCAAAAGACAGGGTTGTGTCCCAGAGTATTTCTTGTTATTTTCAGATATGATACGATCTTTCGTGACTGGAAGGCAGAATTTATTTTTCAGATAGGTTAATTTCTCAATTTTGTGTCCTCTTTTCTGAGTTAAGTTAATGAGCTGGTCAGCTTAATATATGATTAAATATATAATTGCTCTTATCATGTAAAAATGTGCTGAAAATTTCTTACATTTGCCAAAATCTGTATATTTTCAAACCTCAAGAAGATCATATGTATGCTTAAGTATTGTTTACAGGGTATTTTTTAATATATTTTTTAGTATAGGGTCCATTTATTATTTGCATTAAACCTGCAATGTTTCATTTGTCGGTAAAGCTTTTCTGATTTGTTGCAGCCCTGCCAGTCCTGACTCTTAATGAGTGTCGTCTGCATCCAGGGAGTCCAGCGCCAGCAGGTGTTCCTCCAGCGTCCAGAGCGACGAGATCAGCTCTATCTATAGTGGTGGGCTGTGCTCTTGTCTATAACACGAAGCCCCCCAGTCGCACTACACAAAACAAGGACCGTGGGGGAGGACAGCATTTACAATCAGGCTCTTGAATGGCTGACATTGGGTGATAAACCTGATTGTGTAATGCTCCTGTATGTGATAATGTGAACATTGTGCTGTGAGGAGCAGCTTGGGCTCCTGGTGGTGGTGGTGGTGGTGGTGGGGGGGGTTGACTAGAAAATGAGGGATTGGAGGAGGGGAGCGTTGAAGGGGGGAGTTGCATTCTCAAAATTAAAAGTTGTAGCCTATTAGTCTGTGTTTGGTAGCTGAGCACGCGCCCATGCCTAGCACGGCTGCTAATAGGAAAAGATGTGTGGAAGTGTATGATTTATGGTTGCACGCAGGCAGGGGTGGAATAATTTGGTGCAGAACGGGTACTTACTGAACGGCAACAACTCGGCTACTTATCCGTACTTTCTGGTGATAAATTAGCTCTTGTTTAAAGTAGCTGGAGACCCATTTTTCATTTTGATTACTACACTTGATATCTCTTTCTTTCTTACTCTCTCTTTGTCAGCAGTGGTTCTTAGCATTTTTTGTGTATGGTTTGGTGTATGCTATGTGTGTTTGTGTGTATTCAGCCCAGCCGCTGGTCCTTTTAACCCCTCAGTGGCTGGACGCCGCAGCACATTCCCATTAAAAAAAACCCACAAGGTAACGTTGTTAATTGTGAGGAGGAGGCCCAACATGGCCGCAGTGACGTGGCTTTTCTCATTGACCGTGAGCTGTCCTGCTGCCAGCTGGATGCAGGGCTCCTGTCAATCAGCGGCCGACCCCTGCCGGGACCTTCCCCTGCTCAGACAAGGTTCCCATTGATCCCTCCGTCGCCCCTCTGACAGGAAGCAGCTTCAGTGGGGGAAATAAGCAGGTAAAATATTAAGTTATAAGTCAGCTTCCAATCAATAAACAGAGCCAGAGGGAAGGGGGGCAGGGCCAAGTCCCCACAGCGGGAGCCCCGCTAGCCAGGGGGTAATGCGATTGAGGTCTGTGGATCACCCCAAAGACCTGCAGGCAGAGCCGAAACTACTTCTCTGCTCCCTGACTGAGGCCATCACACTGATTCCGCTGCCAAGTCCTGCAGCAGTCGCTGGCACATGCTCTTATTGTCCTCCGTTTGGCACCGGCAGCCATGTCAGTGCCCAGGCAGAGCTGGACACTCTACAAACGGCATAAATAAAACATATGAGGGCTGTAATGAGAAAAGAGCTGCAGGGCCAACAGAGTCAGAAATCAGTGTCCATTGATACACACAGATAGATCGGCTCACACAGAGTCCAGTGCAATTACAGTTGTACCAGGACGCTGCAGAGCCAACAGCTCCACCTTTGGTTTCCCCTGAAAGCTGCAGCGTGACATTGATCACACGTCTGCATGTGTCTCCAGCCCATTGTCCTGAGTAGTTTGCTCGAATTGGTGAGTCTCTGGCCCTGGGGTTGGATAGCTTGGCAGGTGTCAGCAGTTATCTTGGCTTGTCTTCTGTGGACAGGACAACTGAGGAGGTGGCGCCGAGGCCCCTGTCAGCCCCCCTCCCTGTTAGGCCTGGAGGGGCAGGGGCACGGGGGCAGTAGGGCAGCTCAGAGAGAAGGCCTTTCTCCTGCAGGGCTGCATCTCCAGGGCCTCCAGCCCCCTCTCCGCTCCCCTCCATGCTTGTGCCGCTGACTGACAGCTATCTTCCAGCTGCGGGACATGCACCCCGGCAACCCACTGCTGATAAAATGTTAATGTAATTAACAGATAATGGCTGTTGTTTTTAGCTGTCAATACTCGGACTGGGAAGGGATAAAGGATTGAAGCTGCACAAAGTCACATTCAGATATCTGCCAACCATTGTAGAATTCAATTATTTCGGCAACGCTACCCCCACCTGTCTTCAGCTGCTAACCTCCACACCACCATCACAGGCACCCCCCTCCTCCTCCCGCCTTTATTGCACAGGAGCACACATCTGATCGTCTTTATGTGATATTGACAGCGTTTCCTCTGCCCAGCTGTTTGAGCCAGAGGGCTACGTGACTGGAAGACGGGGCCTGCTCTCTGGCCAGCCGTTGGGAACTTTTTTTCATATTCAACCACGTCGTCCTGCTCGCCGCTTTCAGATCATAAATCATGTGACTGAGGCAGGCAGCCACGGGGCTCCTCTCACCTCGGACAGCGCGTCGGACACAAACAAAAGCCAGTCAGCCAGCCGGCCCGCCACAAGACAAATGTATTTATATTTGTAACCAAAAACACAAAGCCTATCAGGACATGGTCAGTGCTGCTTTGGACATCGCCTGCCTGACTATTCTGGTATTTTAATAAGTATCGAGCCCAAACAAGATTAGGCGCCTCCAGTTTACGAAATGTCAGTGAAGGCAGCGCTATCACTCATAATAAATGGGCTTATGCAAACAGTAGGGTTTTTGCCATGCATAAGAGCTTGTTTGGTGTGCACCACGGTGATGCTGTATGCTGATATGCAATTATTCTAAAGAGTATCAAAGTTCAGGTGTGAGTCTACCATCTTGCTGTAGCCGTGGGGGGATGCTCGGAGCAGCTACAGATTACCACAGGAATATTCCATGAATAAAGAGGAAAAAAAAAAAGAACTTGTGACGATAAGGGGGAGCCTGAGAGTATGATAAAATACATTCCATAATGGATGGTTCTCTGTGTATTCATATTTTGTTTTTTGGTCCGGCTCTGTAGCTGATGTGGGTGATAATTCTGGAGCCCTACCCTTAGCTGAATTCACTCCTAACAATGTCAGACCGGAACTTTGATCAGTCCATCTCAAGTGTTTGTGCTCCTGCTCCCTAATTAACCCAGTTTGTATGTGCTAATGACACCTAATTATCATTTGTGTAACAAGATTGCTCTCATTGCCATAATGAGAAAAACTCCTTCAAATGTTGCACCGCTTACAAGCGGGTTTCTGCTGTTATTAGCAGAGTGTTTATGCAATCACATCTAATTGAAGTGTTAATTAAATCAGGAATACCATTTTGCTAAACAAAGCCGCTAAGTAGCGGGAGTTTAAAGCTAAGACTAAAAAGCCTAAAGACCCCCCCCCCTCCTCCTGACCATGATTGTAGTTACCCCCACCACCACCGCCACCACCAACAAACCCCTCCCCACGCACAGACATCATCTCATCCCGGCAGCATCCACACCAGAGGGAGGAGAGCCAATCAGAGGTGATTGGCACTTTGACTGGCTGGTGAAATTAGGCCCCGCCCTCCCACTGATTCGCCGTTAATTGCTGCGCACATAAAGATGGAAGGACCGGCGGCTCTTGACCTTGTTCACCTATCAGCATCCATACAACTATGGAGGAGGACAATCTCAGTTGAGCAGACACACACTGGAAATAAGGACACATCAGCACAGCACACATTATATGATGAGGGCAGCAAGCGGAGACAGACGGAATTATATTTTTTCTAACATGATGTTTGGGGATGCACGATATATTGGTGACTACATCAGTATCGGCCGATATTAGTGTTTTTTCTGATATATCAGTATCAGTCTGATGAACAAATTTAGCCGATGATTGTCTAACATCAACGCCTTCTTCTCTACATTTGATATTGCTGCTACTACAGAGATGTTTTTACTTAAATGGTCCTGATGGTCCCCTTAAATATGTTTTAACATGTTTTACTTTTGTTTCGTAATAAAGAAGATTGTGTGGTCTAATTTTTTATGGGCTTCTTTTAAATAGTTTCTCACAGTGCTTATTTATACTAATTTTTCGGTGTGAACAAAAAGTAAATATCGATATCGGTAACATCGG
This sequence comes from Stegastes partitus, assembly GCF_000690725.1. Taxonomy (NCBI): domain Eukaryota; kingdom Metazoa; phylum Chordata; class Actinopteri; family Pomacentridae; genus Stegastes; species Stegastes partitus. Next base: position 273,223 of record NW_007577739.1, on the reverse strand, counting down.
TAATATCGGTTATCGGTGATACCAGAAATATTGATATCGGCCAGAAATTTTAATATCGTGCATCATGAATTGTAGCATAGCAGATACTGTGACTTTCTTATAATGAATTATGAAATTATGTTATATATTGTCAGATTATAATTGTTATCAGACACAAATCTTTTTTTTCACACATGCAGTTGTAATCTCAAGCCTTGCAAACAAACATAAAGTGATCTACGTAGAATCAGTACATTCCCCTTACCAATATTGTTGTTGTTGTTTTTTTAACTTACCCAAAATAAATCATGTAATAATCTAGATACTAAAGCAAAAGTCTCTACAAACGTTAAAAATATCATCAGAAAGACAAAAAATAAAACATCCCCAACACTTCAGACTGGATTAATGCAAGAATGAACACACCCAGTTGTCTGTTGTTTGGTCTGTCGTCACAAGAGAAACTGCATAAACCAAAGCACTCAGTGAAGCTAATAATATAAAATCATTTTTTCCTCTTACATTTGAATTGTGACACAAACTCCTCAGCTCCTCATCCATTTTCATGGCGGCCATATTTCACATTCTGCCGTGGTTTCCCTGTTTTTCTTCCACCTCTGCATCCTTCTCTCCCCCTTGATATTCCAGACCCCAGGTACGTGTTGCTATTCCTGAACCGGAACTCTGAAACTTTCAACAGGATTTTTCACTTTTTTCAGACTAAAACAATTTAATCTATTGTTAGCGACAGGCTAACCACATCTGGTATAATGCAAAGAAAATTAGCTACATCTAAAAATTAAGCCGTCTCAGGGGTTATTCAGGTGTCTGCTGAGATTATGAATGAATTAATATCTTTCTACATACACATCGATTATATATCTGCTTATCCGTGAGCGTCGCTGGGGACTGGAGCCTGTCCCAGCTGCCACCGGGTTAGAGGTCGGCTACACCTGTACTGGTTGCCAATCACATGGCCGACACGTAGAGACTGACAACAGCGCACAGCTAAAGGCACTCACCCTCACTGACATGTCTTTGGAGTGAAGCAAACCACAGCATCCAGTTCAAACCCCTACAAACACAGAGGAAACATGCACCACTTCACCACCATCTGAAATGTTTCACGCCTAACATGCACTGACAAGACTTTAATATTTCTTTCTTCAGTTATTAAGTCTCTTTAGTTCCTGTGAGTTTTTATAAGTGTTCACTGTTTGTACTCTGTTTTTTTTTTTTGTTGCTTTGAACAGAAAAGCCTCTTGGGGGAAATGAATATACACTAAGAGATGATATGTTTCCTATAATGCGCCGTGTGCCCAGACAATCGCTTTAAACACAGAGAATGGAGCATTTCAGAAAGTGCCGGAGCTACATCAGTTGCTCGGTGTGCACACTCACTCACGGCTCTGCTCTCGCCGTCCTCTGCCTCAGAAGGATGATCCATTTCTCTCCTCTGCCTTTACGTTCCTTTCCTCCTCCTCTCAATCTCATTTCATACCCCAGTCATTATGTCTCTCCCCCCTTCTCCCATCCTGCTCCTGAACAGGACCCATTGGCCCTGATTAATCTGCTGCATTTGACTTAATGAGAGGTCATTCACATATCTGATCACAATGGCTACAGGAATCAATGATAGATGGCCACTTGGCAGAAATACTGAGGTGCTGGAAAAAAAAAAAAAAAAAAACCCAACTGAATCTGTTAAGACTTTATTAGATATTCCCCCTCTGCACTGTGTACCTGAGTGTGTTGTATTAGTGTGTGTAAAATATCTCTTTCCAGCCTCCTAAAAGCGTCTGAGATCACTTCTTTCCACTCCTGTGGTACTATAGTCATCGCCCGTAAGACAAGTAACTCAAGTGTGCTATTTAGATTCTCCGGGCAACACTTTGGAGCTGGATGAGGCGAGCGCGGCGACTCAGATGTGTGTTTGTGTGCGTTGAGACTAGACACACAATAGGTCATTCAATAATATAGCATTGTGATACACACATCTACAAAGACACAGATACAGCAGGTATTGGCACACACGCGGAAAAAACCTTCAGTTAGGAGATTATGAATTGATTTCTTCCGCCCTATAAAGCGCGTGTCTTCCTCGGTGAATGCAGTAATGTGTCCACTTGACCTTTCTTGGTGGGCTCCTTTTCTGGTGAATTGACTCCTAAGTGTTTGGCCCTGGCCTTTTCAGCACCATGGGTGTCCTCCATCTGCAGTGTGGCCTGGCTGGCAGACATCAGCAGCCTGTCAGCACATCACGCTCACCCCTGCAAATGCAAACGCACTCCCCCTCGCAAACACAAGCGCGCTGAACTGCCGAGACCTGACAGAGAAGGCCTCAGTGCGGGATATGAGTCTATCTCGGGCGGCGGCGGCGGCGGCGGCGAATGCAGCTGCGTATTATTCAGACTTGCAGCGCAGGCAGACGGATAACAAGATGTTGCACGAGAGGAGCGCGTGACATTTTACTTTGTTGACCTACATGTATGTAGCCGATTAAAGTGTACCGCAGCTATAGTTCAACACAACATACTCGATACATTATGCAGAGTGAGACATGTGTAGAGAGTATTTGCTGCCATTGAATTTCCTGGTCTTTGTCCAAGTGCCATCTCAGGTCTGCCGAGTGTGGTGGCAATGAGAATGGTCAGTGACACCGAGGTCCCGGGCATCTGAACTAGCATCTGTTGCGGACGGGAGCAGCACAGCGGCCGCCCTGTCCTCGCTGTTGGCCCGACACCATCCCACACTATCCACTGTCTGTCACACCCAGCGCCATGCAAAGTTAATTGTGAACTAGAGTGGCGCGTTGGGGCCCTCTCGCTAAGCAGCCCCTAATGACAGGCAGAGAGACAGCTACACATGTTCGCTGGCTCTCCCTCTGGAGGAGGCTACAGATAGCGCTCCGGCACAGACACTGACCTGTCACAGTGCTGTCAGCAGCCAGCCTGTCAGCCATGCAGCCCAGCACGCGGCCTAGCTTTCCCAGGTGCTCGGCTGACAATCTCCGCACCCTGTTCTGTCGGCTCCTCTGCCAAGCCTGCTGCCGCTAAGATTCATTAAGGCTTTATTCAAAGCGGCTCCTGGCCACTTCATTACCAACGCACCTAAGGGTGTGTGGGACACAAAGAAACAGCACTTTTCATGCTTTGAATCGCTGTCCAGAGCCTTCTAGAGTCGATGCTGTTCAGTCATCTTGTACTGATGTTAAATTTCCAGAAGACTCTCTCACTACACTGTTCCACTCGGTCTCCCTTGTTAAGATGACTCCTGAGGTGTGCGTTTTGTGTTTATGAAGGATTCTCCTGGTGGTGTAATGGAGCTCAGCACAGACGTATGGAACACATGTGCTAATATCTCCTCATAGGAGCCCAAATGAGCCATTACAGGAGCTAATCTGACAGGCACACTGCATTCAGTTCCCCATCTGCCAGCCGCGGTGCTGAGAGTCACAGTGTGTTCCTCCTGAGTGCAGAGCCGGGATGGATGGGCCAGATGGAAAACACTCTACTTTAGGAGCAAGTCACTGACCATGGATGCAGGGAGGGAGAAGACGATTGGCTGAGTCACCTGGTCAGGGCATGAAGTTTGGGGGGGGGGGGGGGAGTCAACCACCAATTCAGCACTTTTGTTTGGGAAGTCCTCATTCAGAACGCTGCACTGTATCTGCTTGGGTCTGCCGGTCCTTCCACCTCTTCTCCCTCCGCACAGTTTCTCAGTTTCTTCCACACTCTTAACCCGTGGAGATCAGGAGGAGAGAACGTGGAGGGAACAAAGGGCCAATGCAGGCTGCCGTCTACCTCTTGGGGAAGAAGACATATAACATTAATGGTATCCGTTAACATCTCCTTAACCCCAATCCCCCTTGCTTTCGGAGCACCTCCCATCCCCTTCTTTTCCCCCTGCAGCCAACCGCAACCCACTCACAACCCCGCCACGGATCCCCTCTACCTCCGCCCCCCCCTCAGGCTCTGCTCCCTGGGGGCCTGTTTGTTTCCCTGCCAGGGGCACAGGCGGCGGAACACTGATGAGGTGCTCAGGCCACCGTGAAATGCGCCATAACCTGCCAGCGCAGGGGCCTGGTGAGATTGCCGTATTTACTTTTTAATCTGGCCGCCTTAATACATGCGATAAAAACTTTGTCACATTAGATGGTGACAGATGGGCCCGGAGATGTTATTACTGGTCGGGGGAGGCAGAGCTGGGGGGGAGAGAGGGTGTTTGGGAGGCGCGGGTGTGGGCTCCGGAGCACAGGGCGGCAAAAGGGGATGGGGCAGGCGGAGGGGGGGTAAGAGGGAGAGCGAGGCGATGCCCCCAATCACGATAATTTTTCATCACCCCAATTACATTGTTGAGTGCGTCTCGGCGGTGGCATGTGCACACCCAGTCCTGCTGCTGGGAAAAGAGCGCGGCAGAGAGACATAAATAAAGATAAAACGAGGTGCCCTAGGTCTTCTATCCCGCTGACTATTCCTCTGCCATCTCTCCAAACTGATGGAGGCCCTGTTTAAATGAAGGCTAAATCTTATTTAGATAAGAGAACTGAACTGCTGCCCGGGACGAGAGCATCATTGTTTGTTACTGATGGCTGGAGAGGTGGGGAGGAGGGAGCTGAGGGGGGGGAGCTCGGTGGAAAGTGGCTGGTCTTTGCATGTTCTTATGCCATAAGAGAGATTGAATGTTGTTTTTGTGTTGGCGGGAGTGCAGGTGCATCGAACACACAAAGGGAATATCTGTCACGATCCAGATAGACAGGTATGGTTTTTGTTTTCTAAGTGTGCATTTGTGAAGTCGGTCCCCAGGTAATAAAATTTCATTGTAGTATATCCATCCTAATGTCATTTCCTATCTGGGAGCTCTTTGGCTGTGTATTGCATGGAATACAATATCAAAATATAGCTGTTGTTTATAGTTTCTCTTTATAGCCCAACATCAAAATGTGTGTCGGCGTGTGTGTGTGTGTGTGTGTTGCACAAACATTTAGTTTGAGCCATTGAACACACAGCTCTCAGCTGCCTCAAGCAGCACAAGTTTAGCAACTGTTTTCCTTTTTAATTGTTGTGGAAATTAAATAAGAGTGTTTGTGACATGAATGTTGTAGGTAATGAGAGCCGGAGAGCAGCTGGGAGGCTACGGGCCTGCGTGTGCATCATTAGGAGCTCAGAGGCTCCCAGGCTCCACGCTAGCGTAAGCCGCTAATGAAAAGAATGTAGTCACAGATCTCATTTTTCAGGCAATTCTTGTGTAAACTGGAGATTTTCCAGTGTATGCACAGTGGAACAGGGGCCCCACATAAATCACACAGGCTGGCTGCCTCCAGTGAAAGAAAAGAGGGGGTTTCGAGCACATGCTAACCACGCAGACATATGCTGCAGGAAACTGGAAATCTGCAATGGCACAGCTAGAGGGAGAGCCACTCACAGCACCTACACCTGTCTGCTCCCCCCCTCCACCACCACCACCAGCACCACCACCACCTCTCCACATCTCTTCTAGCTCTCTATCCATCTCCACGGCGCTGTCCAACGGCCCAACCCCCAACCTCCCCCCACACACACCCCCTCATAACATCCCCTCCTACCCGCGGGCAAACCAACCAGCAACGCCTGCATGCAAGCCATTGAAATGGGTCATTTTTTAATTAAATACAATATTAATTACTGCGAGCATCATTACCGATATGTGAGATTTGACTAATTAGTGTAATAGTTTTGGAGTCACGCTCATTAAATATGAAAATTACAGCAGTAGAAAGGATTGGTTCCGTGATCAATCTTGTATGGACAGAGAGGAAATGATTTAGAGAATAGCTTTTATTGTACAATTAACTCCATTACAACCTGCCAGACAAGAATAAAGAGAGCAGGGAATTCGGTCGGTGGTAAGAGTTTCACACAAGTGCTGCCTTCGGGTGCCGGCTCTCCCTCACTTTCAAATACAATCTTTTGCCTGTAACTAAACGAGACACTTGCCAAAGCACACAATACCCTCCAGAGGAGCCTTAGCCTCATCACCCGCTCAATTAGGACAGCTGCTAAATGGAAGACTTGTTGATCTCGTCTATTTGACACCCTCAGAGTTGGTTGTACTTTAGTTTGGCAGCTTTGCACTCAAAGAAAAAAACATGTCATTATCGGTTGACAGGGCTGAGTCGGCGCTGTGATTCACTCTGAAGTTCATCAGAGCTCGAAAGCCGGAAACTGACCCTCAAGCAAAGAGATTATCGGCGCGGGAAGGAAAGATTTAGTTATCAAATTGAGTTTTGTCAAAGAAAAAGGGGGGGAAAAAAAGTAACAATGCAAACAGACGTTATACTGCACAAAACGAACAGTGGTGCTGCTGGAAATAGAGGATGGATGGTCTCCAAGGTGGCCAGTGGGCACTGAGCTCCACTGTTATTTGTGTGCATCAGGGTCTCTCTCCGCTGCTCGGGTAAACACATTGCATAGGACCACAGCCAGTGCATAAGAGCTGAACAGAGCTCCTCTATGTCCTCGCCATGTGTACCGCTAAACACTGAGCAACAGAAATTGGCCCTTTTGCTGGAGTGGGTTTTGTGTGTTTAGCATATCAAAGCTGTGAAAATAACCGTGTTTGCATTGCCTCTTGTCTTTCCAGGTGGTCTATCATATCTGGGCCCTCAGACCGGATGGCGCTGGCTGTGTGTGTTGATCACTATGGCATCTGGGTGTAAGGGAACACCCCTGGCTGGCACCGCAAGTGTGTTAGTTCCAATAGAAGTGATGGCAGCCGCCGCAAAACAAACAGGTCACAAACCTCATTCAAATTAGGCTTCGTTTTTACACAAATGTGATTTTTTTTGAAACAGACACATGCCATCAGTTACAGTGCTAAGCAAAGATGCCCTTGTAATTATTCTTTGATAAATTATTAACTCGGGAATTCAGCAGATAAATTACTATTTTTATTATTTATAAAAATGATTTTTTTTTATTAGAACGCATTGATCCTTCTTTATAGCAAATAAATTGTCATTTTCTACTCACTTCAAATTTAAATATTATTCTTGTAAAGCGTTTATTTTCACTGGTTTGAATGAAATCATAATCCTCCCGTGTTGAGACTCTCCATTTCTTATGACCTTGTACCTCGAACGTCTTTGTGAACCTTTGCCTGTGTACGTATGTACCATAAACATTTCCCCCCTCTTTGAATATATGCAATAATCCTATCTCCAGCCACATGAATACTGGCCCTCCGTATTATTGTAATGCTAACCTCCAGACTGCATGCCTGATAGCCAATACTTTATCACAGCTTTGCCTTTTTTATGGGTCTGGTGTCTCTTTAAAATGATTGCCCCTGTTTTGATCTGATTAATTTTGTGTGAGCACAAACAATTACTTTTCATCTTTATCTGCTCAAGGAATCACCCTTTTTTATGGGTATCATTTATTACAGGTGGACAGCTACTTGTTTATTAGAATTTCAAGCAGCCTATCGCAGCCGAGATCTCCCGCGGTCTATATTTACATTTCAACTTCAGCTAAACAGGTATGACAAACACACATAGCGGAAAAAAAGGGCCAGCCGTGGCCACACTTCATTTTCATATTGCCTCCTCGCGAGCCAGACGGACTGGACTTAATGCAAAAGTTCCTGACATGGTGGCAGAAGGTGCTGAGCGGGAGGGGAGGGGAAAAAGGAGAGCGAGGAGCTGAACGAGGAAAGAGGCGAGAGAGAGAGAGAGAGAGAGAAGGGGAAGGAGGTGGGATGGTGAGAGCAGGTTGACTGAGTATGTATTTGAGCTTTCAGGTGAGTGTCCATCATTCAGGGAAAGAGGATGGGTTCATGGCCTCTGAAATCCATCCATGGCAAGGGGGTCTTCACAGTGAATATAAATATATGTGTGTGTGCCACGGCCAGGGCCACTCTTGACAAGCCAACAGCTGTTAATTATGAATTGGCCTGCAGAGAGGGAGACAGGCTAGTGAATATGCAGAGCTGAAGGAGCGCGCAGAGCCCATGCAACACAAGTGTCAGACCCCCACTGCACCCGGAGTGGCAGGGGTTGACCTGGGTGTCAATCACCAGCACCGGCCAAGCAACAGGACAGGGATTGCTTGGAATGGACCCAAAAATACCGCAGTTTGACTCACGTGGAAATAAACTTTTTTTTATTTGATGGGAGCACGAGAAAGTCAGGTGTCATCTTATTTTCTGAAAACATTAAAAAAAATAAAATGCTGTTTAAGTCAAAATAGCTGCCATCTGATCTCTGTGCATACAAATAGCTTTTTTTTTGCTTTGTGTTTTAATTCTAATTTCCTGTGGCTGGTTGATGCGGTAACATGCCAGTGGCAGTTTTCTGGTCCCTGCAGGCAGACTAACCATAAAGCAATTCAATACTGCTGTTTGCATCTTGGATCAATGGAAAAAATGGAAGCAAAAAAAACAGCAGAAATCAGGGATTTAAATAGTCCACACGTAGATGTCACAAAGTGGTTGAAGGACGTAAACAACAACCTGAAGGTAACGAATAGTCTACAGGCATGCTAGGCTACACACTGGCAGAGCTTTAAGATATATGATGATGACAATGCCATTTGGACCTTTTTTAGTTTGGTCTGTTTGCAAAATAAACCTGGTTAATTAGTGCTAAACACAGGTTTTGTCTTAAAGGTGTTGTCAAATCATCTAATTTTGATTTGACGTTGGTACATTCTCCCCTCACCCCAACCAGTCAAGGCAGATGGACGCCTTCGCCAAGTCTGGTTCTGCTGCACATTTCTACCTGTCAAAAGGCTTTCCTTCACATTTACGCCAAATGATTGGTCACTGATTTGACTGGGTTTCTCTATAACATGGTAAGGTTGCTGCAGGTTGATGCACCTCACGGTGCCCTGAGGTGACTTGCGTTGCAAATTGGCGTCATATAAATAAATAAATTGAAATGAATTGAACCAAATGAAACATTAGGGGATCGCCATGCCGTTTATCCTGAGTGGATGAATGTCTGCGCAAAGATTTCATGGCAATCCATCAGATAATAATTCTCACGGTTTAAGGCAGCGCAGTGGACCAACAATCTGAAACGGCTGGAAATGCATGCAAGTAAATACAGGCATGTTTAGACAGGAAGTCCCTGAGGTGCTATTCTAATGTGTTCCTTGATTTTAAAAGCGATGAGTTAAAAGAATTTGTGACTGAAAAATAACAACAAGCCAGAGACCTACTGATGTGAGCCGATAGTTGGGATCTAGTGGCGCTCTGATGCCGGCAGTTCCTCTAAAAAATGACCCAAAAAATCATGAATTGTCTTCTGATTTTGATCAAGACTGAGTTTAAAGAACTCATGTAAGGGCAAAACCTGAACAAATACGAAGAGGTCCAGCATTGAAACCCTAATAACCCCCGTTAAGTGAAGGATTTTTAGAGCTTATTCCTTCCCAAAAAAAAACCATATCCCTCCTTCCTGTGGCTGTGGAGAGCCTCTGTGTGTACACACACCAGCTCTTCACAGTAGGACCGGGGTTAACAGGGCCTGTGCCTTTAATGACAGGAATATCTCCAGGAATTTTAATTAATTTTCCACTCTTAGCAGCTGAATCTGCGTTAATTTCCCCCTCAAGGACTTTTATAAATTTCATCATTAATAAAATCAGACATTCAATTAGTCCCAAAATCCAGATTGCCAACTGTTTCATAACAGTCCTGGTCTGATTTTCCCTTTTTTATTAGGTTGGGTGAAAAAAAAGTTAAAACTAATTTCATTAATCTAATTGTCATAACTTCGAACCATCTCTTAATTAGTTCAAATTAATATGATTAATCACAATAATGACAAAAACTCATTCAATTACAGGTTTTCAATGGCAAGTGGATGTGTTGGGGGTGATAGGGGCATAAAGGATGAGGGCGGGAAGCAGAGTTGGCTGTGAGAGACGGGATTGGTCGTGATTATTCCGATGACTGACAGGTTATCAATCATGCCGCACTTTTAATAAAGGCTGCCGGAACTTCAGTGGAAGGCCTGGCTCAGTTGTCTTCTTTCTTGTTTTATTTCTTCAAAATCCTTTGGAACTCTCCTCATTCCTCTATGAAATATGATCCCTCTTTGAATGACTTGAGCTGCACATTTTAATGAAGAGAGTGGTGTGCATAAAAACAAAAATGGACTCATCCATATGTAAATAAAAAGATGGCAGTGCATATGCTCATCTCCACCACCCCATTATTGCAGAAAATTGCATACGTTTATGCACTGGAATGATATCACTTTATTTTCATTTGTCTGAGCGTTCACTAAGGCTGCAGATGAGGGTGCCCCCAGCTCGCCTTCCTTTCTCTCCACTTCTCTGCAGACATATGGATCTGAGAGATGCCTGCTGCTTTGCTTTCAATCAGGGCCACCGATCTAACAAAGCAGGGGAGCAGAAGCATGTCACCATTTGTCACATGCCACTGGGGCACAAGCTGAGCAGCAGGTACACCCTCGGGTGTGTTAGGCCAGGAGGGAGCGCTGCAGCTGCCAGTCTCAAGCAGGTTCCCTCTTGTCCCATGCTGTCCCCCTGGGACCAGCCACCCAAATGTCCCCAGTCAGTTGTCTGGGACGATTTGACCTGTGATCCACCCATCTGGAGAGAGAGCTGCATTCTAAGGACTGCTTAGCTTCCATCACCCTGAGGAAGGAGTCAGATGATCAGGAGGCCCATCTGGGGATAGAGATCCCCCCCCTGGAGAGTCCAAACCTCCCAGTAGTCCCAAAGATGCCCCTTCGCTCTACTGTACCTCTCATGCCTGTGTTACTTCAGACGCTCTGCTTTGATCCCCTCACTCATGGGCTTCGGTGCCACACGGGGGAATTCACCTGCCACCCCAGGTAAAGTCAACCAAAGGCTGCTGGAGCGTTAAGCAAAGCATAGCATAGATACATATGTTATGTCTCTGTGACAGTGCTTATCATGCGGCTCAAGGGCTCCCATCTTTTACCCAATGGTTATATCTCACACAGCATTGGATCCATGTCTGATGCATATCTTGGCTGACAACATAGTTGAAAGCCTGCAGCATGACAGACATGTAAAAGTATATATTGCATACTCTGAGGTGCACCGACCATTGTGCACGGCAGCTTTTAGGTTCCTGCACTGTGCTGTGGTGGCATGTGTTTACCACTGGCATTGTTTATGGAGCCCGCCGATTAGAGGCTACTGGACGTGATGCAGAACCACACGGTGAGCGGTGCCATACTTTCTGGATGCTGTGACCACATGGGGCAGCATATGGAGCCATTTCCTCTTCTCTCTCCAGGACTTTTTAGACATGTCAGTTGGGCCTTAATCATGCATTTTTCTGCATGAGAGGAGAACTGGAGTATCTGTGCCGAGCTGGCTTCATCGTCCACGCAGCTTTCCACCAACACAGTCGATCGATAGCGGCCGGCACCGCTGTGTACACAGCACACATCCAAACATGTACACTGTCAGACAGGCACAGTAAGTCAGATACACACATACAGTTTACCTCGGTACCGTTTTGCGGGAGCCGGTGCTTGTTCTGTCTATTATTCAGGCCAACATGCTTTCCTTATTGTCATGGTGCTTTTTAATTAGAAGAGAGTGGGAACTGGTGGATGGAGGGGGGACCATACCTCAGTAGTTCAGCCTTCCAGAGACTCAGGGACAAAAAGGGCATTTTTCAAGGTCTAAACCCACCCTCCCCTCATATGCACAGCCATCTCTAAGTCCCCAGCCACCCTTGAGAGGGAAGCACAGCCTTCCATGTGCATAAAGTTGAAATAAACTGCAGTCTGTATTTTCATTGGGGAAAGTGAACCCAATTTACACGCTGCTCCATTGGAGATGAGCACTCTAGCGTACCCTAGCTGGTAATCTTGCCCAGATTCCCCCTTTGTGTCCTGCATTATTGTTGAAATAAATAACCTTTCACTGCAATCAGTGTGGGGATCTTCACTTAAATTATCGCCCCACAGATAGCTCACTCATGATCTGCTTCTATATCCATTAACTATCCGGGAAAGTGATTTATTGGTGAAGGGTAAGAAAAAAGGGAATGAGGAAAAGCAGAGGGGTGAGTTTGGTTAGACAATAGTGCCCTCTACTGTTCGCAAAGTGGATCGCCTTGACAGAGAGGGGGGGGGGGCTGTGGAGACTGGCACTGATAACATCTTCAGCAGGGATGATGTGATGGAGTTTTGGAAATGGGTTTTGTGTCTCCTCCAAACTGAAAGTAGCTCTTAAACATGCAAACCTTTATGCAGAATGAGCAAAGTGAAGGAAAACACATGCAGTTTAAGAGCATCAGGAGACTAATTTAAGAATGTTTAAGCACCACAAAGGCCATTTGATTAATTCCTCTACTACAAAAACCACAGAGCTGAGGTGCAGCAAACTGTCACTCCAGGTGTAAGCATGGGCCTGGACATTATGGCCTCTCTCTCAGCAGCAATTCAAGCCAGGGCTCCAGTACCTACACCCCCCCCTCCACTCCGCTCCATCCCTCCATCCCCTCCTCCGCAGTCCCTCCTTCCCCACACTCCTGTGATGTGTCGTTACACGCTCGGCTGGCTCCTCTTCCATGACAGACTGTTACTTCCTGGAGCGGAAACGCATTTGATTGTTAACATCTGGGCCATTACAATTGCAAACTAGGGCTCTGTACATCAATCAGGAAGTGATTTCAAAACAAAGAGACCGTCCTCCAATCAATCTATTGGGAAGCGGGGGCATTACATGCTCCTGTAATCCCGGCTAATTAGCGGGATAATGGGAATGAGATTTATGAATCTGCTGAGGAGAGTGGAGGTGCGAGGGCACACTCAAATTAGCAGGGATGCACGCCAGCCAGGGCTGCAATAAGGAAGATGTGCTGTTGGTTTTTTATCAACTTCTTGCTGCCTGCCCACCTTTTGGTTGGTGTCACTGTGAAGGGAGCATTGCAGGGTAATGGACAGGCGGTGGTACAGCACATCAAACCTCTGCATTACACATCTGGCATTTCACAAACAAAGGAAGTGGTGTGCACGCTATTAAACAACAGCTTTAAATGACTGAGGTACATGAGATGTATTTCATATGTAGGAATGTTTACCTTTAGTTAATTACTGATAGACCAGCGGTTTTCTAAAACATCTTTATATTCATTAATTTTTTTGTCCTTGTGGCTAAAAAGCAGCCACTTTGAGAACCACAGCTACAGAAACAAGTCAGAGTTGGTGTGAAGATGAAGGCTTCAGTGCAGCATGCTAGGTAACCTGCAATCCAAGATATTCGAATTAAAACACTTAAAAATAGTTGCTTCCTTTTGGAAATCTTGAGTTCTCTATCTGTCTCTCTCTATTATAGACTAGCTATGTAAAAGTGCATCAAGAAAATCTAAAAACATACCCAAGTCTGATACGCATATTGTCTGTAATAGAACTAAATCTGACAGATAGATCCATTTCTTCTGTTTCCACAACAGTCTGCATGAGAGCGAGCGTATGCACGACACTTGCTGTGTGTGTGTGTGTGTGTGTGTGTGTGTGTGTGTGTGTGTGTGTGTGTGCGAGGCGGCGTCTCCCTGGAGGTGTCTGTCTCGGTGGCACCCTGAAGCCTCTTCCTCCCCAGCGGCCCCGGGCCTGACCTTGCCCGCTGGCGGGGGGACATCTCCCATTAAAGCAGTGCATTGTGATAAGGCCATTTCTTTTCCTTCAGCATCCCTTTAATGTCATCCCTGAAATATGAAGTCATTAAGCGATATTAAAACAGTGCTGACAAACTAATTAACAGAAGACATTATACGGGATGGGCTCGATTAATCCGCTTTAATTGCTCTTTTAAATGGGGGCTCCAATTAAAATTAATAAAGATTTACTGGTGATCACACCAAACTACACCAAGAAGTGGTTGTCTGAAGGGCAGCCTAAAGTCAGCGGCCTCCGTTCTCAAGTTACACTCCCTCTTGCTCCCAGCGCCCTCCCAGTGTGAGCCTGCCGGAAAAAAAAAAAAAAAAACCCATATCTGTGAGCGGGAGATTAAACGGAGGGACCGTCCCAGTGCCCCCAGTCCCACAGCTCCCATTGTCTGTAGCTCGGGGGTGTTTGATCCTGCCTTTGTCTTTCCAGGACCCTGCTAAAAAAGACACCAGCTCATTTATTTTTTATTAATTTTAACACCACACAGACTCTGCAGCATCAGCTCCCCAAACACCCAGATTTATCAAATAGGAATTTGTTTTATGATGGTTTTTCCACTTTTTTTTTCTTTCTGTTTGACTGTTTGCTGTCTTCATTCTTCTCTGCAGCCGCTCAGCTTCTACACAGGGACAAGTGCACCCCCGTGTGGAGAACAGTGCACATGACAGGAAGCTGATTCTGTGTGTTTAATTGTTTGAAACACACATTTACAGAGCAGAAAACATTTTACTGTGATTGATTATAATGTTAAATGAAAGTATTTAGCACACCAGAAAGTATCGTATCTGTGACGTCGGGGTGGAATCAGCTGATTTCGAGGCGAGCTGAGCTGTTTGTGTTACAGCAGAGATTCACTAGATGATGCTGTTACTCTTCTCTGAGCAGCTTCATCTCATATTCCTCTCATTTTCTTTACGCCGTCTCTTTCGGAGTAAGAAAACTTCGCAAACAGCATCAGCGTTTTATAATAATGTGAAATTCAAAGAGGTCAAACTCATAGAACATCTGCTCCGACGGTGTTTTTGTTTTAATTTTTTTTCTCGCCCGCTTTACTTTCCATTTCATCTTCATTACAAAGCAGGCTCTGTTTTATCTGAGACTCTCGAATACAGAACATAATTTCATATCGTGCCGTTTAAGTTGAGGCCCTGTCCGCCAGAGGCAGTTGAACAACTGAAGGTATTTTTCTTTGTTTTCTTTCATTATACCAGAGGTTACCAAGTCTTGTTCAGAAAATGTCACACAACAAATTAATTTGAGCAAAGCACTTTGGTTCAATCAGAGGCATTTTAATTGAGTTGAGAATGCAAATCAATTTACTGAAGAAGACTGATCTAATTGAAAAGGAATGTCTATTAAAAGATTAGTGAGGTTTATTGTCTCCAGTCTTTGTCATCAACCAATCCAACTAATGTTTTAATTTCCTTAATGTTATCATTTCTGATGTAATTGGTGCTTGGGTGCCTAACAGGTTTTCCAATTAAATGTTTGGTTTTGGGCGCTGACATTGTAATCTCTCACGGCGACAAGAAACTGTGCACTTTCATAAGAGCGCTCCATGCAATTGTGCAGCGCTTCTTTATTTATTTATTTCAAATGCAGTTTGTGGCCTTTGTGAAAAAGTTTTAAGGGGATGAAATAACAGCAACAGGCAACGTGTTGGACAACTTCACAGGTGGCGGCGATTTCACTTTATCACATTTAATTCACCCGAAGGCATCAAGAACTCGCCCATCTGCTGCCTTTTTTTTCATGACACCACCGGACTTGCGGCTTGCTCCGAGCGGGTGCCTGGAAGAAAGAGTTAACGCGCTCGTGGAATTTTGCTTTGGTGGCACAACCGCGATATGAGGTCACCTCGGGCATTAGTCATTAGGAGGGAATGCATTGTGGCTGTTTTTAAGACATGGCAGTTGTCCGCATCCGCACCGGCCACACAATGAATGCAGGCCTTAGAAAGTTGACTTGAATTGGCTCCGGTGAACAATGTGAACGGCATAGTTTGTGGGGGACATTTAACAGCTGGCTGCTGGACGTGGATTAGAGGCACCTGAGGGGCTCGACGCTCAGAGCGTTTGCACGGGAGAGTTCAGCGTTTGCAAGGGAAAAAATAAAGCATTTACCTGTTGGGCTTGTTTCTTATAGGATGTGGTCATGTAGTGTGCATTGTTTTAAAAAAGAAAAGAAGAAGAGCATTTTATATTATAATTTAGTGCATCTTTAATTTCCATAATCATCCAGTACAATGTTTGCGACAGAAACAGGGATTGTTCTTTACACGAGCCGAACCTTCACACATGATAATAAAAACCGTCACAGCCACTTATTTCCACATGCATTCCGCCGAGCTCATAGTTTACAACATAATTAAAGTACATAATGCAACACACAACAGCGGCGCATGTACATGTACACGACACACACACACGGCTATGAAATGAAACAGAATTCAAAACTAATACTGACAGTGATTGGCAAAAAGAAAAAAGAAGAAAAAAAACTCAGGCTATGAAGGATTACATCTTTGTAAACATTTTTTTTACACACCTACAAACTCAGTAAATCTAAAAGGCAGATTATATAAGGAAACACTAAACAATAAATCCACGAGAGCATCACTATTTATTATCGTTTGCTTTTTTTTTTTTAAATCTTTGATAAAAGCAAAGCACAGTATTTCAGACTATATTCTAACTTGTAAAAGGGTGTGTTTGGGAGGTTGGTGGTGTTTTTTTTTTTTCTTTTTATACAAATTTAATCTACATTTCACCTCACTAAAATGCACTACAAGAAATGATGAAATGTCAAATTTCCAAAAAACCACTTCATCTGTACATTTCTCTGCCTATAAGTAGGAAGAAGTCTTGAACTCTTCGGGCACGTCGCTGTCCAGTTTGCAGATCACCTTGTATATGGCCTTTTTCCAGGAGGGGTCCGAATCTTTGGCTGCAGAAACGGCGTTGTAAAACTCGTGCAAGGTGATTTCGGCGACCTCCAGGAACCTGTCGGGCACCTGGAAGAGAAAGGATGAAGCGATGCGTTATATGGCGGTGGAAGCCTTGTTCTTTTTTGCTGCACGATCTGTCTTCAGTTTTCTCAAAGTCAAAAATATATGAAATGAAGACCTGTAGCGCAATTCTTCAAACACTGAAACTGATGAAAGGGAGTTCGTCTCTTTGTTCTCTGCGCACATACAACAAATGCAATGCTGCAATCATTAACTTTCAATTAGAGGCCTCTTTGATTAGCTAGTCTTGTTGTCTTGAACCTGTACTAACTAACTGAGCTTTCTTTCCAGGGATTCTCAACAGCACAGCGTGAATCCCAGCAGGAATATGGCAATAGGCTAAATATTTAAATAACTACGCTCAGGTACAAGACATCAGATGGATAAGTTTAGTTGTACAGTTTGGTTGGTGCGGCTAAAGCTGGGGTTCAGATGCAAGGGATGCTGGGAGAAAACCATCTGCCGCACTTGTTTCCCATCCACTGGCCGGTTAGCGCAACACTTGTTGGCATAAGTTATTTTTCTTTCCCCTCATCTCCCGACACAAAAGCATCCCTGGGAAAGGAATGTCTTGGTCCCAAGGTAAAGAAAACGGTCTCATCCCTTTCCCACCGAACGGCCTTCTCCCTCGGAATCCACAGCGTCTTTCTCAGCATTCCGCATCAGTAGCAATCTCTGTCTCGCTCAGGCGTACTGGTCCTCTAATCCTGAGTTGTTTTAGTGGGATTTTGCGGCTTCCTCTTCCCACAGTTTGATAAAGCATCACTCTGGAGTTTAGATAATGGCTGTAAAGGCTGGCCAGCCACAGGTGCAGTGTGACACACAGGTCAGACATACATGAGCACAGCCAGGCCTGACATACTTCTGCAGGTCAGTAACCGAAGAATGCGTCGACTCGGGCGCGATGAATGAATAGTTTTGCTTATTGGTGGAGAGTTAGATGAGTAGATTGATCTCCCTCTTGTATCTGTTTGGTAAATAAATGAGGCTACAACCTGCTTTGCTTCGCTCAGGCTGGAAACAAGGAGGCAAAAGCAACAAAATCTGACTGATATCTCTAAAAATCACAATTTAAGTTATTCTGGGCAAAAACAACTATTTCCATTTTTATTCCTCGGCACCAGGACCCTCTTGGAGTCTCTGCAAGCAACTGCACAGAGTCGATACTCGGACACATCACCTCTCCAATAAAATCACAAATTGAAGAGTGTGTTAATTAAGCAGCTTTAGACGTGTTTCCAGTCTTTGTGCTGAACTAACCAGCTGGTGGTTGTAGTTACATATTGACTGGAGAGAGGTATTGATCTTCTCATCTAAGCCTCCACCGGAAAACAAAACCAGCTCAGGAAGCTCAATAACATTTAGAGTTTTTTCCTTGAATTATTATTATGGCAGAAAAAAATAAATCCAAATTATTAGGGATGATGAATACAAGCATATTAAAGAATCCTCCTTTATCTGCAGCACAGTGTCTGTACAGTATGAGAGGAGGAACTCATTTGAAAAAAACAACAGTGCAACATAAAAGAGAAGAGACGTCTAATAAGCGGCACTTACGTGGAAGTCATTGGCTTTATTGTAGTGCATGTTCAGCGCCCGGAAGAGCTCGGAGTCCCTGCTAACCGTAATGTCTTTGACATCGCTGACGCCGTCGACGATGGCCTGCCGGGCGAACTTCTCCATCTGGATGTAGTAGAACTCCCTAAAGTTACTGAACCACTTGATCAGCTGAGAGGTGATGCAGCGATTGAACTGGAAGTGGAGAGAAAACAGCGTTTGACTTTTATGCCGCTCGGATCGTGTTTACAGCAACGAGATTAAAGGAACGAGCCTGTAACTGAAGCAAGAGAATCTGCCGAGTCTCCTTAAATAAGACAGTGAATGGAAGAAGAAGTGACTTTTCTGCTGCTGACTCGAATCCTTGCAATAAAAGCCAATAATAAATAATAAAAAAAAACGGAGACCGTTCTTGAAATGGAATTTATTAATTTCAGAATTCAATTACAGACTTGGATGAGTAGAATATGAATCTCCGTGCTTTCCCATTAAGAGTTGAACGGCTGTGTCTTGTTTTGGCATGAGCAGGCCTTTCCATTATTGACTAAAAACCTGATTTTAGTACCTGCAGGGCAAAATGCCACCTAATGGTCTGTCACTCTATGCAACATTAATTGCTCTGATCCTTTCCCACCAATGTCCGCGATGAAAAAACATCTGTCAGGGCTCTGTGTTTCTAAACTCAGTCTTGACATTAGTCTTGTTATTCTATCTCGTCATCCAGAAAGACAGAAAAAAATGCCTAAGGGCTGGGCAGGCATCAAAGACGCTTCTTCTCTCTGGTGTGGTGGGTGAGAAAGCGGCAGCATAAGGACAGAAGGAAGCTTCCCTCTCATTGACTCGGGCTGATAGGATGGAATCAGACACTGGGATTAGGTGCTCTTTTGTTCAGTGCCACTTCCCACCACAGGATTGTAAGCAAGGAGGAGACGTTCGCAGGGCTGCAGCAACAGCATCCTCCCCCCTGACCCCGGGGGTCAGAGCAGATCGGGAGGCAGGGGCCCTGCTCTGGCTCGGAGATCCAGGAGACGAGATAGGAGAGGAGAAGGAAGTTGAATATTAGACGGGAGGCAGGAGAGGAGGTAGAGAAGTGTGACACCAGCAGGAAGGTAAAAAAAAGAAAGAAAGAAAGAAAGGAGCTGAGATACGTAAGGCTGAATGAGCAGCACACAGAGAAGGAGAGGACAATAAAGAGGAGACAGAAAAGAAAAGGGGTGACACGAGACCAAGGCCAAAACACACAGGATGTTGTGTTTAGGACCAGCTCACCACCGCCTGGTTGCCACCGCACAAGTCTCTAATACCAACTCTGTGTTGACACTCAATAGCAATGCCTTGCCTACAGAGTCCTTTGTCAGTCCATTTGCTGACTGGAGTGGCTTTTTTTAAAGAGAGAATGCCCCTGTATCTCCCTCTGCCCCCAGGACATACTAGCAGCTCAGTGGCTTTGTTATTTAAACCCTCTGCGTTTTTGTTTCTCTCCTCCGACACACTGCTGACTTTTTTTCTGTCCCAAACACACACTGACAAGTAGATACCAGGGAGTCAAACGCAGGACAAACAGTTCTGTGGCTTGTTCAGACTTTTTAAAAAAAATAAAAATAAAAATGTAGAAGTAAGAGAAAATTACCTTGACGTCAGGGAAGAAGGTTTTGAGCACGTTGGAGCTGGGGTAGCGGGTGTAGAAGAACATGAGCTTTGCCTTCTTCAGATGGCTCGGGGTGAGACCTTCCTGGATGTTCACGTTTCACGTTAAGGAAAGGCGACAATTAAATAAAGCGCGCGGCGGCGGCAGCGTACAGTCGTGTTTGCAAAGTGATAGCAGAGCGGAGTATTGTGTTGCCTCCATCTTCAGCTAAATTGAATTTCACTAAAGAAGAGCTCGGCATTAACTAGGGAGTCAATAATGACCCTAACATGTGCTTATTGGCAAAACAGAATTACGAATTAGATTAGGGATTTTTAATTAGAGAGCAAAGCACTTCATGCCTGGCAGTTAGGACAGCTTGTTTGGAAATGTTTTGAAAAAAAGACGCCGATTTTCAGATGTAATTGGGTTGATTTAAAGACAGCATATGTTGCTGTATTTTTTTTTTTTTTTTAATTCGGGAAGCAAATATTTCACAGATAACATTTTCTTATATTGGACGCTACATTTAAATGAATTTAAATAAGAAAGAAGAAATCCCTTTGTCATTTGCTCGACACGTCCTGTATTACAACTAAAGAGAATGTTTCCTTTATTGCGAGTTTTAATAAATGCGATTCTTTCTCAAGTTTTCCCCCTTTGGCTATGAAGGTGCTCGGGACCATTTCCTCTGTAGTCCACCGCTTTGCCTTAGGTCATAATATTTCCTTATCAGGTCACCACACCACACATTTATTAGGGAACCCTACCTTTGAAATAAGGAAGTTTGGATGAAAGATTTATGTGGTATTGTTCAAAGAGAAGCACGGCTCTTTGCACTGTAAAGATAAAGCGAATCCTGAGAGGAGCCACATTATATTCCTCTCTAATGCCCGGCCACAAGACGATCAACAAAAACTTCTGGGATTGTTTGGAGGATTATTTAATAGCTGGAAATATCAATTATTCTCCAGGCAAATAATAATAGAATGTAGATGTAATTTAACTATAATAATTGGGGAAGTCTGCAAACTTTGATTTTAAAAAAAAACTCAAATATATTCAAATAATGGCACTTTTTTTTTTTTTTTAACCCCCCCTGAATAAAACACTCCTGAGTTCCTCTGAAGACAGAAACGCTGTTATTTGCACTCTACTTCAGTCGTGTACATTCTGACAAAGGCATCCAACAACAAATGCTCAAGACAAGAGCTCAAGTGTTATGGTTGGAAGGCACTTGTGGTTTCCACCAGCACTCAGATGTGACCTTTTAGATGCACCCCTATCACTCTGATGATGGAGAAATAGATCCTGCACCTTTTCAAGTCTGAAAAAACGACTCTTCCTGAAACAGAAACCGATGCTTTCTCTGCCTTTGAAAAATTGGCTTTTGTTCCTGGCAATTCTTATCAAAGCCTTGTATTCCTTTTTATTTGTCTTTTTCTAGACTTAAAGTCATTACTCTGCTCAGATTAAAGAAGATGCTATAATTTTCTATGGGGTTAGCGAGATCAAAGAAAAAATTCTCCTTGAAGTTTTGTTACTGGAACTGCCAATGCTGCAGCGAGCCTCATCCAGCCACTGTTCGAATGGAAAGAGCTGAAATACAGAGAGTTTGTATAAAATAGAAAGGTAAATAGAGTATATTTAAGAAATTATCAAGCACACTCTGCCGTGCTGTGCTGAGCTGTAGTACACAATAGTACCGAGAACATTCGAGTGTTCACTGAAAAAGTCTCGATTTGTGCTGCATGAATAAAATAAATAGAAAATCTTCAATACGGAAATATGGAATTAAACTGCTGTCATCTAATAATTGCTTTTTGGTGTTTGAACTGATCACATTTGGATACTTTCAGCAAACAAACATCATGCTACTGTTTGTATTTTCACTGTGATCATGGGAATAAAAGAGTTTTTCATCCTGCATCAACACAAGGCAAAAAAAAGTCTGTTCTAGCTCAAGTGAAAGGATATATTGAGGGACATGTAGGGGTTTCGTTCGGCCATGCTCTGCAGCTCGCCGCACTCGATCTTGACGTGAGGCAGACACAGGTTGTCCACCGTCACGGCCCCCAGGGAGGAGGGACGAGGGTGGTGGCCGAGGTGGCCCGACGTCACCTTGGACCTCATGGCGATGGTGTCCCAGGGCAGGTCCACCGAGTCCGGGGAGGTCCTGTCCATCGACGGGGGCATGCACGGGAGACCCCCGAAGTTGGAGTGGGGCCCGTACTTGAGAAGGTGCTCCAGGATGTGGCTGTCGTGCAGAGGGGTGCTGTAGTTGAACTGAAAGGGCGTCTGGTGCACCGGGTAGGGCCTCTTCACCGTCGGGGTGACCGAGCTCAGGGGGGCCGCCGCCGGCTTGCGGACCACCAGCGACAGCGCCTCCGTCTGGTCCTGCGGGCTTTGAGCCTCGGAGCTTTCATAGTACTCCAACGAGCGGGATTTGGCCGCGGCCTCCTCGGCCTGGGGCTGGTCGAGGGCGGAGCCGGCCTGCTGGCTCTTCCTGTCTGCGCCCATGCTGATCTCTGGCGACGCGCACATGCGCTGAGGAGGGGACAGGTCCAGTCCTGTGGAAGACGCCTTCTTGAACACCCGGTCCACGCAATCATTGACAGCCCTGGAGAGCTCCTGCTTCAGGGTTTCCTGTAGGTTCTGACTTTCTCTTTGGTGCACCAGATAACCGACTACCTTCATTCGCTCCTTACACTCTGCAGTCATCCTGCTGCTGTTCTTCCTCTCGAAATCATCTTCGCCGCTTAAGTAGCGTGACTCCTGCTCAAGGACGTCACGCTCAGCACCAGCTTCTGTGTCGTCTCTGTTGTCATATTCGGGATCCTCCTGGTTGTAAACTTGAAGGAACTTTTCCTGGAGCTGACGCAGGAGCCTTTGCATGCTGTGGAGCTGCTCTTTCAGCTTGTGACACTCCTCGTCCTTGCTGTTGCAGTTGTCAGTATTGCTGCTGCCAGGTTTCCTGCTCACCTGTCCTGCAGCGCTGTGCTCCTGATGCTGAGGCAACCTCTGCTTACGTTTGTTCTCCCTGTACGCCTCTCTGGCCTCCCTGGAGTCTCTGGCGTCTGTGTCAGACCTCTCGCTGTCTCCGTGCTGCCTGCTGTTGGGGGATCCAGCCATGACCCTGATAATGTTCTCCACTCTGGCCCTCTTGGCCTGCAGGTGATCGGTGATGGGATGCTCTCCTTCCGGGCTGGCTCCTGTGGAGACGTGACCGCTGGGGGATGCAGCTTCCACGGCGCTGTCCTTTGAGGAGACGCTGCTCTGGTCCTCCGGGCCGGAGTCAGCAGCAGTGGAGCTGGAGAGGTAGAAATGGCTTTCATCTAGTGCCCTCTTGTTGTGGATTGTCTTGCGGAGGAGCTGAGAAATGATCGATCCGTTTGAGTACGAGGCCAGAGGCTCGTCGTACATGTTTCGGCGGAAGCAGGGCAGCATGACATCAGGCTTGTCGTCTTCCAGGCAGCCTTCGCCCGAGCTGTGCATGTTCTGATCAGGAAGACTGAGGTTCATGCTCGCTGTAGGGCTTCACACGACACACGATGAAGAACGAGAGCTATGAGATACACAAGAATCTGAAAAAAAACAGACATCCAGAACGCAGTTTAGATAATAAATCACAAAACGAAATCATTTTAAAATAATTACACATGTGTAGCTCTTGTTCCCTTTTTATCTCCTACACTTTAAATAAAACTCACATTTTTAATAGTTGCAGGATAGTGTGAAAATAAACCTATAAGTCATATGACAGCACTACAGAATGTCTCCTTATGTTTTATATCAATGTGTAAAACGAGGACTCAAACCCAAACACACACGACACATGCTGCTGTCATTTTGTCAATAAAACTTGAAATCACACTCGTGATCTTACAATTACTACTTTTAACAAGCAAACAGTAACGTTACGACGATAGAAAAACCAAAGAGTCTGACATTATTTTCAAGATTCTCATTTCAGTTCAAAAAAATAATAAATCAATAAATACTCATCTTAAATAAGGGAGAGCATTCTTTTGTATCCTTTCATCTCTGGGTTGTTATAATGGTTGACGCAAAGGATAAAAAGAATTGTGATATAACCATGAAAGGTAAATTTCAGCTGATGAGAGCCTCAGACCGGGCAAAAGAAACGGTTCTCTCTGTGTGTGTATACATTATTTACAAGAGAAACTATCATGAAAAGCTCTTTGTATGGTTTTCATCTTAAGGAATAATCAAGATGATCATCACTGGTAAAAATAAATGAATAAATAAAATAAAACAATAAAGCTTTGCTGCCTGACTCTGCGGTCACTGAGCTTTATTCTCTGTGAGAATGTATTTAAAGGAACGTTTGTTATTACGACAGAAATTAATTAAAAATCCGTTTGTGCATACAAGTATAACTGATGGACTTCAGAGGAACAGACTGTACTTTATATTTTTACATTAGTCTGTGGATTCTATATTAGTAATTTATACAAGTTGATTTGAACTTGTGAGTCTGTTTATCTACTTTTAACACAGACAAAC
Source organism: Stegastes partitus (assembly GCF_000690725.1). Lineage (NCBI taxonomy): Eukaryota > Metazoa > Chordata > Actinopteri > Pomacentridae > Stegastes > Stegastes partitus. Next base: position 248,863 of record NW_007577739.1, on the reverse strand, counting down.
ATTTTTACCAGATGAAGGAGGACAGAAAAATGTGACACAAGTCCAATTTTAAATAATTACTCTTGCAGTAGAGGAAATATAGTTTCCTTCAGTCTTTACAGTTTGAAAATGTTCTGCAATATGTGGCTGAAAACAAGTGTTAAGTAAATAAATGGTGCATTAGCTGATGCCTACAGAATGAGGAAGAGCAAAAAAAAACACAGTTGATTTTTTGTTTTTCAAAATTGAACCAATTTACACATTAATCTTACAAATTATTATAATTAGAATGTTTTCTACTTTTAAACAAAAAATAAATACACATTTAAAAGCAAATTTAAACGTACACAACCTGAGAAAAATGTCCAAATAATATAAAACTAACACTTAAATGTGCTTAAAGCTGCACTCTTAAACAAAAATAAATTAAGTATAAAGCATGCGTGAGTTATCAAACCCCCACAAAAGCGAATCTACCGCATGGAAAAGCGGAACAAGTGCAGTGGTGAGTTCTGAAACACTCCTACAGACGCACAGTGAACTTACCTGTTGCGCCGGGACGTGCTGCCGAGCTGCTGGCCTGCGCGCACTGCCGGTTGGGCGGCGAGAGTGCAGCAGAGTCGCTGCGTGCATGAGCCGGAGCTGGGGCGTGGCCATGTGGAGGCACCGTGGAGGCTCGTGGCCTCATCAGGCATGAAAAGTGTGAAAACAAGAAGGTTGCTCTCTCCTGTGTCAGCCCACTCGTGATGGTTAGAGAGTGAGTTTCACACAGGATGGACACAGATGAGGCATTTACGGGTTATTCACGAGCTATTATTCATCTATTACTGGAAACAAGAAGAAGAAGAAAACAAAACTTAATCAGCGTTGTAATGATGCAGGCCTACATAAAAACAAAAAAAATAATTGTTTAAATAAGGAGATCACCTTAGTTATGTGTGGTTGTTGGACAGGTTGAAATGCAACACACACTCTGTGACACATCAGAAAGGAATTTACTCAGATCAACTCATCTTTTCTAGTTGAATGAATGAGTTTTGCTTCTTTTTTAGTAGCGTCTGTAAATCAGGGGTCCAATCCTGGTCCTGGAGGGCTACAGTCCTGCAAGTTGTAGATGTTTCCCTCTTCCAGCACACCTGATTCAAATGATCAGGATTGTTCTTCTGCAGAGCTTGATGATGAGCTGATCATTTGAATCAGGTGTGTTGGAAGAGGGAAACATCTAAAACATGCAGGACTGTGGCCCTCCAGGACCAGAACTGGACGCCCCTGCTGTAAATAAAAGCACTCAGTGTGAAATAAAGAAGAAACGTTTTAAACATACCGGAAAATTAAAGCATGTTTGGGTGTAAACATTGTCTACGTCTCTCCTTGATTCAACTTATTATTTTGAGCTTATGGAACTTGTTTTTTCAAGTTCAGTTAATTTTATGCTTTTACGTATTTCTTTATATGTACTTTCAATTATCTTATTATTTTTATATCTTTATCTTGTACATTGTACCTCGCTGTATATTTATTGTCGCACCAACCCACCAGAGCAAACTCCTCGTATTGTGTAAACTACACCCGGTAATAAATCTGTTTCTGATTCTGATAAGACGAGTTTGAACTAATAAAGCAATCAAAGTGCAGCTAACTCACATTTTGAAGGCAGCAGGGGAACGTAGGTTCCTACACTGAATGAGCACAAAGAAGAAATGGATAGAAATCAGAGTTCAATACGTTAACGATGAATAAAAATGTGAAATTATACAATTTATACTCAGAGCTGAATGTCCGAACTCAATTAGCTTTATCATTTATAAAAGTCACCTCACTTCTCTGCACCTTACATTTCCTTGTTCTGTTCCTGTTCCACTTGAAATCTGTTCAATCCTGCTTTTAAGTATGTTTAACCCTATTCAGGACTTTGGGGGTCTTTTGGACCCCAGGCCATTTGATTCTGAAGATTTTTTTTTTCTTAAATGTAAAAAGAGGGACATTTGTCGTGCATTGGAACCAAAAATACTCAACTTATCAGAAAATGTGTTAGTGTAAAAGTCTATAATGAATACAAAGAAATATTTTGCACATATTCTTAGTTGGGGTCCAATGAAGCCCGAAAGACCTTCAACGTCTGGAACATGAAAGTCCTGAATAGGGCTAATAAACAGTCTAAAGACAGCTTTTTTTTTCAATTTCTTCAATCAGTTTTATTTTATAAAGTCTGGTCTAAACTACCAGTATATTTATGAAACTTGTCTGCAGTTGTATTCAGTTCTTTTTATTCCTTTTTTTTTCCATTTTATCGCATAGGTCATCTTTCATATGTTTTTATTTATCTTATCTTTAGTTATGAGTTAATAAAACTAAATTATTCTTCAGCCTCTATAAGCTGTTGAAGTTGTCTTATTGAATGTATTTATTGATATCATTTGACTCATTCACTGGCTGTATTTTTGCATGTTTTTTTCTTGCTTTTTAAACATTTTTAATCCCTCCTGTGTGTGATAAAGTGATGTGGAAATAAATTTATTTGCTTTTGTTGCAGCACACAGGAAACATGCACATGTGGCTGAATGTCTGCTGCGTTTCTCTTTATTTTGCAGATGATGGATGATTGCTCTGTGGGGTCACACAGCTCGAGGAGGTCAGACTGGACCACAGCGAGGACTCCCCCCTCCTCCTCCTCCTCTCCTCCCCCCCTCTCCGCTCGGAGCACTTGGTTTGTCCCACACTACTTCCTCGGTCACTGCGCGTGCCTCGCCTAGCTTGTCGCTGTGACCGGAGTTTCCCTTCCGCTGACAGGCTGCTGTCACACAGCTACCATGTTATCCCATTCCCGGTGTCTCACCAGGAATTTTGGCCGTTCCCTCTCTGCCATCCGCCAGGTAGGCAACAAACAAATAAAGCGTTGCCACTCGCTCCTCGCTGCCTCCGGCTGCGGGCGGAGCCGCAGCTTGCCCTGCTCTGTCAGCGCTAGCATTAGCATTAGCCCGTTCGCCGCTGTAGGCCACGGACAGGCCGTAACATTGTGAGCCAAGGACAGTATGACACTTTCCTCCACAAGTCTTTGCTGCAGCCCCCCTAGTTAAAGTCACCTGCGGGGCCCGTGTGTACTGGCTCGGTGTCGGCTTTAGATGTGATTGCTGGATGTTTTTTTTCACCAAAGCAAAAAGTAGCTGTTCCTTGTTCACGTTAAAGTCAATGCACTTGTCCAATAATATTTAGGTAGCGCCCAAGAACGTGCTAGCCAAACTAAGCTAAGTGTACGGGTAGGTTAGCTAGCTGCTAGCTGTCATCACACCGAGGTCATGTTATGAGAATTAAGAGAAAACAACCAGGCGAGCTAACTTAAAGCAAATATGAGGTTATTTTATTTGACTTTCTGTAGTTGCGTTAGAAACTGAGGCAGTGAAATCTAATGTCAGCCCTGCTAACCATCTGGGTGCTTGTTGGTAGGATTAGTAGTAGATAATTGAGCTCTAATGCAGCTGTTAAATTAGATGTCTAGTTAAAAACACCCTCATGCATTCGCTGGTCAAGACCTCATGTTTAAACCACTGTTGTGTGCTCCATAGTTGTATTGATCGTGTCAGAGGTCATCGTCCAGCGTGTAGAAGTGACTTTTGGCCAGCAGCACTGATTTCTCTCCTCCTGCTGCTGCCATTTTTAAACAGAACCAACTGTTAAACATTGAAGTTAACCAGCTTGAGTGCATGTCGTACCAGCCCCCTGTCATGACTGTCAAACATTAAACATATCCTTCTGTACCAAGAGGAATGTTTTTGTAATGGTTGTGTCTTTTCACAGGGGAATAATGTGTTAGCTCGTCGGGCTGCTGGAGGTACGTGTGCTCGCTGCTCAAACTTGAAGTCACTCCATTTTCTCAAGAAGTTATTTACATGCTTCTCCCGTCCTTCTCCTTGCAGCTCTATCAGCAAGCCCTCCTATCACTTTCAACAACAATGTGTGAGTACGATGCAAAGAGACGGAGAGCTGCGCTGTCAGAGTTCAAGGACACCTTTCACGCTACAGACATAAATGTGTTTAATTGGACAGCATTCAGCCCCTACTTGAAGTATCGTAACCTCGGCACCTTATCATAAACCTACTTTCCAAATATCTGTGTCTCTGTCTGATAGCCAGCAGCATCTGTCTCCTGTGTAAATGATTAATTACAAATAGTGTGTGACATTTTTAGGGGGTTTCTGATTAATTTTTTTATTTTATTTTTCAGAAAATACGATCCCCGATCCAGTGTCTTCCAAATCCAGTACTTCAGGACATCTGTAGCCTACAGTATGTTTTAGACTTTCAGTTTTGCACTTGTTTGAATGTAAAGTATAAGAACTAATGTGGAGCGAAGGAGGCTTTCTTTGACCCGTCTCTTTGTCTTCCAGGAGATGAAGTTGTCACAGTCAAGACTCCGGCATTTGCGGAATCTGTCACAGAGGGGGATGTGAGGTGGGAGAAAGGTAATGCTTTTAATTAATCCCTACCCATGAGTTGGTTCTAATACAGACACCAGACAGAATCTAAAACAAAATGTTCTTCTTGCAGCTGTCGGCGACACCGTCTCTGAGGATGAGGTGGTGTGCGAAATTGAGACTGATAAGGTAAAGCTTATGTAAATACCAAACAAACTCGATTCATTTGTGGTTGCTGAAGATTGTTGGGCTTTGTTTTTGAAAGTGAAACCTTTAGAGTATGTAGCACAAATGAATGAAATATTTAGGACATGTTGCCTCTTTCTTGTATTGCTATTTTCTCTTTAATGCTTGATAAAGTCATTAATGTTTTATTTTAATTATATTTACACTTTAGTTTGCATACATGGACTTTGCAGCAAGCAAATTATATTATATTGTATTTAGAAAATATCCTTTATCTTTACAATTCTGTTTCAAACTTGTGATTATTTTTGCCTCTTTTCTTTTTACTTTATTTCTTCGGTGCTATCAGACATCAGTGCAGGTTCCTGCTCCTGCTGCTGGAGTGATTGAGGAGCTTCTGGTCCCGGATGGAGGCAAGGTGGAAGGAGGAACTCCGCTTTTCAAGCTTAGAAAAGGAGGTTTGTGGAACTACATTTTTTTTACTGAGAGCAACAACAAAGCTGAAAACAACCCTGTTTAGCCCATGTCGTCCCAACTGTTCACGTCTGTGTTTTTAGCTGGTGCTCCCAAAGCCGCAGAAGCTCCAAAAGCCGAGGCCCCGGCCACTGCAGCCACTCCGCCACCTTCTGCTGCCCCGCCTCCACCTCCTCCCCCCTCAGCCGTGGGCCCCATTCCCACCGCCATGCCCTCTGTGCCACCTGTGCCAGCACATGCTATGGACACCAAACCAGGTTAGTTGTCATCAGACAGACGGTCCGTGTCATGTGAGAACTGTTTTGCGTGACATCTGCGTTCGTGACCTCTAGCTTACGTGATTAATCATTGTTCGGCGTTCTGTGGGCAGCAGCTTTCAGCAGTCTCACTGAATCTCTATCTCCACAGATACTGACTGCTTCTTAATATCTCTCTCATAGTTTCCGCTATCAAGCCCACCGCTGCTCCGACTGCCCCAGCGGCCCCCGCGGAGGGGGGGGCTAAAGCCGCCCGGACAGAGAGCAGGGTAAAGGGCAAATCACACAACATAATATTTAGGTGTAAATAATGACTTTTTGAGTTGTTTCATCGTGTAGTCGTGTAGAAAAAGCATTAAAAGAAAGTTAACTGAGACTGAAAACTGTTTTTTTTTTTTTTTTTTGTTTATTTTTTAACATTTAGGTTAAGATGAACCGCATGAGACTGAGAATTGCCCAGAGACTGAAAGAAGCCCAGAACACCTGTGCTATGCTGACTACGTTTAATGAGGTCGACATGAGGTAGGAAATTCTAAATTAGCTGACCTACATTATTAAAGCCTCGGTGCTTTTCTAGACGGTAAATGTACAACGTGCTCTGCCATGGTAGCACATGTACGCCACTGATGAGGGGAAAAACTTTACAGACTTTACGGTCAAATTCCATTCAGATATCTCTAAATGTGTGTGAGCACACGTTTGTTTGCGGTTTGCAGGATGCATACTGTTTGTATCGGTGTTAAAAGCCAAAACAACACTCGCACAAATGGTTATAGATTGAAATCTGCCAAATAGGAAAAGCTTTTTGAAACCCAATATCCTCTTAAACACTGGAATGTAAATATTTGGTGGTAATTCCATCTAAAACGAAGATAAGAATTGTTAAAACAGGTTTTATTAATTTACAAGGAAATGTTATTGTCTGCACTTGCCCCCCTGTGCTGAAGAGGACACTTTGAGGATTTCTTTTCCCCGCAAATGTGTGGTGTCAGCTTTCGGCTATTCAGGGTTTTCTATGTATCCTAATTTGATTGACATTGACGGTCTGGAGGAAGACTTCCCAGGCCAGGGCTCATCTGGAGCCGAAGGAGCTAGTCAGAACAGGAGGCTGGAGCATCTGCAGGGGCCCACAGAGACCTGTGCTCTGAGTGGAAGAGCTGCCTCAACCGATATGGGCTTTTATGACAGCCCAATAAGATTTACAGGCTCTAGAAAGTGAAGATTTTTATCGCTTCTTCTCTCCTTTCTCGGAGAGTCTGTGTCTTGGGAGGGGCTAATTATGTTAGCGGAGAAACCCTAGAGCTTCAACAGGGTTAGAGACAGGAAAACAAACAATTAAAAAGGGAGATACAAGAGAAAAATGAGCAATAGTGAAACAATTAGCAGGCCAGTTTCAATAGCTTTGTTCACCACTATCTGCAGCAGCATTCTTTTAAAGCCACCATAAATAAAAAAGAAGTATATATTTTTCTCCTGAAAACGACGTCATATTCGTGATTTGTATCCGTCAGCATGGCTACAACATTTGAATTATTATTTTTTGTATATCTCGGCTGTGTTGCTTATATATCGTACTAGCATTAGCCACTGATTGTAAGGATTTTAATAATATAAAGCTAGACTGTCAGAAGACTGTGCATACACGTTTGTGGCCCGTTGAATTGTCGACATTCTGGTGACAAACATATTTTCAACTAATGTTTCTGTTAGAAGCACATCTGCACTTTTAATCTTTTGTATAAAGGACTATTCAAGTCTTGCTAGACTTTATGCTAATCTTTTTCTTACAACATCCTCATTTATTAACTTTCAACCCAGCGTGTGACCTTTAACTTGTCTGTTGATACATATCCATTTTTTTTTCATTCTGTTTTCTCTCCAGCAACATCACAGAGATGAGGAAATCTTACAAAGATGCCTTCCTGAAAAAGCACAACATCAAGTTGGGCTTCATGTCTGCGTTTGTGAAGGCTGCTGCTTACGCTCTGTCTGACCAACCTGCTGTCAATGCCGGTATAGACATAACTTGAAAGGCTGTGAAACCTCACTGTGGGGTGTCACTCTGACTGTGTCTTTGCACGCTTGGCATCAAGTTGCTGCAAGTGTGTGTGGTTGAAGAAAAGATTTAAGTTTCAGTATATTTCATTGCTCAACCTCAAAAGCCACGCTAACTTATTTACTGCCCTGAGACCACCCTGACCTATTTAGACAGACCACAGAGAAGCGAGGGTGATCTGGATTGCTGCCTTTTAAAAGTCTATAATGGTCTGTGGGTTTTACGACCTGTTGGTGTAACTTGCACATGACAGAAAAAACTCAATCTTGGTGGCAAACGTGCTGATGAGTTACAGTTTAAATTTATGTTTTCTCTTTACAATCTTTACGTTCTGTATCTTGTTTCCAGTAATCGATGACACAACCAAAGAGATTGTGTACAGGGACTATGTTGACATCAGTGTGGCTGTGGCCACGCCAAAGGTAAGACGAGGGGAACATGTTGTGTGTTTGATAGCCCACTTGTTTCTAGAGTGAAGGGCAGAACGTGAGTCATGCGACTTCTCTCGCAGGGTTTGGTGGTTCCTGTAATCCGAAATGTGGAGGGAATGAATTTTACTGATATTGAGAAGGCCATCAACTTGTTGGGAGAAAAGGTAAGATTTTAAATCGTATATTATGAGACACTTGCTGTAGATTGTTTTTTATTTTTTGCAGTTGTTGTGAAATGTACTTATGTGGAAATGTTCTCATCACAGGCCCGTAAGAATGAGCTGGCCGTGGAGGACATGGACGGAGGGACCTTCACCATCAGCAACGGTGGCGTGTTTGGGTCCATGTTTGGCACACCTATAATCAACCCACCACAGTCTGCGATTTTAGGCATGCATGGCATCTTTGACAGGCCTGTTGCAGTCGGTGGCAAGGTTCGTGTCCTCACTGGGAGACCAACACCTGCATTACACCAATGAGTTGATAGAAAACAAGCTCTGTTTGGCCAGTTGTCCGTCAGGTTGTGCTTACATCCCATCCAACACGCACCGACCCACACCTCACGTGGTCTTAACTCGCCAACTTTTTTCAATATTCAGAGTTTTCATGTTGCTAATTAATAAGCTACTGAAGCACATCCCATAGGGGTCTGATCCTGTAGTTTTCACACAGACGGGTGCAGAACTGTACATTTTATCACTAATGCAGATACTTCAGTAGATTAGATCTGCAGCTTAAAGATGCTTTCATAACTGATTCTGCTGAATATATTCTTGATTGACAAATATTTTCACAGACAAAATGAAAGATAACTTTGAAAGAAAATGATGTTAAGACTCGACCAAATGTTGAAAACACAAAGACGTGGTAAGGAGGTCAGGGAAGTAGTGAATGTTTGACACTTTTACTTTAAAAATGACTGAAAGAAATAGTTTAAGAATCAGTTATCTGCAGTTTTATATCTGTGCAAATCAAAACAAGCTGATGTAATCATTGTCTTTATTAAGTTAACCTTGAAGAAAACAAATTACCAGTTTATTATACGTGCAAAATTCTGTTCGGCGTTATGAGGGATTCGGTCTCAGTGATTTTTCCTCTTGTCCAGGTGGAGATCCGTCCCATGATGTACGTCGCCCTGACGTACGATCATCGCCTAATCGATGGAAGAGAGGCCGTCACTTTCCTGCGCAAGATCAAGTCGGTGGTAGAGGACCCCAGGGTGCTGCTCCTTGACATGTGAACCCCTGTGAAGTCCAGGCCCAACCAAACAAACCACCCCACACAAGCAGTGGCTGTACTCACCTGATGAACATTACCGTAACTGCAGTAAATGTATTGTTGTATTGGTTAACTAGTTAAAAAAAAAACAAAGGATTCTCGGAGAACAGTTGGGTTGTGCAATGGACGTTTGTAAGGTTGGAGGTGATAAACGTTTAGGTGAGATGTCTGGGTCTCGGGGTTCTGGTGCTGGTCTCTAGATCAAAAAAATGGATATAACTCATGTGCGCCATATGTCATTTTCTACATACAAGTAAAAGATTTTCCACTTATGTTAGGTGAATGGCAAATAGAGATAAAACCGCATACTTTAATTAAATTATTTTGGTTGAGAAAAGAACAATGAGCACGTATTGGGCTAGAAACGATGGAGCACTACGCTCCACAATCTCCAAAGTAAAGGAATCCTCAGAGAATTTATGCCATCCGTTTCACTAAATATGGGGGAAATTCTCTTTTTGCTGTGTAAGAAAGACTATTTAAGAAAAAAAAAAAGAGAAAGTTTTAAACAATAAAAGCTGCGTTACTCAACTGGAGTTTTTGTTTGGACGTTTTTTGTTTTTTTGTGGTTTCATCATGACAGAATAAACCAGGGGTGTAGATGTGGGTGGCTCATTTACACAGAATTTGCAGATGAGTCACACATACGCTGATTTTTTTGTATTAGCCTTAGTAAGGTGGTGAAGATAACCGCATTTGTGAGTGAAGTATTTCCTGTAACTTGTCTCCTGTATATACATCCATTGTCACCGGGTTCACAGGGGGCTGGAGTCTATCACAGGGCTACACTTAGAGACAGACAACCAAGCACTCTCACATTCACACCTCCGTTCAATTTAGAATTAACGTCAACATGTTTTTGGACTGTGTGGGAGAAAGCCGGAGAGAACCCACGCCGCACGGGGAGAACATGCAAACTCCAGAAAGATCCCTGGTGTCCTCACCGGGATGCGAACTGGTGACCCTCTTGGCAGCGGTGCGAACCATCAAACCACCTTGGAGCCCCCAGTACTGTGTAAAAGCTTCGGGTACTACAAGTGAGGATGCTTTCAAACGTAAGGAAGTCTTTATTTAAGAAATGCCTTCATGCAGAGTGAAGCAGGATAGAGCTCCAAGTCAGTATTTGGTGTGACCACCCTTTGCCTTTAACAGAGCATCAGTTGTCCTCGGGACACTTAGAACAGGGGTGTCGAACTCTGGTCCTCGAGGGCCGCAATCCTGCATGTTTTAGATGCTTCCCTCTTCCAACACACCCGATTCAAATGATCAGGATCGTTTTCAGGCTTCTGCAGAGCTTGATGATGAGCTGATCATTTGAATCAGGTGTGTTGGAAGATGGAAGCATCTAAAAACATGCAGGATTGCGGCCCTCGAGGACCAGAGTTCGCCACCCCTGACTTAGAATTTCAAGGTATTTGGAAAGTACAGCATACACAAGCGCTTGGACCGTGCTGTATGTCAACATTGGTTTCGATACGAAGCAAAGGGCTTTAAATGAACGTTTCATGTTAAAGTTACGTCTTGAAGCTGTGGACAGAGAAAACATGATGCTAATTGGGTGGACTGAGCCTTCATATTCAGTTTTTAATTCTAACCACTGACGAAAAAAAAACAAGGTGAGGAACCTGAAAAATGTGTCATCGCCACAGAACAAATTTCCCTGTTACCTCAGCATCAAGCGTATTAATCAGTTTTGTGTGTTTCGTGGTGAGGTTAATACGTGTCAGCCGGGTGCTTCAGAAATACTTCAGAATTGGCCTTTTTCTTACTGGTAACCCAGAAAAACAAAGTCTTTAGAAATTAAGCAAATTAAACTCTCAGGAATATGCAAAGAAGATGAAACAATTTATTGCCTCATTGTCTTTTTACACCGACGGTAGATAGTCCAAAAAAAAAAAAAAGGATAATGTCACAATTAAGTTTTAGGTGACATCAGTTGTCATGCATGGTGATAATAAATGTTCTTATGTAAAACTTAACTGTCAAAATTGTAGTTTCCATATGAGTGTCGGATGTGTAAAGTCATAGATCTCTTTTGTTTTTTGTGGGACATCGTTCACTAGTTTCAGTTTTTATTATATCACTTTTCTTTGGGAAGCACAAAACGCAACAGAAGACAGTATCTGGTGCTACATCCATCTGGGGCCACGTCAGGATGCTCGGATTCGTGCCGAGTGTTGGTCTTCAAGTGTAGCACGCTAGCAGCTCAGAGCTTTCCAGGAGACTCCGCTGAAGAAGGGATGACACTTGATGTCACTGACGCCTCCACCTCCGGAGCCCAGGCGGTAGCCGGCGTCGAACTGAAGCAACTGTGGAGCAGCGCAGAGTGCAGATACTGTGAGATTGAATGTCAGCGTGTTGGTGTGTGTGTGTATTTAGAGCAGAAGCCTTGTGGGTGTTTCAAGCCCAACATCTAACCTCAGTGAGCAGAGACGCAGCTGCAGTGCTCAGGTGGTCGGGGATGAGCAGCTGGGTGTGGGAGTGGATTCCTGCTGGATGGAGCTGCCACAGTGGCTGGAGGAGAAGAAGAACCAAACGTCAGAGTTTGTGGGAATGAACGTTAAACAGTGTATGTTTCTAGAACCTTTCGCTCACCATTCCTGTTAGAAGCTCAAACAGCAAAGCCCCAAGACTCCACCAATCACAAGCGTCTGTGATCCTCGACACCCCGCCGATTTCTGTCAAAGAGCAGAGTTTAGTTGCATTCATGAACAGCTTGTATTTTTTCATGAGGTGTTCCCCATCTTATTCAGAATAAAGTGGACCAGCTGCGTGTCACCACTAGGTGGCAGGTTTCTCCAAGGAGTAAGCCAGGAGTAAGGCATAGCTCTACCTGGAGCGCAGTACATCTGTTCCATGGCTCTGGAGCTGATCTCTGACTGAACTTCACTCCACTGGCTGAAAAATGTCAAACACACCTTCCCTGTAAAAACATCACAACAAGTTAAACTCAGAGCGTACAGTTTGTTTTCTTCAGATTGTTCCTTTTACGGTTACTTGATGGACTCACCGTTGCTGGTGAGCAGAACGTTCCTCGGGTTCAGATCCCGACACAGGATGCCTTGTTGATGCAGACTCTCCAGGGCCAACAGGATCTGCGCCCCCCAGACACGCACCTCAGCTTCGGGAAGCCCCCAGCAGGTCTGCATGGTCTTATCCGCAGGCCTGGTGGGCTTGACGGGGAACCGAGGCAAGTGGCACCAGCCGTCCACCTCTATGATCTGGTCCTCTCCCTGCCCCTCTGGTCCTTCTGGCTTGAGGAAAGCATCCACGTCTTCTCTCCTCGTGTGGGTCGCAGGTCCGATTGGGCCAGAGGAGAACCAGTCTACAAATGATCTCACTACTGGAGGTGCGCTCTTCTCTCGAGGACTCATCAGCTCACGGGCCTCCTCCACACCTTCTTTCGTCACATTGGAACATGTTTCCGTTTCATATTTGACTCCTGAAAGGGCCAAGGGAACCCTCTGGAATGTCCCTTGTTGTTCTGCAACGCTGTGGTGGACGGAGACAGACGAAGGCCAAGAACTTTCTGAGGTGATCTTTGTATCCGTGTGGTCAGAAAACACCGCTCTGTCCGTGCTCCTGAGGACGACCATTCCATTCCTTTCTTCTGCAGTGGGGCTGCTGCTGTCCTGCTTTGAGTCCGTCACTACTTCTACTTCGCTTAAAACAGATCCCTGGTGGGAGCCGTTGGTGTCCCACGACGCCCTGCCACGGATCTGGGTTTGGCAATGGAGAGGAAGATGCAAAATGGCAGGCGAGGAACTCAAGCCGTTATTTTCACTGTTCGGCGATCCCGCTTTTACAAATGAGGTCTGATTTGTATGAGGTGCAGTTCGGCCTAGTGTGCTTGGTGAGTCACTGTCAGTCACTGCATAGGGGTTTATTTTCTCACAGTTGTGCGCTGGATCCGCTGCTTTCCAAGCCACTTCGAAATCGGAGCTGCACTCTATCAGTCCCATCCCGGGTCTCCGTTTATGGAGTTCTGACATGACATCGAGAGCTTGACTGACACGAGCGCACGAGAGAGGAAGAGCGGGCTTTTCCTGAGTTTCGCTGGAGTGCAAACACAAACTGGGAGCTGGTGGATGGATGTGGGTGTTGACTTTTGTCCTCGTCGGGCCGGAATGCAGAGTTAGCCGATCGAGCTTGGTGTAAAACGACGCCGCGGAGCGAGTGTTCTGCAGGCAGCCTGTCTCTTCGATGTAGGAGTGAGTCCCGCAGCTTTCCAGTCGCTGCTGAGTCTCATCCCATGAGGTTATGAAGTCCGTGTCCGGGCTCTCGTCGCTTAGTTTCTCCGGAATCGCCGCTGTGCTCTGTCTGCTGTTGTGCTGGTAGTCTGTGCTGATTGTGGGCGAGGTGTGGCTGGTCTTCAGCTTGATGCTGTGCTGGCCAGAGGTGAAGCATTCCGGGTGTTCCTTGGCCTTCTCGTTTTTCAGCTTGTGCAGCTTGGAGAAGAGCCTCCCACCTGGAATAATACAAAAAAAATAAAAATTGATATTGTGCTTCATTTTCCATTTGTTCCAGCTGCATTGAGAGCAGCTGTTACCAGCTCACCTTTGACATGCTCGAGATGTAGGTACACAGCATCCTCACTGACGTAGTATCTTAGCAGCTTCACCATGTATGGCACCCCTTGAGGAATGATGGTTGGCTGGTCCCTGCTCTCCCAGCTCGACTTTACCAGGCTCTGCAAGAACATAAGATGCTCAACAAAGGGAAATATGCAATTCAGAAAGGGTGCATTCATATGTTTTTTTAAACTGCATTCATTCAGACATGGAAACAAGAAAAAATAAGACTGCTGCCTGGATTCCCCTTCAGAAATGAAAGCCCGTCTCTTGCCGTGTCTCTCTGGTCACTGAAATTTGAGGTGTGCTTCAACTGGCTAAAAGGGTGAGAGCTCTCAGGCAGATCAATGCGCGGTGATACTCAGGGAGACGGGATGGAGAGGGCTCCCATCGACTGGCCGGCCACTGAATACACAAGCTGGCTCGCTGCCCGACGGCAACCCCCAAAACATCTTCACCGTCAGTGGTTAGATATTAGCCAACGGATGTGTTTTTACTCATTTTCTGTATGCAATAAAGTATTTTACTCTGCAGTGCACACTCACCTTTACAACAAACGTCTCTTTGTTGATCATGCTTTGGACGATCAGGACCTGTGGGATGAAAATAAATGACATCCTCAGGCCACCGCAGCAAAGCAGGTAAGTTATTACAGCATCTTTCACCTGTGGTAGTGTTCATGGCTGGAATGCAGTTCACTGTTTACAGCCAGGAGTGCTCCTACGTCAAGTTTTATGTTGAAACAAATATGATGCATGGTGTGCATTACATTTAATGGTGCAGCCATGTGGTTGGGGTGAATAGCACACCCTGCAGTGAGCTCCTGGTTTGACTCCCGGCCCTTCAAGAACTTTACTGCATGTCTTTCCCCTGCTCTCTTTCCCCATATTCCCTGTCTGTGTCCGTCGCTTCTATCAAAAATGGTCCCTGAAAATTGATTTTTAAATGAAGTGTTCCTATTTTTCCCTCCTTTTGTTTTTTAATGGCGTAGACAAAATATTAAAGACACTACGGAACACTTTCAAACGCAGGTCAGTGCATCATCACCACCTGCCTCACTCAAACACATAAAACTTTCTGCAGGAAGCCGTAGTAGCTTTAGTAAAAGTAGGACTCGTGCTGGAGCTGTTGGATTCGATTCTCAGTCAAACGCTTACATATAAAAGCACCGAACCTGGGGGGATAGGGCCTTTCCTGTCCACCCTCACCCTCTGGAACTCTCTCCCACAACATATTCGTGACGCTACAGACTCAGTAATATTCAAATCTAAATTAAAAACTCACTTGTTTTCCCACCGAGGCCTTTATCTGGATATTTAGCGTTGTGTTTATCTGTTTGCTGTATTTCTATGTTTTCTACCTTTGTATTAGTTGCGTATTGTTTATTGCTTTTATCCTGTGAAGCGTCTCTGAGTTCTTGAAAAGCGCTATATAAATAAAAATGAATTATTATTATTATTATAAATGCGTATCAGTGTGTCATACCTTATCAGTCACTCCCACCACCTTGCACATCTCCAGATCCTCCACGGGTGAACTCAAGTGTCTGATTGGACGGAATCGCAGACTGCTGTAGCCCTGGCAATGAAAACCGCACAACTGTGAAATTGTGAAGACGAATTAGGTGTGATGTGTGACAGCAGACATTAAATGTTTCATCCAGTGTGAGAAGCAACACTGCCAGTGCTCGTTTATGCTTCTTCAACCAGAGGACAAGCCAGAAATGGTGACATTTTTTTTACCACTTATCCAGTCTTAGATTAACGTGGACCACTAAATGCGGCTCAATCACACACACAGACAGACGAGTCGATTTCTTTTCATAAATGATAGAAAGGATGGTTGTCTTACCCCTAAATGAGAGCTCCCCTTTCCCAGGTTGTCCTGCAGATGTGTTATAAAGATTTCTTCGGCTCTCTTCAGATACTGGGTTGTCTTCCTCTTCACAGCCTCCCGTCGGTCTTTGTTTGGATCCACTGTGAAAGAGCAAACTCTATCTGACGCCAGTAATCAAGAACACAACAGAAGCCCCTGTCCTGACTTAACCTTTGGCCTGATCTAAGATAAGAAACAGTAGCTAACTGCTGACACTGTTGTGGCCGGCGCTCAAATCTGTGCTTAACCTTTGGTTTGTGACTTCCTCTTTTTATTGGAGTCCACATGTTCCCGTCACGGGTCTTATGCAAGCGGTCAACTTCATATTTCCTGTTCATGTTATAATATAACCGTACTTACATTGAACCCCATTCAGCAGTAAGTCCACCCCATTCTTGTAGTAACTGAAAGCTGCCTCATAGTCCTCATTGACCTCACTATCCAGCGCCATGCGGATCTGTTTGGCCGCCTCCACCAGGTAATCTCTTTTTGCCATTGCTGCCTTGCTGAGGACCGGTCGAGGTCCAGGTGGGCCTGTGCACAGCATAAAACGTTTGGTTTTACCACTGAGGAGGGCTGAAGTCAGACACAGTCAAGATGTGAACAAACGAAACAGTTTATTAGATCAGAAACAGAAACTGAATCTTGAGTGAATACCACTGCTGCTCTTTATCTGTGGTCAAACTGTGGGACTCACCTTTGCTCCGTGGTCTTATCAACAGCAGGACACATCTCTGTGTGTGGTCACTGGGCTCGGTGTGCGTCTGCCCCCAGTGACTCCACAACTCAGGTCTTTGCAGCAGAGCATGATCATCTGAGCCAGTGGAAGCAAAGAGTTAACGCTCAGAGCAGAACAGGAAGTGAGTACAAGCGTCTGCTTACTATTTCTGATGAATGGAAGGAGGCAGAGCTGCAAATGTCCAACATGACAGACAGATGACTAAGAGCAACGACGTCTCATATTGTTTGGGTATTTCCATTATTTGTCCTTACAGCATGAAGAAAACCCAACGCTCCACCTGGAGAAGGTGTCAACACGCGCAAATCCTTCTACGTTATGAAGAACGCTACAAAAACATGTGAGCGTGTACGCCACTCTGCTGGTGTCTTCCACCCACACACTGCCACCATTCACATGAAATGGATCATTTACAGGGAGCAGCAAAGAAATGATTTGCTCACAACAGCCCTGCACATCACCATCATTACACCATGAATCTTCATCACATGACTGTATGTAAATGTATTACCAGACTGGCACCGAAGGCTGACTAAAACACCTCCCATATATCAAAATCTGATATTCCTTTTCCCCAGTTCAGCCAAAATCTGAACACACACATCACACCAATACACACCCCATCCTGGTTACAGCCATGGAGGCGACATCATCTAAGGAGTGTGATGAAACACACAAAGCCATCTTTAGTCCCCTCCTTTACTTATCCATCACCCTCTCAACATGCACCTCCACAGCCAGAGCAGGGAGTTGGCAGCTCGTCATGACAAACAGAAATAGCACAGAAAGCAGGAGCACACGAGCGGATACACGTCCCGTACCTGATGTGAGGCGAGCATGGCCTGGACCCTCCACCCCAGCGGCAGCATCAGCAGCAGCAGCAGCAGCAGCAGCAGCAGTCGTGTCTTCAGCAGCCAGAACGCATCCCAGGAGCAGGAGAGGAGGAGAGAGCACAGGCAAGGCTGCTGATTGGCTGAGCGTGATGTCACTTTAGGGTACCATTTCACACAAGGCGCTCACTTCCCCCCTCTCATCCTGACAGATGCTGGGAGATTTAAAGGGACAGTGCTGTTTTTGTGTGCACTGACTGAAGGCCATCTTTGAGTTTTTACCTCCAAAATGGATTGTGTTCAGATTTTACAGTTTTACCTAGTTTGAGGGATCGCATTAGAAATTAGTCCTTTTATATAATGATTTCTGTATATGTTTGGTGTCTGACTCTGAATGGGGGGGGGATCACCCTGCCCACGATTCATAATCTGCTGGGTGTTGGTGCTCAGTACCAGATGGAGCCAGGCTCCAAACCACAGCACAAAGGAGAGTCGCCCAGCTCCCCAAGGGAGGGCCGGCTTACAGAAGGGGGAGGAAACTCCAGTGTGGCCCAGAGAGAGGATGAAGAGAGAGGGCTGAGATCAGATGCTTATCCAAAAAGTAGAAAGGGAGGGGTCTGATTTATCTGGGGGTTTTTTCTTGTCCACATTCTCAAATGTCTATTCAGTCATCTTATTCTTATTTTACACACTTTTAAACTGACACTCATTTGAATGTTAATTTTGATTTTACACCAGAAACAACAGTGTAGTCACAGATATCTGATCTTAGAAAAAATCAGCAGATCAGGAACAAGAGGCAACGTTCTTTGTTAAACCTCACATTATAGGATAATAGCCATAGTTGTGAAGACTCTGATCAGAGGGATTGTAGAGCAGGTTGACAGATGAAATTTCTGAGGAGGGACACTTGTGTATTTCCCCGCTCCAGCATCAGTGGCATATAAGCAATAGATCTAGTTCAGATCCCCTGGCCTGGTGGCATACTTTCTCCACACACCATGAAAGCATTACCCACAATGCCCCACTGGTCCATTCATTCTCCGTACCAAAGGATTTCTCATCTATCCTGTAGCAACCACATTTTTACCCTTAACGTCCTCCGTGGCACACATTCCCTAAAACCCGTCCCGCTACTTTTTTGGTTAATAAGTACAAGTGAATGTTTTGCTTGCTTTTGGGATTTCTCTGTGGCTAAAAGCAGAAGAAGTCAAACTCTCTGAGCTCCGTCCTCAGCAACTCAAGTTTGATGTAATTGTGAGGGCTGCTCTCCACCATGGACCCTCTAACTGTCAGCTCCTTTAGCTCTCCCAAGACGACTTCTAGTTTGTCCGTGCAAGCTGAAAGACACGCACTTATTAGTTTGTGTACTGTGAGGCGATCGCAGTCATGCAGTTGAGTTTTACAGTTGATTTTTATCATTAGCAGCATAACAACAAGCCGAGACAGATTAAAAAATAAAAATAATAATTATATACTGTGTTAATTTCCCAGCAACAAATCCGTGGCCGATAATGTTTCATTTACACTTCTTAAAATCCTCTTTCATGGAGCTGGTTAAATATTAAAACACAGCATTATATGATGTATAAAACAAAGTTGTCCAGCTGTCAGTAAATCATAGTTCACTTTGATACTAACACAGCCTTAAGAACAAATGCACAGGGAGATATGAATAAGATAACAAAATTTCAGGGTGTACGGGACGTTAGGTTTCAAAGCTGCTATAAATGCGTATCTGGATAAGAACTACATACAGTATCTAAATGCACTTACACAGTCGGCCTTAAATGTATTCATCCCCTTCCATTAAAGAAAAGGCAAAATTCACAATAGTCACGCAAATAAGTAGAAACTGAAAAAAGTAGTAATAAATAAAAATTTGCTAAATTATAATTTAGTGAAATAAGACATTGCTTTTGATTTGTGGTTGAAAAGAATAATTTTAAAAAAAATTTTAAAAATGGACAAATTAGAGCACAACAAAATATTCGTTGGTCCCATCCTGCATGTTTTTTTTTTGTTTTTTTTTTTTTTTTATATTTCCGTTGAACCACAATTCAAAAGCAATGTCATGATTTTTATTAAATTTTTATTTATTATTACTTTTTATCAATTTCATCTTATTTCAGTGACAGCTGGTTGTTTTTCCTTCTTTAATGGGCGGATATAAATAGATCTGAGGACGACTGTATTTTTAATATATATGCAGGGCTGTGGTGGTCTCGTTGGCACTTTACTGTACAACAAAGCCTCAAACTCTGGCAGCACAGAACATGCTGGTATAAATATGGATAATGCAACTTGCACAGAAAACATTATTGAAGTTTATGCGTAAATTGATTTTATATCGGGTTCGCCATTTGTAACAGTCGTAAGAAAGTGTACATACTAGGACCATTAAATATTGATAAAAATGAATTCATATTCCACTCGTATAGGACATTAGTTATTACAGACTGGTTGCATTATTTTACATTAATTCCGATTAACGTTCTATTTCAGGGTTTTGAATCATTAGTATGAAGTATGTGATCACAGTTTTAATCTATCAGCAATCTGGTAAGAACTGAGATTCTTTCTCGTTACAACAAGTTGTCAAGAACTCACACAGAACAGGTGGACACAAACGCTCGACACAGAAGAGGTTCAGGCAAGAGGCAGGTTTAATAACGGGCAGGGTTCGGTACACAGGAGGTCAGCGAAACAGGCAGAGGTATCCAAAAACGAGAGGCGAAAGGCAAAACGAGGTCGTAAACAAGCAGACTGTGGCTATGAGGAATGCTGGTACGAAGACTGTGAAGTGCGAAGAACTGGCCACGAGACTGTGAGACACACAGGGTAATATATACACGAGGTAATGGGGGGAGATGGGAAACAGGTGAGCCATCAGGGAGCAGGTGTGACAAGGCGGATGCAGGAAGTAACATAAGGACAGAGACAACCAGTGATTTCAAAATAAAACAGGAAAGACAAAACATAAACTGTGCACACAACAGACAGAAACTTGACAGACATGACACAAGTATATGATAGAAATGTTGCTTTTTAAAATTTCCATACAATATAAACTGTAAGTATTGTCCGTTTTATACTCAGTTTATTTATCTGAGTCGGATCACAGCTACATTGGGTTGCACTCACTGTCAGGCAGAGACACGCTCCAGTCCTCCACCAGATGCGGTCACATTACTCGACTCCCGCTCATCCCCCAGCTGAAAGCAAAATCAGTAATTTTACTCATCTATTACACAGAATACAGTTTCACAAGAGCTCTCGAACGTCTTTGAAACTCACGAGCCGAGCCAGTTCAGGACTCAGTATAGAGGAAAAAAAACAGCAGTACAGTGAAAGAGATTACGTCTCTGCCTGTAAGTGTGTCTGGTTGACATAGATGTGATGGTGACTCTTATCTATGGGGTAATTAGATAATATTAACCGTTTTATCAGCATCCTTGAGATCCAGTGCAGGTGTGCATATTATCAGTACCATCACTGGACTTCTGTGGTTTTATGATTTCATGGAGGTTTTAGTTTATTGAGACACAGACTTAAATGGGGCATGTTCAGTGTAGCTGTTCCTTGTATTTGCATTTTTATATAAATGTCAAGACAGTGAACCAAAAGAAATCTAGTGTAGCTTAACTTGATTTGAGAGAATATTTTTATGGAGAGAAAATTATTTATTTAGTGCCAAAAATAGTCAAAGTTTTTTGAAAAGAAAAAACAAAACAAAAGAAACACCACCACCATATATAGTGCAGTAGTTTTATCTGAAGTGGGGATGCATATGTTTATTCACCATT
>NW_007577739.1:218186-224144 GCF_000690725.1 Stegastes partitus | reverse complement strand
TGTTCTGGTTCTCCATCCAGGCTTTAACTGACCTTGCCGTGTGGCAATGGGCCATCGTCTTGTTGGATAATCCAGTCATTGGAGGCAGGAAAGAGTTTTCCAGCTGATGGAAGAAGACTGTTTTCAAGAGTAGCCTGTACATGACCTGCTTCATTCACCCTTCACACAGTTGCGTTTGCCTTGTTCCACTCACTGAAACAAGCCCAGATCATCACTGATCCACTCCCATGTTTTACTGTAGGGGCCAGACAGTCTGGTTTGTCGGCTTCTCCAGGCTTCCTCTGAACCAGTAAGTTGGCTGGAATGGGCATCAACTGAAAATTGGACTCATCACTGAAGAGAACCTTAGCCCAATCATTACCAGTCCATTCCTTGTGATCCCAGCACAGAGTAACCAGGCTTTCCTCTGCCTTCGTTGATGAAGGGCTTCTTACGTGCCCTGTGTGACTTCAGATAGGCTTCAAAAAGTTGATTTCAAACTGTCCTTGCCGAACGAGTCACATCTCTCGACAGTGCCCACTCATTTTAAAGATCCCTGGAGGTCTGACGACGATTCCTGACACAGGACTGGATGAGGTCATCTCGTGGGGTGTGTGTATATATATATATATATGGTCCTTGTATGAGTTAGCTGATATTACAGTAGAAGGTATTTGGTTTAATAGTATTTGTGTCAGGGAATGGGGTTTTTGGGCTGTGTTTGTGTTCTCCTGCAGGTTTCCACCAGAGGGCGTCCTAGAGAATGTCTGCTGTGCTGGGGCTTACTTCCTGCAGGTGTGTTCTTCACACACCTGCAATTCATCAGGCTCATTACTCCGTGGACAAAAGGAGCTGGCTGCCAGTCACTCATTGCCTGAGTGTTAACCTACGTGATAATGTCAAGCCTCCTCCCGAGTTTTTCTCGTGCTTCTTCCTGAACCTCCTTGTAGTTGTCTCTCTCCTTCTCCTCACATGTGGTTCCCCAGAACCTACCTACACCAGACCTGAGATTTCTCCGTCGCTCCCTGAATCATCTGCTCACGACTGGTTACGCTCCTGCCTCTCTCACTCCTCTACACTAACCTCCATACGACCTGTCCGCCCCAGCAGTCCACAAACCCACGTCGATGTCCCAGCCCGGATTATGTGTGTTATTTATAAATTTATACNGTGACCTCAGTCTTAAATCTGTAATAGAAAATTCGCTAAAAAAAAAAACATTTTTCTGGCATTTAGCAAATAGAAATAATTTTAATAATCCTAACTGACCCAAAACAGGAAAAGCTTCATCTGATTTAATGTCAGACAGTGAGAAAAAAAAAAACAGTGTTTGTATGTACGGTTTGAACTATATATATGTATGAGTTAGCTGATGTTACAGTAGAAGGTATTTGGTTTAATAGTATTTGTAGATTTTTAATAAAGTCTAGAGAAAAAACATTTTAAATATGTTCTATTTTTCATATTTAATTTGGATGATTCTGCAGCTCCCACCCATAGAATCACAACTCAGTGGATATAAAATCTTGGTCAACCTGTTATCGACAAATGCACACCTTTATGTGTTTGTGCTTTATGTTTCTGTTCATTTTAACTCTTATCATGACTCAGTAAATGTTGATCTGTGTGCACAGATAAAGTCTATGATTTCAAATGTTAAGTTTTTCTGCTTCACAACACTTTGAAGCATAGACAGCACATCACTGACTTCTATATTTGTTTTTATCACTTAATAGAAACGACGTAGTGAATCTAACTCACACTGCATGCTGCTTTTATTGTTCAATCTTATCATCTGGAAGTTTAAACCATGCACCTATTTCATGTATTAGTAACTCTGTATTTGTGTTATCTATATATTTATACAATTAAGACAAGTGACATTGTTTGAATGCTTCGACTTGATTTTATTCAGGAAAAGACAGTTAAAAATCTGTGTATTACAGAACATGTCTTTATGGGGTTTCAGTGACAACAAGTAAATGCAGATCAATCGTATCAATCACAATACGGTCGATCTCAGAGAGATGGAATCACTCTTTGTTAAATCTCACATTATAGGTGACGTAGTAGCCGTTGTTGTACATGTAGAGCTTCTGATCGGTGGGATTGTAGTGCAGGTTGGTGTAGGTCTCCTGGAACTTCTGGAAAGGAATGCTGAGGTGCTTCTCCTCCCCGGTCTTGGTGTCATATGCATAGAAGATCTCTTCAGTCTTGGGATCCACTGGTCTGGTGGCATACATGACTCCACAGGCCATGAAAGCGTTGCCCGCCATCTCCATTAAGATGCCAGTATACCAGGTTCTCTCTAAGCTCGAAGAGCTGTCAGATTTAAATTTACCAAGGACCATCTTACCATTGTTATCTGATGCATAGATTACCCACAGCCCAGTTTCATCAGCTGAAAAGTCCAGGTACTGATTATCTGAGTAACTGTAAGAGAACTCTGTACTAGCACCTGGAATCTTTGAGCCGACACCTGAGGGATTGGTCAGATACCATTTGCCCAACATGTACGGAGCTTTGCGCTGATAGAATAACTTATTATTGTAAACAATGTAATTGTTTCCAGTAGCTACTGCCGAACTTGGTAAGGAATAGGTTGTGAATGGAGACCTCAGAATGAGATTTTCATAGTCAGAGTACAAGCTGAAGTCATGGACTGTGGCAGAGGTGTTTGCAAGATAGAAGTACATCGACTCATGACCTGGTTGAGGTTTGGAGTCTTTTCCCCAGCCGCCGTACCGGTAACTTGGAGACAAGTGAGCATTGAGCTGCATCACCACTGGTTTGCTGATGCTCATGATTCCTGTATGATTGCAGTTGCCTGGAAAGAAACCAAACATGTTGGCAGTGTTTAGCAAAAACCCAAACNAATCCAGTCATTGGAGGCAGGAAAGAGTTTTCCAGCTGATGGAAGAAGACTGTTTTCAAGAGTAGCCTGTACATGACCTGCTTCATTCGCCCTTCACACAGTTGCGTTTGCCCTGTTCCACCCACTGAAACAAGCCCAGATCATCACTGATCCACTCCCATGTTTTTCTGTAGGGGCCAGACAGTCTGGTTTGTCGGCTTCTCCAGGTTTCCTCTGAACCAGTAAGTTGGCTGGAGTGGACATCAACTGAAAATTGGACTCATCACTGAAGAGAACCTTAGCCCAATCATCACCAGTCCAATCCTTGTGATCCCAGCACAGAGTAACCAGGCTTTCCTCTACCTTCGTTGATGAAGGGCTTCTTCCGTGCCCTGTGTGACTTCAGATCAGATTCAAGAAGTTGATTTCAAGCTGTCCTTGCTGAACGAGTCACATCTCTCGACAGTGCCCACTCATTTTAAAGGTCCCTGGAGGTCTGACGACGATTCCTGACACAGGAATGGATGAGGTCATCTCGTGGGGTGTGTATATATATATATATATATATGGTCCTTGTATGAGTTAGCTGATATTACAGTAGAAGGTATTTGGTTTAACAGTATTTGTGTCAGGGAATGGGGTTTTTGGGCTGTGTTTGTGTTCTCCTGCAGGTTTCCACCAGAGGGCGTCCTGGAGAATGTCTGCTGTGCTGGGGCTTATTTCCTGCAGGTGTGTTCTTCACACACCTGCAGTTCATCAGGCTCATTACTCCGTGGACAAAAGGAGCTGGCTGCCAGTCACTCATTGCCTGAGTGTTAACCTACGTGGTAATGTCAAGCCTCCTCCCAAGTTTTTCTCGTGCTTCTTCCTGAACCTCCTAAACCCTAACCCTAGTAATTGTCTCTCTCCTTCACCGGTGGTTTTTCCCAGTGTACCCGCTCCTCACATGTGGTTCCCCACAACCTACCTGCACCAGACCTGAGATTTCTCCGTCGCTCCCTGAATCATCTGCTCACGACTGGTTACGCTCCTGCCTCTCTCACTCCTCTACACTAACCTCCATACGACCTGTCCGCGCCAGCAGTCCACAAACCCACGTCGACGTCCCAGCCCGGATTATGTGTGTTATTTATAAATTTATACAATTAAAGCAATTAACATTGTTTGAATGCTTCGACTTGATTTTATTCAGGAAAAGACAGAAGTCTGTGTGTTACAGAACATGTCTTTATGGGGTTTCAGTGACAACAAGTAAATGCAGATCAATCGTATCAATCACAATACGGTCGATCTCAAAGAGATGGAATCACTCTTTGTTAAATCTCACATTATAGGTGACGTAGTAGCCGTTGTTGTACATGTAGAGCTTCTGATCGGTGGGATTGTAGTGCAGGTTGGTGTATGTCTCCTGGAACTTCTGGAAAGGAATGCTGAGGTGCTTCTCCTCCCTGGTCTTGGTGTCATATGCATAGAAGATCTCTTCAGTCTTGGGATCCACTGGTCTGGTGGCATACATGACTCCACAGGCCATGAAAGCGTTGCCCGCCATCTCCATTAAGATGCCAGTATACCAGGTTCTCTCTAAGCTCGAAGAGCTGTCAGATTTAAATTTACCAAGGACCATCTTACCATTGTTATCTGATGCATAGATTACCCACAGCCCAGTTTCATCAGCTGAAAAGTCCAGGTACTGATTATCTGAGTAACTGTAAGAGAACTCTGTACTAGCACCTGGAATCTTTGAGCCGACACCTGAGGGATTGGTCAGATACCATTTGCCCAACATGTACGGAGCTTTGCGCTGATAGAATAACTTATTATTGTAAACAATGTAATTGTTTCCAGTAGCTACTGCCGAACTTGGTAAGGAATAGGTTGTGAATGGAGACCTCAGAATGAGATTTTCATAGTCAGAGTACAAGCTGAAGTCATGGACTGTGGCAGAGGTGTTTGCAAGATAGAAGTACATCGACTCATGACCTGGTTGAGGTTTGGAGTCTTTTCCCCAGCCGCCGTACCGGTAACTTGGAGACAAGTGAGCATTGAGCTGGATCACCACTGGTTTGCTGATGCTCATGATTCCTGTATGATTGCAGTTGCCTGGAAAGAAACCAAACATGTTGGCAGTGTTTAGCAAAAACCCAAACTGTACACTATCATCCAGCATTTCGGATAGCTGCCTTACCAATATCTGGCTGGATTGAATCTTGCTCCTCCTGGCACTCCTTCAGCTTCCTCTGCAGCTCAGCAAACTCAGCGCGGATCACTACCAGGTTGCTCTTGTCATAACTCTCCAGTTGGTTCACAATGTCTGTCATGTTGTGGATCTAGAAACAAAAAAACATTAAGTGGAAGTCCAATGCTGTAATAAAGAAGAGAGATTCTACATTATTTGTAGCTTCAAAAAGGACTTTTCACCTCCGTGTAGAGACTGTCGAATATGGGCGAGGAGGAGCTCAGGGAGTCTCTGAGCTGAGACACCAGAGCCTCAAAATCTCTGAGCTCAGCCCTGAGCAACTCAAAGTCCAGTTTGATGTAATCTTCAGTGCTGTTCTGCAGCATGGACAATCTAACTGTCAGGTTCTTCAGTTGGTTTAGATAGACCTCCAGCTGGCCCTCATAACTCACCATCTAAAAGAGAAGAATTGAGGTGAGGATTACAATAACAGCATCCGACCACAGCACATTTTTTTTCACAGACCTCATGCCACTGGGCAGTCCCACTGCACCTTGTTTATTTGGATGTCCACTTCCACTATCAGATCCTTGCTGGTTTCTTGCACATGCTGAAGGCGGTCGGCAGGGAAGGTGGTGTCAGGCAGGTACACATGACAAACACACTGATCTGACTCCCCCACTGACGCGGTCACATTTCCAGATTCCCAATCGTTTACTGGCTAAAAATTCAAATTAAAAAAAGTTAATACAAAAATATCTGATCAGTCTGTGTCCATGTTACAGCAGAAAATAAGAGTTACTTACAATCCAGGCCACAGCCGGACTGAGGGCTGGTAGGAGCAGCAGCAGAACCGGCAGCATCGTGTCTCACTTCACCTCCTGAGTTCTCTTCTGTGGCCGGTTCAGACGGTTTTTAAAGACAACTCTTATCAGACCATCACAGACAC
>NW_007577739.1:127699-216432 GCF_000690725.1 Stegastes partitus | reverse complement strand
TCTATCACCCCAACTGATCAAATCAGAGGGCT
Organism: Stegastes partitus; assembly: GCF_000690725.1. NCBI lineage: Eukaryota > Metazoa > Chordata > Actinopteri > Pomacentridae > Stegastes > Stegastes partitus. The sequence goes on along the minus strand of NW_007577739.1, from coordinate 216,400 downwards.
GCAATTCCTGAGTCTGTTTCCATTGAGGGTTGTTATGCTGTTAAAGCAGAGTTTTTCCTCCCAACTGTCGCCAAGCGTCTGCTCAAGGAGGAGCTGTCGGGTCTTGACCTTTCTATGTAAGTGCCCAGAGATTACTTATCGTACAGTTTGCTGGTATATAAATAAAATTGTATTGTATTTAATTGAATTGAGAATGGAAGAGTTTTCATCAAATTGTGCACAATCATTGTCATTGCATTGAACTTTCTCATGATATATATGATTCTTATGCCAGATCAATTCTAATTGCACTTTTCCTGCTGTGACATATCTAAAGATCTATCAGATTAGACTCTCAACTGTTTAAAAAATGGCTTTCATTGAAAAAAATGGTTTGATTCTTTCCTTTTTTTGAACAGAATAAGAATTACATTGTGTAGTATAACCACCTGTTTTGCTGTGCATATGACAATAAAACGCTTGAATCTCTTGAATCTTGAATCTCTTGAATCTTTTTTTCTCAAGTAAAAAGCACAGAAAGAGCTAAATCCAAGACACACTGATTCATTGATCATTCAGTTTAATATTTCGGATCAAGTCTCACGATTTCAGTGTCATCTAAGAATCTAAAACTGCTGATTTAGTTGTGGAAGGAACTTTGCCTTTTGTTAAATGGTTTTAATTCAAAGTAAACAGGATTTTACAGATGATCATTCCATCACCCTCTGAATACAGAACGATGCCTCTTTTCATTTGATTCATTTTACAAGATTTTTTATTTTTATTTATTTTTTTCAATAGTCATACTCTTATTCTCAACTTGTCCAGGTGTCCCCTGCCTTCACTCTGAGTCGGCTGGGATAGGCTCCAGCCTCCTGCGACCCCAGTGAGGATTAAGCGGTGTATAGATAATGGATGGATGGATGGATGTCTACTCTTATTCTCAGTCAATAGAAAATAATACATAAGAACAAACTACACATTTGTAATGCTTGAAATCATTTATTAATAATCAAGGACAAATGATTCATTTTGTCAATGACAAGAAAATAGTTAGAGACAATCATCGCTTCATGAATGCGATGGCAAACTTTAATAAATCACAGAAGATTATTTAGCTCACAACATCTGGTGGCTGCACAGTAGCTGTAGCTGTGTGGTTAAACCAAAGCTGGTAGCTGACGTAGTAACCATCATTGTACATGTAGAGCTTCTGGTCAGTAGGATTGTAGTCCAGGTTGGAATACTTCTCCTGGAACCTCTCAAAGGGAATGCTGATGTACGTTTCCTGCTTGGTGTTAGTGTCATACTTGTAAAATATCTCTTCAGTATGGCTATCAAGGGACCTGGTTGCATACAGAACCCCACAGATCATGAAGGCGTTGCTCACACTTGGTTTCGAAACACTAGTCAGCCACTCCTCCTCTAAGCCAAAAGACAATTCGTTTATTTTAGCAACGACCATCCGACCGTCGGACTCCTCTGTAGCGTAAGTCACCCACAAGCCGTTTTCATCAGCAGCAAAGTCAAAGTTCTGATGGCGGGACTTAGCATAAGAGATTGTGTTGCTAGCCTTAGGAACCACCCTGGACTCATATGACATGGTGGTGAAATTGAGTTTGGCTAACGCAAACGGACTGTTGATCTGATAATACAGAGTATTGTCACGGACGATGAAATTGTTCCCTGTACCAGCCCAGCCACTTTTTAGGGAGGTGTGCTGGAAAGCATTTCTCAGCATGAGGTTCTTGTAGTTAGTGTAGAACCTCATGTCGTCAATGGTCTCACTAGTGTAACCAGAAAACCAGTACACAGACTCTCTGTCAGGACGAGGCTTTGAGTCTTTGCCCCATCCTCCAAATTTGTAGCTGGGGCTGAGCTGGGCATTCAGATGGGTGACAATGGGCTGGCTGAGGTTGATGAGACCAGTGTGAGCACAAGAGCCTGCAGAGACAGAAGACAACGAGTTAGATGAATACGAAAGGGGAGCTTACAACGTACATAACGGTGTGAATGCGCTTACCAATGTTGGAGTTGAAAAGGTGGCGTATCCCCTGGTCGCGTCCTTGGCACTCTTCCAGTTGCAGCTGCACCTTGATGTATTCTCGGCGGGTCGCCAGAACCTGGTTCTTGTCGTAGGTTTTCTCCAAGCTATTCAGGGTCGCCGCCATGTCTGTGACCTGAGAGATGACACGTGGTTTGCCGTTAGTTTACCAATGCTTCTGTTGACGTGGTGACTTTCAACATGTCTACAGTTCAGGACGTACCTGCACACGAAGGGACTCGAAGACCGTGGTGGAGCCTCCGATCGAGAGCTGCAGCTCTGCAATCAGAGCCTCCACTTGTTTAATCTCCACGTTTGTGTTTTGGAAGTCGCCATCATTGTAGGAATAAGGGTTGTTTTCCATTTTTTCAATTTCTGTGGTCAGCTTTACAATCTTCTCTGCATACTCTGTCATCTTGGCTTCATAGTCCTCCAGCTGAAATCAGGTTAGAAAAAAAAAACAACACTTTTTTTGGGCCTGTCACAAATAGATCATCATTTATTGCACTTGCTTCCAATAGGTCTGATTACCTTGTCCATCTCCTTCTCCAGTTTGTGTGAGAGCTCCCCTGCTGTCTGCTCTTCCGCCACCAAATCTCCTATTGGAAAAGTTGAACTGGGCAGGAAGGCGTCGCAGGAACACCCGTCCCCGGCGTCAACTCCCGCCTCATTCCTTGTACTCCCCTCACTCCAAAGTCCAACACGCTGAGGAAAGGAACCAGATGAGCAGAGATCAGCTTACCTCTAATACGGCTGGAGCTTCAAAGAATAAAGATGAATCAGTCGATCTAAGTCATGCCATACATACCCCCCAGGCCACTGTGGAGCTCAGCAGCACGAAGAAATACAGAGTGCCGATCATTCTGCTGCAGTCGGAGTGACTATGATTGAGATAGCTGGATCTCCAGGACTTATATAGCCTGTGTCAACATATTGCAAGATGCAGCACCTGTCCTGGTTCACAGCATTGTTAGCCAAGGCACATGTCAAGATACAACACTTACGGATATCTTCAGCAAACATGTACTAAATACCAGGATGTTTGTTTGAAATGATCCATAAGTGTGTGGGTGTGCACCAGAATTCGAAGACTGACAGAGTTCTCAGGTATGATGAAACATTTTGCTGCTGCAGATGGCTCATCTCGCTCTTTAGCAAGATGAATTAATCGCTGACTGAGAGATGACTGTGTTGCTTTAAAGAATAAACAGCTGAATATGCTGAGCACGTTTTGTGTGGTTTTGGAGATCAGGAACAAGATAAATACTGACATTTCTTCTTTGTTTAATAGCTGCGTACGACAAAGAAACCAGGTGGAAAAAACAGCATTGCATAGCTCATATAGCATTACATACAGTTCACATCACTTGACAGTTTGTGCAGGATTCTTGGAGTCTTTATCTGCACGTTTCCTTTGCTTCTTTTTCTTCACCTTCTTGGTTTTGACTTTAACCGCTGGCTGCTTGGCATTCAGAGCAGGCCTGGACCTGGTCAGGCTGTTAGTGGTGGGGCTCAGCTTGCTGTGGCCCATCTCTGGATCGGAGCGAACGCCCTGAGCAGAGATGGACTTGCCCGGAGTGAAGCGAGGGGAGTCATCCAGCAGGTTGGGTTGGGAGTAGGAGCGCATTGCCGGGGAACTGGTGGGCCGGTAGGGTGTGGTTCCTCCTAACATGGGCAGGTGGACGTGCTCGTTGCTCAGGTTGGTGACAGAGTAGCGGCTGCTGTTGGACATGACGATGTGGTGCCAGGAGCTGAGGGGGGTGGCAGAGAAGTGTTGAGGGCCGCTTGAGTCTTCTTTGGCAGCTCCGGGAGATATGACCATGGAGCTGCGGGGTGTGACCGCCTCCACGGCGCTCTGGAAGGTTTTCAGGATGCGGTCGCTCTTCTGCTTCTCTTTCTTCTGACGGGACTCCACCTTCTTCAGCTGGCGACGGTGATCTCTCATCATTTGTTTCCTGGTATCTGCCAGGCCCCTGCACAGAAATGTCAGATAACACCATGAGCTTCTCGGCAGTGGTGGAATGTAACTAAACTACATTTACTTAGGTGCCAATTTCAGGTACTTGCACTACTTTTCTTTTTATGCCATTTTCTACTCCACTACATCTTTTTACTGTATGATTTTTTTTTTGTATTTTAAACTACCCAACAGTTTATAGTCGGTACAGCTGAAGCAATTAAGACATGATGAAGCTTTATTGATCCTGAAGTAAACTCTTGTGCCAGATTTCGCTCAGAAGAAACTAAATAATATAACATGGCGGGAAAAATATGCCTAATAGAAAAACAATATGATATACGTTCTATACATTAATGAAATAAAATACGTCAGCTAAAATAAGGTTAGAATAGAAAAGTGAAAAGGAGTTCTGGCAATAATAATGATGAACTATTGCACACAAAGTTAAAATATTAGGCAGGAAATTGAAATGTTGCACCCGGAAAATTAAACTTTGTGTATTACATTGACTGTGTTAATTAGTCAAATTAATCAACTCGTCAACTGAGAGAAAACTGACGACTATTTTGATGCACATTTATAGAACTCATATCTCTTTTTATCACTTTATGAAAAATATCAGTCGATTAAAACAGAATCAAAATCATTATTAGCTGTGAAAAAAATTGTTTAAATGATCTCCACCTACACCCGTAAAATCCTTCGTTTATATTGATGCGTCATTATTAGTAATGTAATTATGTATGCATTAGATCAGCAGGCACCGGGGACATTTTTCTGCAATGCGTACTTTTACTTTTATACATTTTAAGTCCATTTCCCTGATTATACTTTCAATACAGGACTTTTATTTATGACAGAGTACTTTTACTGTTACACATTTACAGCATGCATCTCTGTGCACTTTTAAAGCATCATTCTTGAAGGTGTCTTTTAAGGTAAAGATTGAGGCAAATTCCTATCTATTAACTAAAACACCATCACTGAAGGAGTGATAAACACTAAAACCGGATCTAATAAGTCTTTATGATCCAGAGATAAGCCATCGCACGTCTACTCTGTAGAGTACTTTGAAAGCCCCGTTATAATGTAGGTGTAAAGTCTAATCATAAAGTAGGGAAAATACTCACCTGTAATCCACCATTCCTGTCCGGTCGCGATCAAGTCTCTGAATCAGCTCCTCAATCTGGTATCGATCCAAAGGAATGCTTGATTGCTGGGACACGCACACACAAAAAGAATCAGCCTTAAATTTTCTTCTTTCATCATGGATGATTGAAATACAAGTTGAACTACAAACTGTACAGATTTATGTCTCTCACATAACTGTTAAATGTTAAAGGCTCTGTGGTAGTGTGTCCATATGTTTGTTTTAAACATTTGAGTGATACATCCTCCTGTTAAATTTAAGACTCTGTGCTGTGATACATCATTGCCAAGTTAATACCGCAAAATAAAACCATTAATGTGACAATGCAGTTTTTACAACAACAACAACAACAAAAATCAGTATATGTTCTCATTGCATGGGACAATTTCATAATAAAACGTGCCAGAAATTCATCAGCATAGTGCTTTCTGCAGAGGTCACTGACTCTATATATCAAATTGTTTGGAAACCTGAACGGCCTTCCTGAAGTCAGCAACAGGGACTCGCATGGTGCCATCTTTGTCAATGTTCCGAAAGAAATCCCACAGACGCAGCTTGCGTTGATCAAGATAATCCTTCAGGGGTAATGAGATACAAGTAACAACAACAAATGATTATATGTAATCTTTACAAAACTAGTAAGTCAGTAATTATTCTCATCAGGTGATCAAACAGACCTGGATGACTTTCATTGGATCAACACGTTTCGGTGGCTTCTTAGCAATAAAGCCTCCCACCCCTCCGTACTGAACATCCAAACCAGGATGCTCCTGACACGTCACCTCCAATAGATGCACAAAATTCTGATTTACCAGCACATTCTGTTTGGAGAAAAAAAAAACACAATGTGGGATGCACAGAATTCAGAGCATGGATTGTGTTTAAAAAAATAAAGCATGCAATCTTTTCTTGGTTAATTTAATCACAAAACTGAGCAGATAAACCAAATATGATTGGTCTAGCCTGTGACCAGATGTCATGACATGACAATCAGAGCAGTAACGTGAGACGGCGCCGCAGCCACTCACACATATGTTGATCTCCTCCAAGGCGGTTTTAGGTGTGTTCTTCACCACGTTGACCAGGGCCAGTGCTCCCTCTACTGTCAAAGAGTTATACGCCAGCTACAGAAGTGAGATAATAAAACATCACCTTACAGCGTGTCTGGAGCCGCACTCATGGTGTATGTTACCTTAATTCAACCTGCTCCACCCACCAGCAGGACTCGGAGTGTGTCGTTGAATTCCAGGCCCCTGCAGAGCATGCTGACACCCTCGTTGGTGAGACGGTTGTTGTTGAGGTTGAGATGCAGCAGAGTGTTGTTGAATTTTAGGGCCTCCCCCATGGCCAGGGCTCCCTCATTCCCAAAACCGTTCCACGACAGGTCAAGGTATTTTACCATGATATTCACCTAAACAGGGAAGACTGGATTATGTATTACAAGTCATTAAATGAATGAATGTTGTTGTGAAGCCACACCTTAAGTCCAGCACAAAAAGCCACCGCCCCTTTCATTCGAAGATGATTCCAGCTGAGGTCCAGCACCTCCAGGCCTTCATTGTTTGCTGCAGAAAGAAAGAAACATCTGCAGTGTGACCAGTATTCATGGGATGACATTTATCTCGTTAAGTAAAGAAAATAATTTGAGCATATTGAACATGACAGTAAGTGATTTTTACCATACCCAGCAGTTGTCCTAAATGCTCCCCTCCTCTTCCACAAAACTCATTATGGCTCAGGTCCAGCTCCTTTATCCTGGGATTTGTCTAAATGTAAAAGTTACATCACAATTGAAACTGCTATTAGTAAATGAACTATTATTGGGAAGAAACAAAACAGAACCAAATTATAAAATGACAAACAGCAGGGGTTAGTTCACTGGTAACTTACTGACAAGGCATCTGAAAAGTATTTAGCATCATCATCAGTGAATCCATTACCTGCAGTGGAAAAAAATAATTACCCTTTGTATAAGTAAAACAAACATGATGATAACTGGAAACTATTTTAATTTGTACTGTTAATTGTGCTGTTAGGAAACAGTTTTGTTTTATCATCTTCTGCCCTTTAACTGTCACGGGTTAATGCAGAAAACCATCAAAAGCTGTTTGTTTCAACCGTGGATACAAGGAGCAGAATCAGAACCAGTCCGAACACATCTCGCTGCTGTTAGTGTGCACATTACCCGAAAGCTTGATAGATCTTAATGAAATGTTGTCCAGCAACATTTTAGCCACGTACTCTGCTCCAGCAGATTTCAGATGGTTATTGGACAAATCCTGAAAGCAAAAAAATAAAAAAGTCATTGGCGTGTGGACGAGTCCAGTTCATATTATGATCTGGTTGTGCCCTCCAGTGGTCAGTTTGCAGTTTTACATACCAGGTGCTGGACGGTGAAATTCGCCCTCAACATCTCCAGAAGATATTTAGCTCCCTCTGCTTGAATGTGATTGTCTCCCAGTCCCAGAGTGGTGATATGCATATCTGTCTGAATATGACAAACCCAGCTAAAATGTCATATTCATATGAGTCTCACTCACTTGCATTTAAACTTACCACCAAAGCAATAGCCAGTGCCTTGCAGCCCAAAGGTCCCAGGCCGTGGTGGGTCAGCATCATAGCTGGAGAGTCCAGGTTTCGAATAAAGTAAGAGACTGGCACCACACCCACCAGTCTGCATGCCTGCATGTACACTTCCGCTAAGGACATCTCCTTGTTGCTCCTTTCGTGTTCTGCATATGAGTAAGGCCACACAATGTGAGCACCACTTGACAATATAATGAAGCTGTAAGCATAGAATTTACAGTAATGCTCAGCCAAAACGTGCCATATAGTTGCATTAAAAAAACAACAAAAAACTACTGCGTTTTTACCTCACAGCTTCACAGAAAGCCAAACAGCTTCAGTTGTAAATAATAATTATTCTAACATACTCACCGTCTGACTCCAGGTCTATGTCAAACTCATCGTCCGACTCTTGGAGTTGAGTTGGGGATGGACAGTCGTCATCTTTTAAGCAGAGGGACTCAAAGGCAAGCATCGACATCGCGTTCTGTTGTCCAAACTTATGCCCTTTTTGAACCCATTTCCTAGATACAAAAGTGAACGTGCAGCCTCTGGGACATTTGCTCTGTTTCTCCACTTGAATGTGTCCTGTATGAGTTGGTGCTGTGAAATGAAATAGGCCTGTGCTGTGCAGCGGGTCATTCTAACCCTCAGGTAATGTATCATGAGTGGAGTCATTAATAATGTATGCCTTAGTGTAGATTCCATCCTGTGTTTTAGCAACTCCACGCAAAACACTGTAAATAAACTAAGACACTGCATGGGACATGTTTGGAGTAAACATTTGTGACATTATGTGTATAGTCATTTTTATCTCCCTTTTTTTTTAAGGATTCATTTTTTCCCCCCAGCAGATTAAGACAAATTAAAAAAACTAACAAAACCCCATGAGGAAACCAGTGACTTTTGACTTTTTGCCTCTAACCTCCCGCATGACCACTAACTTCAGAGTGCGCATGCGTGACTTTTAACTAAGAAAACATGATTGCAAGCTTGCTGTTTTATGTGCTCTCCCCTTTCTCACGGTACCTGACCGGCCACCTCTCAGGTAAATCCTACAGCGCATGTTTCAAAGGGGTCTGAGCTTGTAATCGTTGGTGGAGAAACCATATGAAAAACTACGTAAACATGTCCCCTGACCAGCTGCCAGGACCAAAACGGTGGCTAAATTTAGTTCGCTGCTGACTGAGCACTTTTATTAACTTGTGTTGGTTGTCGCCGAATTTAAGTCGGTGATTCAGTTTGTGTCCTTATCGGCTCAGTGTGACACGAGCTGAGCGGTTTTAACACTACAAGTTTCTGCTGAGGGAAAAAGGGGGAGGGTAGAGCGTGTAGCGCTATCGCAGTTAAACTCGCTAACTTTAGCTGTTAGCTTGCACCTGTTTGGGGAGCTTTTGACGCCCCCTTATGACGTCAGGGCGCCCCCGCGTGCTCGTGGCTGGTTTGTGTTTATGTTCTGTTCTGTAGATGCTGTTTAATAGCTAGAGTGGGTATGTACTGTAGATGTACACAGATAAATTTATCCTATTCTGTGTAATTTTTAAGATATTATGCTGGATATCTTTAATTCCTTTTAACTTAATTAAAATGAAAAGTGTCAAGTCAACCTCCAAGATAATATCCATAATGCTTAAGTTAAATACTAATTCACGTTCTAACTTTATTATTGCATTAGTGAGTTTATTCTCCATAATTAATGCCACTGTAGGGTCTTCTCTTAATATGTATTATATTCATTTAAAGTAGTACTTTATAGAATTTTTGCAGGTGTTAATGCCTACTATGTAAATTAGTCAGATATAATCTTACCCTTAATAATACTGTAAGAGCTATATACACCTAAAAAAACGTATAAAAGCTAAAAACTTTAAATATTATTTTGGTTAAAAATCTAAAAAAAAATCCTGTGTTAAAAGTTAAAGGTAAAATGTAACGTTAAAAATATAAATACTGCTTTAAGATAACGTTTAGTTGATAAAGCAATCTAAAAACATGCTTTCATTTGGTACAGATAAGATCCTTGTTGTGTTTTTTTGAATGAGCTTCAGGTGTGGGAGCACACAGATTTTCTACCTGTGGACAACATGGACGTGTAATGTTCAGTTTTTGCTGGAAATAAATGGACTTAAATGGATTACTTGGTCTTCAGTGTGAGAAACCTGTGGTCTAGTGCTGTTTGAAATACTACTACTTTACCATAGATATGCTGGACTTGGCACTGGTTGTCTTGTCATTATTTTGGGAAAGTCAGTCTCTAACTAAAATGTTTCAGGATAGTGTGGCTGCAAGACTAATTTCTTACAATAGTCTTGTCTTTCAGAGACAAAGAAGAATCTCCCTTCTGCAGAAGTTAGCGGCTCAGCAGTGTGGGATGGTGGTGGTGTCACAACCAAGAAGTTCACACGGAGTGAGACAGCTCCGCTGGACCACTGGGTCAGTGCAACCAGTGATTCGAAAGGAGAAATGAAAGAGAGGCTAGAAGAATCGAACCCAGAAAAGGAAGAAGATGCAAGGCCTGACATGGACAAAGAACTGCAGATGGCTGTCCTGCATAAAAACACAAAGAATGATGCAGCTTTAGAGATGTGTGAGGTGCAATGTGAAGTCCAGGAGAAGGAAACAGAGAAGAGACATGGACCACAGCAGGAGAAAGTGGACACTCCCAAGAAGGAGGATGGGAAACTGCCTATCCACTATAAGGTGCTGCATGGTCAGCAAGACATAGAGGATGGAAGTATGTCCTCAGCTGGGGACTTCAGTCCAGAGCAAACACTTGTGGAACAATTAAAGTACCTCCAAATGGATGACAGCATACAAGAAACTACCTGTCCAGAACAGAAGCAAACACAGATACAAACCTCAGAGGAGTCTGTAACTACAGCTGATATCAGCACACAGGAAAATATCCAAATACCAAACGTGGAAAAGTCACATTCTCCAGCTGAAGAAACTGAGTGCTGGGATGAATATGTAGAGCCCACTGTGGATGAAGCACACAATGGAGCAAGCGAGCCTACGCTGTTATTTGCCTCCCTTCTCTCCAACACTCAGACCGAACTGGAACTCAGCAGACAGGATGATGCACAGGCAGCCTGGCACTTCCCTGCAGGTCCTGGTCTTGCAGAAGAAGTGCAGTGCCCACCATGGCACCTTCCTGCCATGAGCTACTACCCTTCAGCGGAACCAACAATGCCCTTTGAAGGTGAGCATTAGGTTTATTATTTTTCTCAGTCGTAATATTTTTATGACGGTGAAGTTTGTCTGCACTCAGTAGGAGTTTAATGTCCAGCTCTATGCATGTGTTTGTATGTTTGCCCTCCATCTAGTAATGTGGAGAGTATGGGAGGAGTTGGATGAGAGGGCCACTGCAGCAGAGCCTCCGCTGATACCCTTCCCACTGAGAAAGGCCTCGATGGACTTCACTGTCATGTCCTACAACATCCTTGCTCAGGACCTGCTGGAGCTTAACCAGGAACTGTACACACACTGCCCCCTGGAGGTTCTGGACTGGAACTACCGCTGCAGCCTGCTCCTGGGGGAAATACACAAATGGACACCAGATGTGAGTTAAATGCACCATTTTCTGAAATTCAAGTGAGCTACATTTTCTGTCTAATTGTACAACGATGATTTGTGTGTGTCCTCTTATGTGTAGATTTTGTGTCTCCAAGAAGTTCAGGAGAACCACTACCATGAACAGCTTCTTCCCGTCCTGTCTCAGATGGGTAGGTCACCGGAGACACGCCAGAGAAACAGTTATGCTCTGGGATATTGTGACAAAGACATCACGCATATTCTGTTTGTGTTGTTTGTACAGGCTACACTTGTGTGTACAAGCGGCGTACTGGGACCAAGACAGATGGCTGTGCCACTTGCTATCGTAGCAGTTGCTTCTCTGAAGTAGCTGTCACTGAGCTGGAGTTCTTCAGGCCTGAGATAGAGTTGTTGGACCGGCACAACGTGGGCATTGTGCTGCTGCTTCGGCCAGTGTTCTCCCAGGGGTCGGGGGTCAAGGAGAAGGTCCCACCCCTCTGCGTGGCCAACACCCACCTGCTCTTCAACCCCAGGAGGGGCGACGTGAAGCTCGCTCAGTTAGCAATGATGCTGGCAGAAATTGACAGCGTGGTGAAGTCCTGTAAGGCCGACGGTGAACACTGTAACGTTATATTGTGCGGGGACTTTAACTCTGTACCACACATGCCTCTGTACCAGCTGATCACCACCGGCGAGCTCTACTACCAGGGTCTGCCAGCGTGGATGGTGAGAGGGAGACATACATTAGCTGATTACTAGTGATGCACGATATTAAAATTTCTTTCCGATACCGTTATCTGATATTAAGATTTCTGATATCGCCGATAACGAGTAAGCACTGTGAGAAACTATTCAGAAGAAGCCCAAATTAGACCACATAGTCTTCTTTATTATGGAACAAAAGTAAAACATATTTAAACATATTTAAGTCCAGGACCGTTTAAGTCAGGGGTCTCGAACTCCGGTCCTCAAGGGCCGCAATCCTGCAAGTTTTAGATGTTTCCTTCTTCCAACACACCTGATTCAAATGATCAGGATCGTTGTCAGGCTTCTGCAGAGCTTGATGATGAGCTGATCATTTGAATCAGGTGTGTTGGAAGAGGGAAACATCTAAAATTTGCAGGATTGCGGCCCTCGAGGACCGGAGTTCGAGACCCCTGGTTTAAGTAAAAACATCTGTGAAATAGCAGCAATATCAAATGTAGAGATGAAGGTGCTTATGTTAGACGATCATCGGCTAAATTTGTTCATCGGACCGATACCGATATATGAAAAAAACACTAATATCGGCTGATGTGGTCGCCGATGTATCGTGCATCTCTACTAATTACTTAATGTTAACTGCTTCCGAATAGTCACGTTAAGCTTTTTATTTAAGGTTTTCCACTGTGGTTGCCTTCGTTTAACCTTGTATGTATTCACCACGTGCAACAGGTATCAGGTCAAGAGGATCTGTCACACAGGGCCAGTTGTTACAGGCTGTTCGCCCCCCTGTGGCCCAGCTCTCTGGGAATCACTGACAACTGCCAGTACGTCCGTCCTCAGTACGTGAACTCGATTCCAGGGGTGACTGACAACACACCAGGTGATACAGACACACAACACACAATCCGCAGCTTCACTTAGTGCCGTTTAAAACAACAGTTTCCTCAATGTAATGTTTCAAATCTCTGGGGTTTTTTCTTCTTGTGCACAGATGCTTCAAAGGGAAATCAGCCTTATGAGAACAGGTCAGTTTAGCTGCAGGCTTTTGTCTTTATATGCTTTTGATTACTTAGTGTCACAACAGCAAAGACAGTCAGTAATCAGCACTATATTTACTCCAATAATAAACCATATTTATATTTATTCTGTTGTTTGGAAATGTACCAATCACGCAAAGAGTAAATGTGTAATGTACAAAAAAAGCTGGAGTAAAACTGAAGTGGAAATGTGATATATTAACCATAAATCTCCTGGTTTGGCAGGTTCAGACACAGTATTAGTCATCGGCTAGACCTGGAGTCAGTCTATAAACACATTCTCCCAGGCTCTGGCAATCGAGAAGTTACAACTCTGCACTCCGAAGCAGGAGATACTGTCGACTACATCTTCTACTCCCCAAAACGCAGCTTAACCTCTGATGAAAAAGGTATGAGGACATGACCGCGAAACTGAAATGTTGCAGCTCCGAATGAATTATTTGTTGCTTTAAATAAATGATGTTTTATTTTATTTCCCCAGCTGGCGACCAGTTTGCGAGTGAAGGTCTGAAACTTATTGGCTGTCTCTCTCTCCTGTCTGAGGATGTTTTGTGGTCGATGCACGGACTTCCCAATCACATATTTCCCTCTGACCATCTCAGTCTTGTGGCCAGATTCCAGCTGGATGTGTACACCACATGATGGGAAGGACTGCGGGTTGAACTCAGTGAAACGGACGTCGGAGGATAAAGTTTATTTCCGTTCAAAAGATTCAGATCTCGCTCTGCACAAGTGTGTTTTTGTTAGTACGAATACCATTACTTGTGGTTCACCTCTGGCAGCAGAGCATCATTTTATAACTGAAAGGAAGGTTATGTTTTTGTTCAAAGAGCAGAGGAAACAGTGAATGCCAATGTCCCGTCTTGTTACATGTGGTTTTCATCTGATGCATGATTTAGAGCTGGGACAGAACTGTTGAAGGATGCTGTAGGAGTTAATTTAGCAACAAAAAAAGAAAAAAGTTAAGGCAATGATGGCTTTAATTGGTGTGATGATACCTGTTCAGTTTTGCTGTTGCTAAAGGCGTTAAGTTTTTATTTATTTGAAACTTGAAAGAGATATATTTTCAGATGGCGTTGAATAAATATTTTCCAGTAACGTGTGACTCTGCTGATGTTGTACGGCCCTGGCTGTAGGCATTATGAAATGTTATGAAGCGTCTGCATCAGGGCCACCAGGTGCCACCAGAACAGCTTCAGCATGCTTTGGCTTTAATTCTTCAAGTCGCTAGAACTCTACTGGAAGAATGAGCACCATGCTTCCCTTCATTTGGTGTTTTGGTGGTAGAGTGCTGGCTAACATGTCCGTCCAAAACATCCCATAGGTGTTCAACTGGGTTCAGATCTGCAAAGTCAGTGACCCCCTCGTGCCCTGTGGATCTGGACACCCATCCTGGAAGAGACCACAAGTGTTTCATCATCTAATAGAGGTGATCACTTAGAGCAGGTTTGTATGGATTTGTAGTGACCCCTCTTGGAGGAAAAGTGGACCTAAACCAGGGGTGTCGAACTGCGGTCCTCGAGGGCCGCAATCCTGCATGTTTTAGATGTTTCCCTCTTTCCAACACACCTGATTCAAATGATCAGCTCATCATCAAGCTCTGCAGAAGCCTGAAAACGATCCTGATCATGTGAATCAGGTGTGTTGGAAGAAGGAAACATCTAAAACATGCAGGATTGCGGCCCTCGAGGACCGGATGTCGACACCCCTGACCTAAACCATGTCAACAAAATGCCCCCACAGCATAAGAGATTCCCCTTATTGTCAAGGATTCACGTTTTTTCCTTTAATTTGTCACTCATCTGTATATTCGGAGTCTGAACAGATGTAAACTGTAACCTGGTCGGCGGCCGCGTGCAGCTGCGAGGTCGTAACTGCAGTTTGCTCTTTAATGAAAGACAGAAAGCACATGTGCGCCTCCAGGTTGTGAATAACTCGTTTATTTTTCCTGGCTGCAGCAACTTAAATGCAGCCACTAGTATGAAATATTCTAGCTTGTGTCCGTGTGTCCTGCCAGGTCGAGTGCTGAGATTGTGACCTGAATGTTGACTCTACTCCTCCCATCCCACGGCACTGACGCGCTCAGTTTGTCAGCATGTGTGTGTGTCTGGTTGATGCATGAATGAATAATTCATGTGTAGAGTGTTAATGCATGATGGCGCTCGGTGAGGGGGAGTCTTTTGTCTGTGTTGGCTGTAGAATATCTGCAAAGATGTTCCTCATCATCAGCAGGGCTGCTTTCATTCACCTCCCTTCTTCCTCACACTCATCCTTGTCAGGATGTAAATCCATACAAGCTGAAAACTTTCATGTGGAGAGGAATCAGACTGTGTGTGAATTCCGCCTGTGGCATCAAGTGCACGAGAGAAAATGAAGTAGGTCAGTAGGTTTTTATCCAAATAGGGCGTTATGCCTTCTGTTTCTATGCTGTATCTCACACCGGCGGAGACAATGTTTGACACTTGGAGTCCACTGGAAGGGAGGACATGGATTTATGACTTATCTCTCTTCATGATTCAAAAAGGAAACTGCCACAATATTAACAACTGTTTAGAAAAAGCAGCTTACTTGCCCATATCGAGCTGCACTCCATTTAAACCAGGGGTCTCAAACTCGCGGCCCACGGGCCTCAATTGGCTCGCGGGATGATATTTTGTGGCCCTCGACTTGACATCAAAGTTTAGCGTTAGTGCAGCCTGCGCAAGTTGCCCCTATTGTTGCACATATGCAAGTTGTTGTCCTGTGCTTTTTATATTTTTGATCACTTGTGGGCTACCGTAGCTCAGGCTCATGACAGCAACGCGAATTAGCAACGTTAGTTACTTAAAACGTGATTCAGGACTGTCACCGAGTGGAGGGAAAATATATCCTGTCACCCATGCGTTTTTAATTTTTTTTTTTTTGCTTTTTTCTATCTGTGTGAAAAGCTCTTCTCCACCATGAACTTAAATAAGTCAAAGTACAGGTCCAAACTTACTGATGAGCATCTTCAAGCCATACTGAGGGTCTCATGCTTCCTCCATCAAGCCAAATGTGGCTCAGAGGAAGTGCTGCCAGGTCTCTGGTACCAAGGAGAACCCTATGTTCTGAAGAACCTTTCATGTTCTGAATTGTTATTAATAAAGACTGAGAAGATTGGATCAGTTGTACTTTTTTTTGAATACTTGATGCGGCCCAGACTCCATCTCCAGCAGCCTCCATGTAAGTTGACTTTGAGACCCCTGATTTAAGCAGTACTTTTAACTTACATGCAGCCCTTTCAGAGGTTTAAAGGTGCATCCTTGATAAACAGTTCTCTCTGAATGCAACATCCATCGGGCCTTATTAGCCTCTTGCTGCACCGTGGGGCAGATTTACATCCATCCATTTGGGCCTCCATAAAGCAGCAGGATTACCGACCATGAAAACAGCACAACCAGGATAACGCACCTCCTATTTATATGACTGCAGCAAACACTGGGTATATAACGAAGAGGACAATCATGCAAGACGATGCCAGTCTCAGTCTTGTCAACACTTCTGTTAAAATGTTATGAAGTTTGATAGATTATATGAAAGCTAAACGATGAACTTGTTGAACTGTTTGTGTGTTAATTCACTGAGGGTTACGCTTCCCTTTTATAGAGTTGTTATCACTGAGTTTTCTTTGTGTAAACCTAACAGGGGTAGTGTTTGGAGATCTGCTGCCCTCCAGCTAAGTACTGCCTGTGCTAAATGTGAACTATTGGTGGACAGAAAACTGGCGCCGTTCCCCGCCTGACACCCAGACAACTAATTACAGCGTATCTACTCGTTAAACATCATTTGAGGATTTATTTTTTCCTGGAACATGCTCAGATAAGGAGAAAGTATTTCAATATTTAACCATGAATTCATAAAAAAATCACAAATAAAACCATGTTGCCACAATCATAGTGACCCTTTATTGTGATCCTGTAAATCAACGGTCTTTTGGTACAAAAACAACTGCGTTACAGAAATTAAAATGAACACCGACTGTACAGATTAAAAAAAACATGTTGACTGTAGCAACATTTAAAACAGTGTGTGGCAAATACTAAGAGTTTACTGGTGATCACCTACACTGAAGGTAGTATAAAACGACGGAATAAAAAAATACAAAATGCAGATAAAAGTGCTGTAAACAAACTGCTTTACATCTTAAATGGAAGTCAGTTGCTTTGACGCCACTTAAGGCCAGTGAAACATTGGATAGAGTTGCTACAAATAAAACTTACAAACAAGGTATTTACTGTAAATAGAAAGCAGCTATACAATACAAATAAATTGACTTCTTGTTATTTTACGTCTACATTAAATGCAGACTAGGTCCATCAGAGGATTTGCCGTTAATCTGGTTCAACTAATGATTCATAATTTGCAGCCAGATGCCTTCTTACACGTCGGTATATTATCTATTCAACCCCATATTCAGTCCTAGAGGGTAAAAGCATGCCAAACATGCTCACCTCTGGGTGCTGGGTGCTTGCCAGTCTATTTTTTTTTAATAATTTGGAAGAGCAGGGATTACACTGCTTTCTGAATAATGAGAATAACCGGCTGGATATAAAAAAAAGTCTTCATACAAGGCACAAGGGTAGTGGTTTGCAAACTAGTCACTACACAAGAATGTCGTTGCCCGGCGGAGTCTAGGTGGATTTATATTACATGACACGTATTTGCACACTTACAGTACGACGATACGGATTGCAGACGAACCCTCGAGAGCTTCTGTTCCGAAACGATAACAGCACAAAGACCTATGATATGTCCAGTAGCACATTTACACTGAGTGGTACTTTTGGCCGGCTTCAGCCAAGAATCATATTTCACATTGTGCCGCGTGAAGCACAACTCTGCAGTAATTTAAAAACCGTTGACGTATTACTGCACTTTCACTCCCTCTTTCTATAAATCGGGAGCGATGCCAGCACCAATTACTATGCACAGTAACTGCTACAGAGAGAAAAAAAGCCTGTAACAACGTAGGAAAGCTGAATGAGGCGTTTGTTTTGGGAGGTTGCTGGTGACCTATTCAACATTGCATCCAGTGAATAGGCCAATGTGTACAAAACGATTAAATCACTGGCCCCATTAAAACAAATGTGCTGCACCTTAAGATTCAAACCAAAAGTCTTCCTCAGACTCGAATCTGGTATCCATTCATATCTGTTGATGATTTTTGTTCCAAAACCTTCTTCTCTCCAGAGGGACTGCAACAAAAAAAAGACAAAGAGGTTTATTCATACAATGAGGAAACTGTGACTAATTCCTTCTTGTGCCGTAGATCATGAGACATCTGTCCTCCAAATTTTTTCCGGCGACTACAGAGGTTTCACATCAGTGGTTATGGCGCCAGTATTTTTAGTGCGAGCGAGCGCCTAATAATCCAGAGCATGTGATTAATCATACCGTCTCTCGACGCGGCTGATCCTCCGTATGGGGCTGCCTGGCCCTCTGAGGGGTGAACCCATGCTGTTCCTCCTGTCTTTGGTGGGAGATGGAGGTGCAGGCTTTCCTATCTGCATAAGCAAGAACAATCTTAATCAGTATTTCACTCACTTTTAAACATCACACGGGTGAGCTCACAAAGCTTACGTCCCGCCGAGTGTCAGCGGCTGAAATCTGTCCATGTCTTTAATGTGATTGCGCAGAGCACTCGGTTTAAAAGACCGGCTATTGATGGATCGAGCCGGCCATGCATGAAGCGCCGAAGAGCCTGGAGTCGAGTCATCACATTAGTTTTATTATACACAGAGCTCAGCATCAAGGCGGCCTTCATTATCTTAGCATGAGAGGTGATGAGAGAGCGTCGTTTGAGGGAAATCGCTGCTCAAACAGCAGATCGACTCGGTGTCGCTGCGCATGAGGACACAGCATGTCAAAGGGAATCTAATAAGCTGTTAGGAAGGCCAGTCCATCTGCTGAGGACTAATTATATTTCTTATTATCATCTCTGCTCCTGCAAGAGCTCCGACAGCTTGTATCAGTTTCAGTGGCAAAATAAACATGCACATCTTTAACATCAAAAATAGTATTTAGTAAACATTATCCTTCAGTATTTTCAGTCTTGGATGGTTTTGCATATGAAGATTTGCAAAAACAGATAACTCCATCTTCAGAAAACCAACTTTTTCATCATCTACCTGAGACATCCATCCATCTATACACCGCTTAATCCTCACCAGGGTCATGGGGGACTGAAGTCTATCCCAGCTGACTCAGGGTGAAGGCAGGGGACACCTGGACAGGTCACCAGTCTATCACAGAGCTACACTTAGAGACAGACAACCAAGCACACTCACATTCACACCTACGGACAATTTAGAATCACCAATTAACCTCAACATGTTTTTGGACTGTGGGAGGAAGCCAGAGAACCCAGAGAGAACCCACGCTGCACGGAGAGAACATGGAGACTCCACGCAGAAAGATCCTGGGTGTCCACACCCAGCGATCTTCTAGCTGCGAGGCAACAGTGCTACCCACTGCGCCACCTTGCAGCCCCTATCTGAGATAATATCAGTCAAACTTCTCTATTTTTGTCATTTCTACTGAGTCAAATCCACTCAGCTTCAGTTTGATTGATATTATCTCGAGCAAACAACAACAACAATCGGTTTTCTGAAAATCTACAACAATGGAGTTCTCTGTTTTTGCAAATGACCTCCTCACATGTTCCTGTACCTTCAGCCTCATGTCTCGAGTGTGTCTCTCCAGCTCCTTCCTGAGCTCCTCCTTGGTCAGCTTGTCCACATCCAGTATGGAGTGCTTCCACTCTATCTGCTCCACGCTGTGAGGGTCGTGGGACACGTACTGGCCGATTTTGACCTTGCGGAGGGTGTGCCAGTAGCCCCTGTAGGCTCCTTCGTATTCCTGCACCAGGTCCATCAGCGTTCGGAACTCCAGGGGCTTGAACATGAGGTCCTCCCTCCGGCTCATGCCCAGCGCGCCGAAGCGTCCCCCGCTGTGAACTCCCAGCACGATGTGGTGGAAGTGGTTCCCTGAGAAATGAGACTTAAAGCTGAGGGGGAAGCGCTCCACGCCGGGCATGTTGTTGGTGAGGTAACTGTATCGTGCTGGGTCAAGGAAGTGGACATTTGATCTTTAGATCCTATGCGGCAATCAATATCACATCAACATCAAGGCAGTGACTTCTGCAGTCCAGCCTCCTGCTTCATATTATGTCCTTTTGTTTTGTTCTGCTAGATTTGACAATATCTCGAGCCAAAGATGGCGAGACAACACCCGGCAAGCCTGCCAGAAACCCATTTCCCACTCTGTTATCCAACCGCGTCTGCTCTGCGCACAAGTAGAAAGAAGCTGCCAGTCTCTACGGCGACGGCAGCAGAACATACAACAACACAATCTGAAGGCATTAAGCGGCCGTAAAGATACATCCCCAGGATCACCGCCTCCAAACATTTGATCGGCAGAGCCTCCCGAGTCATCTCCTTAGCGATGTCCATTAACCTGCGCAAAAGAGCACAACGACGTTAATGTCACAGGGAAGCAGTGAAACACACAGGGACTGATTTCATGCAGTCAAACCAAAACAGTTTCCATGAGTCAGGGAAATAAAATCTCTTCCACTAAATCTAATAGAGGGAGGTCAGGAAGAGCCTGCTCCAAGCTGCAGGCTGACTGACATTAGTTCCTACTCACAAAGACCAGGGTTGAACCAGACACTGACTAAACCATGAGAAATCATCATCCCTGTGGCCGGTGGCACAAACGTCCACCAGACATCATGATCAGTCTTGGATTTGAAGGAAGATCTGCTTACGCGGTCAGAGGACGGCTTTTCTTTATCTCAAAAAACTGTGTTCCTGTGTGATTGTACCTGCAAGACACGGTTAAGGTCACAACAGCGTGAGAGGAAGAGACAAACTCCTTAAAGCGCTTTGTGATATTCATAGGCTGTCGGTTAATTATAGATGAGTTTCTTCTCTGACTGGAAATCAAGCTTTTGCTTAATATAGAAAATAGTACCACGGTGACCTACATCGCATTTGTTTGGGTCAGTGGGGTTCTGTGACGACACACTCCGTGTGACGAAAATCAACCTGTAAAATCAGCTTTTTTCAACACTTGACTTCGAACCGTCTCCGTGAAAGGATACTGCAATTCCCTGATATACTTCTGTATGGCTTCCAGGCGCTGTGGGATACTGGTGGTAGGTTGGTATGTAGGCACACTCGGTACTGGAATCTGCGGGACAAACAACCGCATGACAGCCATACAATCCCGACATTCATTGCAGCTGGAGAATGTTGTCTTGTTCGACCGCTCTTTTCTGTTCTCCACAGCTAACAGCATCCTAACTGCCACCCTCATGAGAAGTGAATGACATGCACCACTCTGACATCAATGTGCTGGCCAGTGTGTTTTATGATGGAAGCACTAAGCAGCAAAAATCAGCATTTAAAGTGGATTGTTCGCAGTGGATTTAAGGGCTTTCTGTGTCTCGTGTGGGAGGTGAGGCAAATATTTTTCCTGCAACACATGGGTGTCGATTGTTTCTACGCTATGTGTGAGTTTCAGGAGGGTCGTGTGAGGAGCCCTGTGTGATCAGCTGTGAGTGTCTTCAGATTACCTTGGGCAGGTCGGTGGCACCCCTGATCTCCTTCCCCAGCGCCTCGCCGCCGGGGTGGATTCGAGCCACATGGCGCCACATCCTCTCCCAAGTCTCCTCGTCCACCGGGAGGCCTCCCCTGTTGACGTAGAAAGGCACCCCTCCGTCCCTCAGCTCTTCGTCGCCTTCATCCTCCTGCTCCTCGTCCCTCTCCTCCACCGAGCCCACCGTGGCCCTCAGCATCCCTTCACCTGGAGGGACAGCACAGAAACTCCTCCTCCTCTTCCTCTTCCTCCTCCTCACGGATGCCCTTTTTTTTTTTTGTTTTGGATCCTTTAACTGGTTAATCTGCTTGCAGGTTTAAGCAGGTTCCCACAACAGATGGCATGACATCAAGCAGATTAGGGCATCAAAAACAGAGTCAGTGCAGCTCAGGGTGATCTGCTGTGATTAAACCACACCTAATAAATGAAGCAAGTGAGTTAGAAAAAATAAAATATTTTCTTTTTAATCTAGAAAGACTTTCCAGTAAGTATTTGGCACTTTTGGTGGAAATCTAACAGGCTACAGGCCAGCCAATAATCAGCTATTGATGCAAATAAATAAATAAAATCACACATTAAGGTGACTAAAGCTGGAAGATGTGAAGCCTTTGACCGATACTGTGGATGGTCACCAACCAGCAGCCCGCCGAGGTACCCGCTGTGACAGTCTGTGTGAGGATTTGTCTCTCCGGGCAACAAAAGTGGTAGAAAATCCTAATTCCCTGCACCGTTAGAGGTCATTCTCGCCACGGAAATCCACCAAATCGAGCCGTTTCTTCAGCCCCATCTTCCTCACGTCCTCTTCACCTCCGAGCGATCACCGAGTCGTTTCCCTCCGAGGCAGCCGCTTCATTGTTCATGCAGATGCTCTCCTTGGCTTCGCCGTCTTGCGGGTTTACATTCAAGCCGACGAGCCGCTCAGACACTCCCCGGACCCCGACCTCCCAACACTGCGCATGCGCCCTGCCGAACGGATGAGCTCAGAGCGGTGACAAGTGATGCGTTTAGGTGCTCCTCGTAAGATGTCCATCTGAGATCCTCTAGATGCTGGATATTAACGCAAATAGCACCCGAACGCACCATTTTTTTGTGCTTTATTTAAGAAACATTTAAGCGTTCATTGCTGTGGAGAAGAAACCTCCAAAAACTTTACATCCCCATTGTACACTTAATTAATTATAGAGCCAATACCTGTGTATATATTTGAAAAACAGGAACACAACATGCATTTCACCAATTTGTTTATTAAATTCAAGGAAAGAACTGTAACAAATCTTTCAAAAAATTAAAAAAAAAAAACAAAAACAGAAGGAAATCTGCAGTTTGATCAAACACACCTCCGTCCTCACCAAGTTACAATATTATTAATATGCACAAAAGAAAAATAATGTTCAACAGGGAATCTTCAGTCTATTTACAGGCCGAGCTGTGGTCCAGGCTGATTAAAACCTCGGTGCACCGTAGTCATCAGGCATCCGCTCGATATTATATCTGCATTCAAAAACAGAAAAAACACAAAGTCAGTAATAAGCGACAGTTTTTTAATTTGATGTCACAAACACACAAAAAGCTGCCACATGTTTAGAAAACTGTTACCTGTGGTTTGAGATGTACATGATGGGCACCCCGGGGATCTTCCTCACCCTTCTCTTCAGATCTCTGTCCACAGTCGCCAGGATGTAACACTTGTGCTGCAGAGATATTTTAGTGTAATTAGTATTTCCCTTTCAACACCAAAACCAGCATTAAAAGACATACAATTAGCTACTGTAATGGTTAGTATTGTGCAACAGCAACTGGTTTCACAAAGAGTAACATCAGACATAACTGCTGCCTTCTGTCCACTGCTGCAATTAACCATTGTTTTCACTATTGACTAATCTCTTAGTTATTTTCTCAATAAATCAATCAGTTGTTTGGTCTATAAAATGTCAGAAACTGGTGTTTGACGTCCTAAAATGTCTTGTTTTGTCCAAATCCTAAAAATATATAGTTTATTGTCATAGAGGAATGAAGAAACTTGAAATTTTAAAAAGATGGAATCGAAGAATTTAGACTTTTTTCCCCTAACTCTCTCTCTCTCTTTTTTAATCAAAACGATGAATCAATTATTAAAATAGTTGGTGATTATTGACAACTAATTGATTATCAATATAAGTATTGTTCATCACAAATATGCACACTGTTACTTGTGAGACAGTGTTCACCATTAAGTTATCATGGACATGTATGTATGGATATAACTGTACCTGTGTCACGCGTTGGACCAAACAGTCATCAGCGTATGTTCCCTTGTGTGCG
Organism: Stegastes partitus; assembly: GCF_000690725.1. Classification (NCBI taxonomy): domain Eukaryota; kingdom Metazoa; phylum Chordata; class Actinopteri; family Pomacentridae; genus Stegastes; species Stegastes partitus. The sequence continues at coordinate 192,506 of NW_007577739.1, read as the reverse complement.
CACGGCAGGCGTTCAAACCGCGGGTCCTTGGCTATCCTGCAAAAATAAATAAATAAAAACTAAATAATTGGCAAACACCATGTTGTTAATAGTAGTTTATATATATATATTTTAATGCTTCCAAAAATGTAAAGCCAGCATCTTGTACCTGAGCGCAACTCTGTATTTCATTCCAAGCTTTTCAATCTCAGCCATCACACAGTCTGTGATATATGGGATACCTGGATGGAGAAAAATTCAAGGAAAACAAATATTCATTTTTGTGTTATTATTAAATTATATTATTCTGAATCATTATATATATTAAGTGGCTCACATAAACAACATTTCTCTCATTACTACTTGCCACTGGGCAGCAGTACTTACATTTGGCATATAAACAGTCCATCATAGATTGAACAATGTCCAGTTTGGCCTTGATGGAGAAGTTGATGAAATTGGTGTCAACCAGAACGTGGTACGGCGGGCCAAGCTGAGTGTTGTACTGGAAGAACAAGCATGATGGGTACTTCTGCCTGCAGAACAAGTTCAAAGAAAACAAGTCAAGATGTCATCATCTGCTATTTACAATCCAAATGAAACTGTGGTGTGGCTGACTTACACTTCTGTCTCCTTCAGCTTTGAGGGATCTTTCTTCTTTTTCTGTATTGTTTTGGCACGGTCTTTCTCTTTTCTACAGAACCAAACGAACAGTTAGAGAGCGTTCACAGACCTGGGAGATTCCCACATAATGATCTGCTTTGTTCAAGGTTTAAGGTTTAAGGTTGTTGCATTAACACCTGTGGGTAGATTTGTTCTGCAGAAAACAAATGATAGCATTTGGCAGTCCTTAACAAATACACACTGAACCTGACAGGCAGGTGCTGGATCGAGTGATAAGAAAAAATAAATTAATTAATTTAAAAAAACACACGACAAAGTGCTCAGTTCTCCGCTATCTATCAATACAACAGCAAGGAAGTAAAAATATAAGATAAGATAAAAATAAACAAATTTGATTGTCGATTTTCCATTTTTGTTTTGTTGATTTGTAAACGAATGAAGCAGATTTTATAAACCAGGCTCAATTGCTCAGAAGTAATCTGATCAGACTGTGGCTGTCGCATTGGATCAAATCTTGGGTTGAATCCTTTTGTTAAGAAGAAACAAAAGGATTCTGAGATCAGATCAGATCAGATGAGGACGCTGAAACAAGCCTCTCTCCCTGCCAGCATCCTCAGGACTCTCTACAGAGGTGTGATGGAGAGCGTTCTGACATCCTGCATCTCAACCTGGTCCTCCAGCTGCAGGCTGTCAGACAGAAAAGTCCTGCAGAGGACAGTTAGAGGAGCTGAGGGGAGCATCGGAGTTGAAATGAAATGAAAAATACTTTATTCATCCCAGAAGGGAAATTCAATTGAGTTTCCCTCATCTCTGTCCAAGAACTTCTCCAGAGCCGCTGCAGGACACTGAACATTGTCTCCTCACAGCCTCTCCATAAACTGTTTGAACTGCTGCCATCAGGCAAACGTTTCCGGAGCGTTAAAGGAAGAACCTTCAGACTGATCGACAGCTTTACTCCACCAGCTGTCAGAATGCTGAACTGCTGATCCAGTTAAATTGCTTTAAGTTATTGGATCCTCCCTCATCTTGCCTGCACTACTGTGTACGTGCAGCAACATGACAATAAACTTGATTTGATCACACAATCCAGTCTTGGTTTTGGTTTAAATTAAACCTTCAGTATGTCTTGTTAAAAATAAATTAACTAACCAGGATTATCTTGAGCCTAACAGACGGCTGGATTTAGGGTGAATTTTAGTGACAAATTATCCTAAAATTTTTAAACTGGGCAAATGTCACATTAGTATCATGCAGTATACACACGTGTATTTATACTTTGCATTTGTTTTATTACAGTGATGAAAAAATAAGTAGGCCACCTATTAAGCCTTTCAGGAAAGTTAAATAATTTTAAAAAAAAGGATTTGGCCTCATAAAATAATCCCCCAAACAGCTGGCAACAAAAATAATATACTGAATGTCACCACTGTGTATTCTTTTTGTCTGTTAAAAGCAGAGCTTCAAAAGTTGGTCTCTGCAAGTCTGAGCTGCATTCATATAGAGTTACAGTACTTGAGTTGTGTGAAGTGACTTAGGTAAGGGTTCTCTTCATCTAGGAGTTTTTTTCTCTGAGCATCAAACAGCAGCCAGATCCTCACGAGCATTTCCAAATGAAGAGAGCTGCACACATTTACATACGTGTAACAACAGAACAACATCGCTGGTAAATTCATTAATTTGCACCAAGCATGGAGACAGGAACATAGAGGTTTTAACAGTAAGCCACGCTGTACTTTCCTTAATTTTAGATACTATTAGCTATCTGAAAAGTTGATAAGCTGTTTTTACTTTGGATTTTGTCTTTTGTTTATTACTATAATTACTACGTTTTAGGTCACTGGATGTACTCTCAAACTGAAAATGAAGTATTGCATGTGTTCCTTGGGCTCCCTCTGTCACTGTGGTGGATGTCTGAATGAAGTTTTAACTATCAAGACAAAAGCAAACTACATCTAAAAAACAGAATCTGTCAACATGTCACGTCCTCCAGGGCTGAAAAGGGGTTTTGAAAAACAGTCAGAGAAGTGTGCCAGGATTTCCAAAACTGGATCACTTTGATCCACGATAAACTTTTTGAGCACCTGAGCCTTGGACAGGGTTAACATAGAACATGGTTAAACCAGAAGTGAATTGGGTTGTGAAGCATAAAGTAATCATGAAAACTCACAATCTGTTGTCTTTCAAATTAATCATTCTCTTCATGGCTGCAAACTTCTTCGTTTTCTGCTTCCCCTGGAATAAACAAGTTAAAACACACAGAAATCAGATACACGCAAAAGATCACAACAAACCCTGTCTCCTGGTGTAAAGTGGGAGATGAAGTTGAGCTATATGCAGTATTTACAAATCAAGACACTGAACACGAAAAACTTTAATCCAAACTCAGGCTATGTTCTTTCTTTGGTAGCCAACTAGTGCCTGAAACCTACAAAAGCCGAAAATATAAATTATAGAATTAGATAAACCTTCCTTTTAAAAGCTCAGGTACGTGTAGCAAAACAGATAGCAATCCCTGGTAGCAGCTGATGTTGTTAGATGCTAGGCTAGCTGGAGTTAGCTCAGTAGCATGCCTGCCAAAATGCTTCAACTTCTAATTACTACATTTTAAGGGAAGACATTTATCAAGGCAGCAATATTGTAATTGCAATAAAGCTAGTTTGTACATACCATAGTTTAAATTACACTCCAGAGCTCCGACTAGCAGGATAAAGCTCGCTCCGTCTCCCCTCGTGTATCGATATGAGGACGTAATCAAAAATCGACGTCTGTCCTGCGCATTTTCCGGTTGCTATGCTAATGCTCCACAGGCGAAGGTAGATGCAGTGTTTAAATGCGTGGATTCGTTGCAATTTTGCACTCGCAGCGTGTTGCTTTCGTTTAGTCGTGCCATTGCAAAACGGTGTTTTACAAACGTGTTGCATGTGTGCGTGTTGATAACCGCCGCGGGTTGTCGGCGAGCTTTCTGGTATGACGCCGACATTGTTGGCTAACGCAGCTAGCCGTTAGCATCGCGTTGTCTTGCTCGTCGGCGAATGCTACTGTAGCGGTTTGTGGGTGCGATGCTAACAGTTGTTACCCACTAGCCTCCAGCGTCACCTAGCACTCCAGGTGTCAATAGACCAGCGAGAATTGATGATATTGCAATTTGTTTTCAGCTCTCACTGTTTTCTGTTTTTTTTTTAAAAAAGCCGCTAAAGTAACTGTGATATTAACTTAACCGGAGCTATCGTTGGTCGTGCTATTTAGTTAGCTGTTTTGTTGTTTATTAGAGTGGCAGCGGATGACATTTGGAAACGTTTTGACACGAGCGCTAGCGAGCCCAGGCGTCTCATCACGACCAGTACCATCACCACCGGCTGGACTGTTGTCGTTGTTCGGTAGGATTTAGATTGCAACGAGATTGTGTTTGGCCCGGTTTCTTACTTTATTTTGGCTAAAAACAGACGCAGTTTTTATGATCATTCTTTGGCCAAGCTGCTCATACATATTTCAGTGCTGTGGATTTCATGTCATGTTATTCTCCACACTTCTCCAAGGTGACACTTAAATATTCATGCTTTCTTGGCACAGCAGTTTACAGCTCAGCTCCTAAGACTTTGTCATTTTTCCAAACTGTTTTCTTAAAAGAAGCAATTTGTGAAAAGCTTTTTTTTCTTTGTTCAGTGTTTGAATTCAGCTCTGTTTTGATGGTTTTGTCTTCTTTCATTGTAGAAGACTTGACTAGCCCACTGGCGGGTGGCAGCTTTCCTTTGAGCACGGAGGGGTCTGGGTGAAGGCTGAAAGATGGTCTGATGGACCGCCGCTTCTTCCTGACCTTTCTCTTCTGCTCAGTGTCGTGGATCTTCTTCTGGGAAGTGCGCTGGAAGAAAGGAAAAGAAAGTCAGATTGAGGAATGGCTCCAAGGACATAACCTCTCTCAGTACAGGCACTTATTCGAAGGTCAGTAGGTTACAACAACATCTGTCCAATCCACCATATAAGTATTGTTGAAGGCTAAAGTAGAGAGTAAATGTAGTTTCAGTGAAATGCACAAAAAAAACTTCTGAGTTTTTGCAGAAGTACCAGCGAGTCAGAAGTATCACATGTAACTGAGCTGAGTTTAATAAACAGCTTTTTTGGTGTTGAACACCAGACATTCAGGCTCAAGAGATGCAAGTGGCATTCACGGACAATCAGCAAAGGCTTGCTACTCATTATATTAGTCTTTAATGAGTATTTCGGCCTGTGCTGGGGCATTACTGATGATGACTTGCTGGCCAGATCGAGCATGGGGATATTTATGTGTTGTTCATGTGTCATCCAGATGTACAGACACTGGAGGAGCTGAGTCTGAGTGTACTGAGTCGTCTGGAGGAGGTGGTTAAGGAACAGCAGCGCTGGAGGGAAATTGCAGAGGCTCACATCCAGCTGCTCCGAGACTTTGCCTTCCAGGAGTGGCTTTGTTCCCAGAACCTGGAGCACTATTACCATACGTAAGCAATGAAAGGTCTTAACTTAAACACTCACGCTAATGTGGCATACATTTGTAAGTAGCCTTCCTTTTTTGGAAGCAGTTACTTGGCACAGAGTACATTTAGATTGTGGATTCTTTCAGGTTCTTAATTGATTAGGTGGTTATGTTTTATGCTGGTTAACACAGGCTCTGTTCAAATGCGTCCACTTGAGGGCAGTCTCTCCCTTCATGCTTAGCTGAGTTTGCTGACACTGAGCCGTGTGGGCTGCAGTGTTTCACAGGGTCACTGCAGTAAAAAGTATTCTTTAGAGACTGCAAGTGTGAGACCCTGCAGCAATGCAGATGTTTGTGTATGTGTGTTGACTTCTGTCTACTGATTCAAACAGCACTGACTGTGATTAGTAGTTGTTGGTTTATCAAAACAGTGATGGTTTGTCTTACTTGTTTTTTTTTCAGTGAAGCAAACTGTCATGTTTCTGAAGGTCTGTAGTGCTTTAGAAATGCACAGTGTCATGTTTAGAAGCATAACTGTCTCACATCTCCCCATAGGGAAGCAGTGTCACGTTTCTGAAGGTCACGCCTGTCATGCTATCCCTGCATCCTTTGCTGTTTTGATTCGGTGGATATCAGTTTAGACCTTCGTTGCCCACATAATTCTGGATGACCTTTTGATTCAGTCTTGTAATGGAAGACAATTTTTGCAGTCATTTGCAATCCAAAAATACATTGTCGATGGGGAAGTTAAAGTTGCAGACTCACATGAGCCTTATTTATTCTCAGAGAATTTTGAGTGAGGCGATTATAATGTTTGGTGAAAAATATAGTAATATAATGAAGTGTTGATTACCATAGTTGGTAGTGTGTACACTGGGAACAGCAGCACGCTGATGGAGTCACATAGAACGCAGAAGGGAATGTAAATACATCCGACTGTTTGTTTTATTTCTGTAGTTATAGAGATAATATTTTATATTGCAGGCTTTGTGGCCATGAAAATCATACTATGAAAGCGTAATTACTGCACACGCTCAGTGTCAACAGACAGGGGTTATTGGACAAACTTTACAACAGGAGATTATGTTTCTGTTTTATAATAGTGCTAACCATTTGTTTACTTATACATTTTCCACTCCTGTGTCTACCTGTGCTTGTCGCGTGCAAGCCTTCTTCATTTTAATCTGATTTATTTATTTTTTTTTTTAAAGAAGGCCACATGCAACATGGCCTAACCTCTAACTTCTCCCTTTTGAGATAACGCACAAGTTTGACTGATAAGATTGAGGTTCCTGTCTTGCAGCATTTCACATACACCGGTGTTTGCTTTGTGTGTGGAACAGCCTGTTGTGTAGTCACAGCAGCAGCAGTCTTGCTCAATAGACGTTTAGCAACAGCAGGAGGGTTGCACTTCTAAAAATATGGTAAAAGGTAGTGCGACCATTCCTTTAATCTGCCTTACATGCTTCCATACTTGTCTCCCCACTGCAGACTGAAGACCTTGGGTTGTATGAATCTGGATGACCTGTCTCAGTTTGACAGTCAGCTGCAGCTCTCTTTAGCTGCTTGGGGCTACTACTACGAAGACTACATAAAGTTGTCGACGGGCATCAAGATCCTCCAGACCTCCAGGGGGAGTCGCGACCAGGACTACGAGATCCGGCTGGTGCACAGTCTTGCTGAGAGGCGTCTGAATGAGAAGTGGTCAATTGGTGAGGCTCTGATTATTTTATGAGGGGTTTTGGTTGCTTCGGACAGCTGCAGGGGATCAAGAGGGATTTAGATGCGAGGCATAAACATAAGGTCGCTCCGTTGCTAAGTGTTGATAAGTGTTTTCACAAATGTTGTCTCTGCAGGAGTCACACATCATTTGAATGTAGCTCAAGTGTTGTAATGGAGAAGCTCAGCGTTGCCTCATCTGCATGCACAAGCCAACACGTCTTTGCTATCTCATAAAAACACTGTGTTCACCCCCTCTCAGGATAGATGTATGGTAGTATAAAACAACTCATGAGCATTTCTAATGACTAACATGTAAAAATATATTATAAAGAAAACTACAGCCAGTTAAATGGAATGTGCAGACTCAGAGCAGGAAGTGTGCATTGTTTTGTCTCAGCTATTGATGGTATTCATAGTCCAATTGTCTTTTCAGCGGGAGCTCTCCTATTTGGCTGTACTGTGGCGCTGTGCTTCTTGATAAGGGACCTCATGTTTTACGTGATTGGTGAGTCCATCATCAGCTGTTTGGACTTTGAATTGGGCTGATTTACTGCTGTATTTACTACCAAGTGACTTTTAGCCTTCAAGTGTTAATACAGCTGATTTCTAAACCAGATGCACATCCACATTGCAACCACTAATCTCCTGTGCTTCTCTTCCTTCCTGTGGCAGGTGGAATTACTGTTTCCATCATAGCGTTTGTCTTTACCATCAAGTTCCTCTGTGAGCTTGCAGCAAGAGTGGTCAGCTTCCTGCAGAATGAGGATCCAGGGCGACGCGGTGATCGCAGCATCTACGACTATGTCCGGGGCAACTACCTGGACCCACGCTCCTGCAAGGTGTCATGGGACTGGAAGGAACCACAGGAAGTGGGGCAGACGATGAGCTTCAGAGTCCAGGTGATAATAGACGTCTAGTGTCTCCAGGCTACAGAGATAGTGTCTCTGCTGCGTCTGGTCTGACTGGCTTTCTTACAAGTAGATTACGGATGCAGCAGTGTCGGAAATATTTGGCCAGCGGGGCGCCGCTATAGTTCACCTGGTTGAGCTGGCGTCCCATGTGCAGGGGCTACAGTCCCCGATGTGGAGGTCATGAGTTTGAGTCCCGCTCATGGCCCTTTTTCGCAGGTTCTTCCCCCGTTCTTCTCCCGACTTTCCTGTCTCTCTCTCAACTTCACTATCAAATAAAGGCAAAAAGGCCAAAAAAATAACTTTAGATTAGATTTAGTCAGCAAAACTATGTTCAGTGTAAAATAGACGTCACTGTATTAAATTATACTCCTTTTGTACTTGTGGCTTCTCAGCTCTTCTATAAGAACGGTCAGCCTTTCCCAGCCCATCGGCCTGTGGGGCTGAGGGTCAACATCACCCACATTGAACTGGCCTTGGACATCCCTGTTACCCAGGAGGTTCTGCAAGAACCAGAGTCCAACGTGGTCAAAGTGGCCTTCACAGTGCGCAAGGCTGGACGCTATGAGGTTGCCGTCAAGCTGGGTGGTCTCAATGTGGCCTACAGCCCGTATTACAAGATATTCCAGCCAGGTATGACCATGATGTGTGTTTTGGAAAATCTGATTTTAATACATTTTCATCTAATTTGCTCTGTCAAAGCTGCGACTGATTATTTTTCTGTTCTCTGGTTCTTCTCAGGTACAGTCGTTCCATCAAAAACCAAGATAGCCTACCACTTCTCCACCCTGGTGCTAACAAACGGCCAGCAACACACTTTACAAATCGAGCCCAGGGACGAATACGGAAACCCTACCAGTAACTCCACGTCTCTGACAGATGAAGCCAACTACAGCGTCCATGTGCACTCTGTAAGGCCCTTTTTCTCTTACACATTACTCTGTGCTATGAAGATTTGTTTCTTGATTCTGACTGTTAAAATGTAAGCCAACATTTCTTTTCAGTTCCCGATTGCTCAGTCACTGGCTTTATAGTTTATAGGCTTTGCAGTGTAGCAGAGCTGAGCTGGGATTCATTTTAGTTCTCCTGTTCTTCCAGCTAGGAACAGTGGATGATGACAGCCTGGAGGACTTCTACAGTAAGTCAGTTTCACTTAACAAGCAGCAGTGCCAGGTTCTGCTGAGACTGACCCTGAGGAAGACGGGCTGCTTCAGGGCCCGCATCTCTTACAAGGATCAGCCGCTCAGCAATGGGGAATTCGACATAATTGTTCTCAGTGGTGAGCAGCTTTACAATAGAAGATAATCGGGCGCATAAATGGAGTGAACTTCTCTGTGTTACATATTCAGCCTTTTCAGTACTTAATACTCATCTTCTTGCATATTGCAGAGAATGAAAAGGCCTGCGTGGAGAAGAATGTGTCCACTCCAGGCATAAGCATCTACTTTGAGGCATACCTTTACAGCAGTGGGAACTACAGCAGTTCATCATGGCAGTTACCAGCTTCCTCTTTGCTGGCTCCCCAGAGGAGGCCCTCCATGGGAGAAGAAGAGGACGAGCATGACTCTCCTGTGGAGGGACAACCTGAGAAGGTCAAGAAACCAAAAAAGGTCTACTGTTACATATCGCCAAAGGTGAGCAACCGGCACACAATGCTTCAACTTTATTATAGGGAATTATAGAGCCATAATATGATCTTTTTTTGGTTTTCCTTTTATTCTAATGTGTTCATCTTTTGGTGCATGTAACAGGACTGCAAACTAACAAAATATACACCAAAGGGAGTTGTTCTTTCCCCTGAAAACACACTTGGATTGAACATCGACGTCACTATACATCAGTAGAACACCTGCCTAGTGGCTAGTTCGGCCCTCAAACAAAGAGTGCAGAGATACTTGCAGTCTGCCATAGTTTCCTCACTAGAGGCTCTTCCACCAAGGGTACATATATATATATACACTCTATATAGATCTGATACGTAACCAGTCATCCCTCACTTTCGTCTGCCCACCTCACCAATCAGAGCAAACTAGGCTTTTCAGTAGAAGCGCTTTAAAGAGACAGATCTAAAATGGAGAGTTTTAGGCAGAACAGGTGCTGGAGCAATGTAGAGTATGAGAGAAAAAACATGTGTTTTTAAAGCATGTAAGCATATTTTAGTGGATCCCAAAAATACAATTCTAAATTTGTAAATTTGCACAATATGGAGTCTTTAGGAGATCCTAAAAGTGTAAAATTCTCATTATGTGTGAATGTACGATGCCGCTGACTTGGATTCTTGTTGAACAGCAACTATCCGTGAAGGAGTTCTACCTGAAAATTATTCCATGGCGCCTTTTCACCTTTCGAGTATGTCCAGGAACGAAGGTAAGCAGACGTCGGAAATGTCAGGAGAAGAGGCCGTTTTTGATTTTGCACGGTCGCTAACTGAAGTCTCTCTTTTCAGTTCACCTATTATGGCCCTGACCCGGTTCACAAGTACCTAACTCTAGTGGTGGATGATGGGATACAGCCTCCTGTGGAGCTCAGCTGCAAAGATAGGAACATAATGGCTGCCACCTTCATTCGTTTCCTGCACAAGAACATTGGTTTGTTTCAGTCAAATGAGGCTCCTTTTGCCTCGAGCAGCCCTTAGCAAAAAAACCGTCTTTTATGGTGATCGTCGTGGTAATTTGATGATAATGTCCTCAGGTGGCTCTGAAACGTTCCAAGACAAGGTGAACTTCTTTCAACGTGAACTCAGGCACATCCACTCCAAGAGACCTCGCACCAAAACCTGCCTAAAAATCACTCGGCACGCTATCCTAGATTCAGTAAGTGCTGCCTTCCAGCGCATTATGAACACGGGCATAGAATCACAACACTCATGTGACCTCTGTGATAATGTGTCTCGTTTATCTGCTGCTTCACAGTCTCTGAAGGCTACAAGGAACTTCTCAGTGTCTGACTGGAGTAAGAACTTTGAGGTCGTGTTCCAGGACGAGGAAGGTAAACAAAACACCTGAATGAACGATGTTTTTTGCTGTTGCATCAAACCAGAAGGGTCTAATCTAAAATCTTGGAACGTGTCTTGCAGCTCTGGACTGGGGAGGCCCTCGCAGGGAGTGGTTTGAGCTGATTTGTAAGACCCTCTTTGACACGTCCAACCAGTTGTTCACCCGATTCAGCGACAACAACCAGGGTCTCGTGAGTTAGCCCGTTCACCCACTTCCACATTCAATGCTTAAACGAGATGCACTTCAAAAAAAACTAAGAGATCCTCCGTCGTCATTTTCAAGGTGCACCCGAACGCTGAAAGGCCGCCCCACTTGCGTCTAAAGATGTACGAGTTTGCGGGTCGCATCGTAGGGAAGTGCCTGTACGAGTCTGCTCTGGGTGGAGCCTACAAGCAGCTGGTCCGAGCTCGCTTTACTCGCTCCTTCTTGGCCCAGATTATTGGCCTCAGGATGAACTACAAGGTATGGAGCACAGTGCCTTCTGACAGAAGAGACCTCGGAAGTTGGAGGGTCATGCTTTCGTTGTTTATGTTCTGGTGTCAGCTGGTCTATCTCATCGTTTTAACATCCCTCACCAAGCCAAAAAAACCTGATTTGTTTCTTGGCATTATTGATGTCACGGAGAACGAGCCAGTGTGTTTTGCTGTTTATTCAACTCGCTGAAAGTCCACCCAATCATCGTTTTTTTATCCCCGTCGCTTTGACAAAGATGAAATGCCGTGTGTGTTTAAAAACGTCATCTGCCTGCGTATTCGTTTCATTTTCCACTCGCAGTACTTTGAGACGGATGACCAGGAGTTCTACAAAACTAAAGTCTGCTTCATCCTAAACAATGACGTGAGTGAAATGGACCTGGTGTTTGCCGAGGAGAAGTACAGCAAGTCGGGACAGCTGGAGAAGGTGAGGCAACACTTTGGAAAGGACCCTCCCCTTTTATCCCTGATGTAATTTCACAGGAGATAGGAGCAATAAACCAAATAAAAGAAACCATATTGCTTGTTTGGCAAGGATTTCTCTTTAAAGAGGGGGAGCGGTGCGTTTATATAAAGGTGGACGAGTGGAGTTTGGCATCAGGGGCTCTTTTTAAAACTTTGTTGTTCGCTTATAAAATTCTTCAAACTGGGTTCAAGCTCATTTTTTTAAATTAGATAAATATGTTGCGGCATCAAACTGTTTTTCTTAAGCATTTAAATGAATAGTCCAAATATTTATAAAGCAGCAGAAAAGGTCCGTGACACACTTTCAGGAAACTGTCATTCTGCACTAATCCTGTCTCTGCGTCTCACCTTCAGTAGTTTTTTAACCTCACGTCCTGCCTCGTTGCAGGTGGTGGAGTTGATATCAGGGGGGGCTCAGATCGCCGTTACCAATGAGAACAAGATGCATTATCTGAACCTGCTGGCCCAGTACCGACTGGCCAGCCAGGTGAGGGATGAGGTGGAACACTTTTTGAAAGGTAAAGAAACTTAACACAGCTGCACTCTATTTTTTTTTTTCCTTCTAATTCCTCTCTTTTGAGAGCTCCAGTAATGTGCCTGTAATTAGTGTAATTTCCTGATCAATTGCAGGTTTAAACGAACTGGTTCCAGAAAATCTGCTAGCCATATTTGATGAGAATGAGTTGGAGGTAAGTGTGATGTTTCTAATAAAATCCTGTTCCTCTTTAAAACACCATGGGGCAATCGTGTATTTTTTTCTCTCCTTTCTAATTTCTTTAGCTGTTGATGTGTGGTACCGGTGATATAAATGTGCAGGACTTCAAAGCCCACGCAGTGATTGTTGGCGGGTCGTGGCACTTCAGAGAGAAGGTATGTGGTGGAAATTCACTGACTTAGCTTTTTTTCCCAACAGCAGGACACTGATGAAAAAGCCTGAGCGTGCTGTTTGTTTGTTTTTCGCTGCAGGTGATGAAGTGGTTCTGGGCGGTGGTGTCCAGCTTCACCCAGGAAGAGCTCGCACGTCTGCTGCAGTTCACCACCGGATCCTCTCAGCTTCCCCCGGGGGGATTCAACACTCTCTGCCCCTCCTTCCAGATCATCGCTGCCCCCACACATAGCACTTTGCCCACTGCACACACCTGGTGAGTAGAAGCAGGTCAAAGAAAATCTCATGAAATTATCAAAACCAACTGTGTGTTAAATCCATCTGGTGACATTTACTCTCAACGTTGACACCCGAGCCCTTTGCAGAAGATGTAAATCTTTAATCGTTAAAGCCAAATGGAGGACTTTTGCCTCCATATTCACATTCCTTAGTCTCAAACAGAGCTGCATGTCTTCAATTTTCCGACAATGCAAGCTGCTTGTATGTGCAAGAATGTGTCAGGTGAAAAAAAACAGAAATTTTGCCAGATTTTCCACCTCTGCAAGTCAGCAAATGCAGTAAAAAAAAAATCTATTTGGTACTAAAAACAGATCTGTTCAGAAATTGGCAGAATGTGCATCACCTTCCCTAAACAATTAGAAAGCAATATCTCCACTGAAAGCATTTTCTGGGGAGTATAAAAGAAAAGTTTCAGTCTAATTTTATTTCTTGATGTGAAGGTGGAATGAGTATCACATCATAGACAGAAGATCTAGATAGCCTAGATTGTTCTGGAAAAAATAGATAAAGCATGCCCTGATAAAAACCAAGTTATAAGCTTAAAAATTAACAGTAGTAAAATTACCATAAAAATAACCCCCTGGGCTCAGAAGGTTAAAAACGGCTCACACAGAGATAGATTTCCTAGTAAAGGAGCTTAATTTTTTACAAAGCATTATTCAAACGGAAGGAAATAAGGCCTCCTTTGTGGGATATTTTCAGTGGCTTAATACATTTGTGCTGCTCTGTTGAGTTTTTATGGCGGCGGCGGAACAGTTTATGTGAGACCGAGTCAAAATAAACTGCAGCGTGTGTTTTGAATGAAGGACCGTATCGCCCAGTGCAACTGTGTGGCTCACTGATGTGTTTTTAATAGTTTCTGGACAACAGTGGAGCTCTGTGGTGCAGCACAATCTGCTGTATCACACTCAGAAATGCTTAAAGTCATTGTTGGTCTTTGATTGGAACTTTTGGACTCTGTGGCGTTTCTCCTGTCTAGTTTTAACCAGCTGTGCCTCCCTACCTACGACTCCTACGAGGAGCTGCACAAGATGCTGAAGCTGGCCATCAGTGAGGGCAGCGAGGGCTTTGGCATGCTCTGACTCCTCCATCACTGGCACTGTGGTTTCACTCGTACATGGCGGGGAGGGGCGGGGGTGGACCGGCGCTGCTCCACTGCCCTGGTTTCCCGCATTCATCTACATTCGGACTTCTTTGCGCTCCCTATAAATTCTCTCTCAGGATGAGAGGGCGTTTCAGGAAGTCCCAGAAGGCTGTGCTGAAACTGGAACTCAGTCATATGAACTCTAGCGCTACTGTATGTATATAAACTATCTCGCTTTTGTAAAACGGAAAAGAATCCACGGACTGCAGAAAAAAAAGAAGGTGAGGTTTGGAGCTAGTTTTATTTCCTAACGCTAAAGTTTGCTTAGTTTTATATGTTTGGAGAGACAAATGACGCTAGAGCAAAGGCCTTGAGTATTACTATATAACCGCTTCTTTTGCATTTTTGCAAACTGAGGAACACTTAAGTGCAACAGCAGCCTACATGTGATGTGGGTGACACGTGCATCTACAGCACTTTGGCCTTAATCGATCAGGGACTGATGTGTGTGTATGTAAATATATAATATCACTCTTTTATTTCAATACTTGTACATACTAGTGTGGATACGTAGGTTTTCATCCTGTTACTTTTTGATTTGACATGTACGGAGAAGGGATTTCTTTACTTGTTGCATGTTTGATGGGTTCAGAGCTAATTTAAGTTTTTTGTTTTTGAGACAAAAGGGGGTTTTAAAAGAAGCCAAGTAATTTCTATCGTTTCTATGTTTTTAACTTATTGTGTCTTGGAAGAAACTGTTTGTGTTGACCCTTACTGTTGAAACTAGGTTTGTCTGGAACACTTTGTTTTGTTTATGTTTTATAACCTGCCTTATTCATACCCTTTGCCTCTGATTGTATCCAGAGAGGTGCGTAGGTGACGGACACATAGTCGACAATAATAAGATATACTCTGACATCTCTATTAGTACATGCAGGGGTCACTGTGGACGTGAGTGTTGATTGGATGTTGAGGGAGAGCCCATATATAACAAAACATGTTGTTATATATGCTGTATGCTTTTTACTTTCTCATTCACAGCCTGTTATGGGTTTACCTCAGAATCTCCTGTACCACCTATGCATCCTCGGACACAGGTGTGCGTGTGCGTTTTCATGCATGTGTACGGCAAAGACATGCAGTTTGCTCATAGTTGCCTCCTTCCAGCCCCAACCTTTAGCCATACACCCTCCGCATCCTCTATAAACTCAAGCAAAGCATTGTATCTGTGGAGATCATGTCCCGGTTTTGTTTTGTTTTGTTTTTTTCATTATGTCGTTGTGAAACTATTTATTTTTTATGCTGTTAGTGTTGTCAATATTCCTGAGCCAACAGAATTGTTTTGGTTTTTTTTTCCTCGTTTGTTTGTTTCTGTTCATAATTTTGTAGCAATTCCTTCGCTGTTCCAGAGTTTACATGATCATTAGCCATTTTGTAATAGTGTGTGCTGCCAGAGTCTTTGTAGAGCATCTAGGAAAAGTGATGTTTAGTCTTAAAGCTCAAAGGAAACGTCAGTAGATAATTCTTAGTAGTATTTCTGATTTGAATACGTTCACCTCCCTCCCCTCCCTACACAGAGCACTCTGAATGCACTGTATTCTCACAGTCGGCAGTAAAAGTTTTGCCTGGGCCACTTAGAGATTTAACTTACTGAGTGGCAAAGACAGTAGGTAGGTGTTGCAGGTTTAGCATTAATTGCATCTACGGAGCGTCCACGCTGTTGCTGGCCTTTTAGTGTTAACAGGTTTTTAAGAGGATTTATGGATTTGTGTTTGTTTGGGTTGTGCAATGTTGACCTCACGCACTGAAGAGGACAGCGAGTGCTTCTGAAAACGCTTCACTGAGGGTCGCGTTTTCAGCACCGATACCAATGGCTGAGATCGTATTTATCAGACACGAAGGTGGTGTGACACGTATGACACGACCGATCTGAACGGATATGAAGGAGGTCTGTCCTGTAGCTTCATGTTCTTGTTTCATGTTCTGAGTCTCATGAGCATCTTCTGCTTTTTGTTTTATGCTTGGATTGTTTTTTGGGGGGTTAGATGGCCTGAGTGCGACTTTTAGCAATGTAGATATTGTGAAATATTTGCCTATGACTTGGAAGCCGTGGGTACTCTCTTTTTTTTTTTTCTTTTTTTTTAATGGCAAGCCTCTGCTGATGAATGTTTGAGATTTTCTGGACTGCAGGTCCTTTGTTTATGGGAATAAAAAATGATGGAATAAATTCTTATCATCTGATTTTGATTTCTGTGCATTGTACTTGGGTTGTTTTTACCATTTAGCAGCATAATTAGCCATTTTTACACCTTCAAACCTTTATTTAGACTTCAAGATGGCATTTGCTGCAGACCAGCGGTTTTTAAACTGTGGTAAGAAATTCTCAGAGAGTATTTAGGAAGGTGCTCTCAACATAACACGGATTAGGTTCAGTGTTCTTCTCTTTACTTGAGTATTGCATTTTCATTGATGCCAATATTTTCCTAATGCAAGACTTCAATCAAATGACTTTGGGTTTATGGCAGAAAAAAATCAATACTGTGTTCTGAAACAACAACACCAGGAGTGCCAGTTTATTGGTTTTAGTTAGAGCATTGGGATGGGTGTAGCTTTTGGTGCAATGAAGGCAGAAATGATTCAGATTGATTTCTTTTGGGAGCAGCACACTGTCGCTTCGTTTAAGAAAGTTCAAGGCCCAAACCTGCCATTCATTGAGGGTCTTTCTTTGCACTGTTTGCATGTTCTCCCTGTGCCTGTGTGTGATTTCTGTCAGAGCTCTGGCCTCTTCCCACAGTCCAAACACATGCACTGTAGCTTCATTTGTGATTCTAAATTCGCTGTAGGTGTGAATGCATGTGGTTGTTTGTCTTTCTGCCCTGCGATGGACTGTCCATGCTGTACCCCACCTCTCGCCCAGCGTCAGCCGGGAAAGACTGGAGCCTCCTGCAGCTCTCTATGGGAAAAAGCAGGTACATATGATGGATGGATGGATGATTTTAATCGTAACGATGCAAATATATAAAAATGCTCGTAGCCAGATGAGTGCATGTTTTCGACACAAGGGGGCACTGGCTGTACATGTGACGCGAGCACACGGCGAGTGAAGGACGCATGCCTCTTCCTCTGTCATCCCTTCGGACAGCTTAGCCGCAATGAATGATGAGGGGCTTTCCTGTCTTCAGCTGACCCTCCACACTTCCAGTCTTCGACGCAGAGAGCAGGCCAGATTGAATCCCCTCCATTACAGACATGTCTCATTTCCCCACACACTCACACATACCTCACGAACGCATGAAAATAAACAAAAGTTCATTCAAACCTGCTGTAGGCTTAATGAAGTCAGCCTTTATTTGAGAGCTGTGCTGTGTATGGAATGTGATAATACCTAACTGCTGAAAGTGAAACAGAAAACAACGGCTCCCTTTGCCTTTCAACATACGGAGATGGTGGCAGAGCTGACACCCACATCAGCACAGAGGATGTGATAGAAGTACGCTGTTGCATGACTGAATGTTTGCTTCCTGACTCAGTGTCTGATAATAGACTCGAGTAAAAGCAGATTTTTAATTGCTTTGCCTGAAGGCTGTGGACATGCAGGCCTCAAGGCCTTCCACACTACACCCACGTGTTCCTGGCGTGTCTCCTCACACTGTGGTCTGAACACTATCAGGAGCCTGCAGAAAGGCATCTTGAAGTACTTGGAGGCAGGAGTCCAGTTATTTGGTCTTGGCATGCACCTGTGGATTTGCATAATGGTCTCTATCAAATTTCCCCCAGGAATGCCTGCTACAGAGGGACCACAAATCAGAAAGTCATCCTTTTGGCACTCACTAAGAGTAATGTACCAGGTTGGAGTGGTCCTGCGTCCCCGGAGAACCTGTGGGAGACCGTTCAGTAACAATATTGTGCATTTTTGTACATTCAACTGATGATACAAACTCCCTGGGAAAACATGTTTCTCTGACAAATTTCCATGTACTATTCCATAAACATCTCCAGACCTGACCGTAGTTTGGTTTTGGGGTTCAGGGTTGCCAAGTTCCCCGGAGGGGGGGGGAGTCAATTTATGGGTGGTTCTCCTCAACCAAAGCATTTACATGATCGAAAACGCAGTGCCTCATTTCCCATTTCTGAGTCAGGCTGCTCCTGAGATGTCCATCAATTTCTCTGATCAAAGGTAATTGTCCGCAGGCAGTGATCTGTTCAAGGCAGACAACACAAACGTAGCACGCCTTCTGCGTCTCTAGAACAAGACCACTCTCCCTCCTTCCTGTTAAACAGCCATGGGGTTGTCTGCTTTCCATTCCAACATGCAGGTCCTCATTACCTGATTGGACACCGCTGATTAACTGCCAACTGGATTGGCTGCAGGTATTTATCATCTGTGATGATTGGGCCAATTTAGAGGCCAATCCTAATCAAGGTTGTTGAAGGACAGGAGAGTATCGCTCCAGCAGCAGGCCTGGACCCAGGAAGTTTACTCTTTACTGTACAGCATGGCTACATGCAAAAGATTCCTCAGCCCTCAGTCCAAACCCTGGCAAACATCACGTCTGACCGTATGCACACATGCAAATTCTTCCCCCAGAGTGAGCAGATTGAAAGAGGAGCTCCTTTTCTTCCGTCCACAACGGCTGACCACTGAAATGACCTTGGCTGTTCGGCTTTTGGGGGGAATTTCTGCCTCAGCTGTATTTTCTGCAGTTGCCCTATCAGTGTCTGAACTGGCTCCCTTTATGACTGGTGACAGTGTGGTTCTGCAATTGACGTTGTTGAGGATTATGGAGAAAACAGCTGCAAGAAATGCACATCACAGTGCTGACAATGGTCTGGCAACTAAGTGCAGCACAGGAATGTATGGATAGGATACTGCTGCTGATTAAAGAGATTTTTTCCCCCCATCTCTTGATATTTCACAGATTCTCTGTTGCTCCTCTCAATTCACTGTGATTTA
The DNA here is from genome assembly GCF_000690725.1 of Stegastes partitus. Lineage (NCBI taxonomy): Eukaryota > Metazoa > Chordata > Actinopteri > Pomacentridae > Stegastes > Stegastes partitus. The sequence continues at coordinate 173,689 of NW_007577739.1, read as the reverse complement.
AGTGCTGAGACCTGGCTCTCAACACCGAAGCCGGGATGCTACAGGAACATGCCGAACATCTTGTATATTCGGCCACACGTACATGAAAGGGTCTCATTTAAAATGCACTCTTCTATCAGAAACAGGACCGCCACCACATGTTTTGATTTGATAGTGATATAACTGTCCGTACGTACAGCTGAGGTCAGACACAAGCAGAAGCTTACAGCCGCAAGCGCTCTTGAAAAACTGCAAGCGTGGAGATTAAGTGTCCCCCAGCTGATGGCTGTCTATGTTATATATGATGTTGGAGAGCGGCTATTGATTCATGAGGTTAGTTGTCCTGCTGGGATGTGCAGCTGTATTATATTCGATGTGTTGTGAAACATTTCAGTCCTTATATTTCCTCTGTAAAGACAGGGCCTCTAATGTAGATTGTCCAACAGTTTGACAAATACCCCACTCCGCTCCGCCCCTATTGTCAGCACGGTTGTCACCATCGCTTATATGGATAAGCTGTGAAGTGGGGTTCAATCTGATGCCTGAAGCGCCGCAAGAGTCATCGCAGAGGAAACGCTATTAGCCACGCTAGCAGCTCTCGCGCTAGTCGAGTCTGTCAGTGGATCCAGATTGAAATATCTCAGCAACTACGAGATTGATGGCCATGAAATTTTGTGCAGACATTCATCGTCCGCTGAGGATGAATCCCTCTGACTTTCGTGATTCCCCGACCTGCCGTTAGCGAAATGTCTTGACATCTGTTAGATTGATTGCCGTGAGATTGCTCTGCGACTGCTCCTATACCGCGACCAGATAAAGTTTTTACTCGTGAAACATCTCAGCGTCGACTACGTACACTGAGACATTCGTGGTTTCCACAAGTTGAAGAGGACTTCTCCTAATGCCACTGTGAGATTTGCACTTGAGATTTTGAGGCTTAGATCTATTGGATTGATGTATGTGGTGAAGGCATTCATTAGCTTTTTATCTAACAGGTCAAACTTTCACATTTCAATTTGGTTTCTGACCAAATACCTGCAGCACTAATGATATTTCCAGTCTGTACTTGGTATGGATGGTAAATTTTATACTCGCACGTTAGCATACCGAGCATTTCGTTCAACTGCAGTTTCACAGAGCCGCTCGTCTGACTCTTTCATTGCTTCTGCCTGTCGTCTCACTCATAAACCTCAGCACGTCAAATTGTCCTTTTAACTGTACATGCATGTAAAATGCTTCATGCAATTCCTGAGCCGTGGAGAAGAGCAGGGCTGTTTACAGCGCATTCCTCGGGTGTGATGAAAAGCAGCATCGCTCTAATTTAGGGTCACGAGGTCAAAGTCAGTGTCATTAATCCTGACTCCCGCTGTTAAACAAATAGAAATATAAAATAAAACAAACTCTAGTTGGCAATGACCAGAAATAAGCCTGGCATTGGCTCTCATTCCAACCGCAGCCACTGCAAGTCAGTAAAAAGTTCCAGGCCACCGGGTTGATCCTGAGCACTGTAGCTCCTCTTCAAGCCAGATCCTGTCTGCGAGCAAATCCTGCTGCACGGAGTGGTCATAATTGGCCATACGTCTGCACGGACCGAGCCAGGACGCTGCATTTGTGGAACAGTCCAGTCTTTCCTCTGAGTATTAACGCACACGTCACTAATTTGTGACTTATTAAGAAGTCTTAGCAAAGATTTCCACTTTGAAGAACGGATGACAATCCAGTACCCACCACACCACCTAAGGCTCAGTATTTGTGAATGAACCACCATGTGGGTCTGTGGTTTTGGCCAAACCACTACAATGTGGAAATTCTACAGCTTTTACTCATACTTTGAGGTAAAAGTCCTCGTGGAGTTTTTCAGCTCAAGGGGGAATTCATTCATTCATACTTTCTCCCGTTAGAGGATGAGGTTTTAAATGGATTTCACTCACCACAGCCAAGCAAATATAACAATAGCAGCCACATCTGGCCAGCACATGTGCCATCTTTTTTCTGTGTGTGTGTGTGTGTACAGATCAGCAATGTCCAGCTTACAGTGTGTTTACAACCAGAGCCACATATCACCTTCACCTCTGTGCTGTGAAGTTGTGGAGAAAAAAAAAACTACTTGACAGGAGCATCAAAGACAGGATGTTAAAAACAAGCCAAATACTGAATTTTGATTTGCACAAGTTTAACTTGGCGCAGCGATGCCAACGTGTGAGAGTCCAGACTGGCACCACTCACCACTCTACATACTGTTAGATTTACTCCGGGGGAGCTGGCAGCATTCAGGGAGCCAGAGATGTGGATGAAAGAGAGGAGAGGTACAGCACACCTGCTGGAAACTGCTGATTGAGGGGAAGTGTGTTCCTGTCTGCTGCCGTGATCTCTGCCAAGTCATTCCAAACGGAGATGGTCGGCACAGTAGGGACCACCCTGGTAAGAGAAGGGAACAGGGCGAGGCTCTGTTCGGACTGACAGAAAGATTGACTGCATCCTATCAGCTGCTGCTTCCCAAACGTGCCCAGCTCTCAGTTTAGATAATGGCAGGCTGCCGCCTAAACCCTTTGAAAAAGAGACTGCATGTTTTCAGCCTGATTTCATTTCAGCTATGTTCTCATGAATAGCGCATTCACATGACTCTTCCTGACAGTCTCTGCTGCGTGTAAACGTTTAATGCAGCATGCAGCCACACAACAGATTTTTCACACTTTCAACGCTTTTCATAACGTTATTATCAGGTTCCATGTGCAAGACATTCTGAGGAGGATGTGATGTAACTGCTTTCTGTGATAGTGTAGTGGGTCATGGCAGGAGGCTCTTCCTGTTCGAGGGTGTCAGCACCCAATGGGAGGATGAGGATACCATCCAGGACACTCCGGGGGCCAGACATTAAAGGCCAGAAATAAGTGAGGACATGAGAGAGGCCACGGACATGGCAGCAAGTGTTTGCTTTGCTCTGGGTGTGAGCTATGCGAGGAGCTGTCTGTGTATTTTTCTTTTAATGGTGACCGGTTAAAACAAGGCTCCAAAGAGAAACCCCCATCAAGGGTCACCACACGGCTATACCAAGAAAGAACATCACGGAGGGAGATGTAAACAAATCTGGATTTTCGACTATACCTATAGAACATGTGAGACCTTTTGTTCCTCATTTTCTGAACACATGTCTATTTCAGAGAATGTTTACATGATTTTCTTTGAGCGATTTCAAAGAACGGAGTCATTTGTGTCGTACGCTATAGGCAAGAGAAGCTACCCCGGGTCTTTTCTCGTAATTACTCAAAGATGAGTCATGTGGTGCTGAAAAAACAAAGAATGCATTTACGTTTTGCAGTTTTAAACAGAAACATCAAAGCAAAAATAAACAGAACAGCATGCATCTGATTCCTAAAAAAAGGGAAATGTCTTCCAAAAAGGAGGGCTCGTTGCCGCGAAATGCCTGCATGAGGTCAGTCAAAGAAAACACATATTCCTGCCTCGGCTTGATTGACAGAGGAGAGCGATGTTGCCACGCTTGTGATTTATTTGCTTTGCTTGGAACAAGCTGAACAAGAACGATACCGGCCCACCGGTGACACCTTTCAGGCTGCGAAACCTTCTGAACAAACAGAAAATGTTTGAAGTTCGCTGCATCTCGTGCCATTAAATTGTCAGCATAATCAGTCATGTTGGCCGTTAGGTTTTTCGTCTGTCTTTGTGTCTCTCCCAGCATCACTCCCACCAATTAGTCAACATATTTCACAGACCTGATGGAATCCCCCAACTTTTGAGGCAGTCCATTCCAAACCGCCATCATCATTTCAAAACCTTCCGCATAACGGGCCAACTGCTCCGCAAGGACATACAAATTTCGTCATATGTCCAAGTTAGTCCGTGGACTGTGGTTGAGATATTTTCCATCCACTGAATTAATCTGTGATCTTGTTGCAGTCATTAGAAAATGCAACAGCAAGATTTTTGTGGCAAAGTAAACATTACATCAACAAAGCATTTGACCAGAGAGACTTCTCCGAGGAGGCTTCGCATGGAAATAAACTTCCAAGTAAATACAGTGTGTAACACTTTTTAGCCACAATTCGAAGGCACCCTGTATTTATTACCGCATGAATATGAAAACCTTCCATTTTCTGTCTTCTGCTAAGAACGAAAATGACATAATAAAGGCTGTTATGCAACTATAGAAGTTTCTGGGTGTTTGCAACAAGGAGATTGAGCTATTTTCTGTTTAGGTTGTGATTAACAGCTCCCAGGTTGCTTCCAGATGTGGTTTGGCCTGGGGCGCGCACTTGACGGCATTTTTGATCAATTCACCAATAAAAAAAGTGACCCTACACGACACTATCCATCATCATAAGGGATGACGCAGTGATCTAATAAGTAGATCCGACTCCTCGCTGCAAACATGGAATCATTCTTTATGCTAAATGGTGGACAGATGGTCGGGCCTCTGCAAGCAATCACGGCCAAAGATTACCAAACTTCTCGTTGCATACTATCAACTGGCGAGATAAAAACAAGGTGCAGGAAACAGTAGTGCAGCTAATGTGAATTTGACCATCTTGGCCGCCAGTATCGGCCAGGACTCTTGTGGATAGTATCACTCACACACACACACACACAAAAAAGGCTGTATCTGTCTTTTTTGTTTTGCTAGAACGCCACGGAATCTGTTTATTTTCAAAGGGAGGCTTAACATATTCTGGATCAATTTTACAAAACAGCAAACAGACACTGGGTTGTTTGTGAATGTATCAACTACACCCTTCCATTCTCTATTTGCCCATTATGAAATCCCTCGCAGCCTTAGACAACTTCCAAACACAAAACTTGGTAAAGAACAAAATGTGCAAGATTTTCGGGCCAAATCTTGCTCTGAAATTCGTCTAAACATCCCACGCAGAACGGACTTCTATCAATGTCTGTCATGCGAGTCTTAATACAAGCCCCGTGACTGATTCCTCCGGGTTATCTTATCTTTAGCAAAGTAGAAACAGTTGAAGGACACTTTTATGACTTTATCGTTTTGTTAACAGCACTTGATAATTGTCACGGCTGTCATTATGTATTTTTCTACTCAGCTGTCATCCTGTTTTTATTCATTTAGTAATTTACCTCTTCCTTAGATAAACACTGGTCGGGACTGTGCCAAGATAATCCACAGAGAAAAAGAGGCTGAGTGCGGGGAGAGCGCTTTGACATTGCAGAAACAACAGCGGATCAGTTATCATATGGTCAGACCGCTTCATAATGACAGAGTGATAAAGTACAACCTTGGTATACTCTTGTGTGTTCATGTTACATTACAGTATATATTACAGGTTCCTGCATCTTGACATTTGTCATAGAAAACAAACCGAAACCTCCGTAGAGATCCTCTTTTCATATTTGGATTGTAGAGTATAATTCATTGAAACAAAACATGCCTGTTCCTGTAGTACGTTGATAAGTATGCTACATTTCATAGTTTAGTCTGAACACATGGACTGTAGCTATGAGCATTTACCCAAGTACTGGCATAAATGTAAGCACTCAGTACTCCACACTGAGTACTTATATTTTGTGCTAGTTCAGCTTCTGTCACATTTCTGAGGCAAATTTTGTATTTTCGGCCTACAATTAGCGAGGCACCCCGCTCAGTGGAAAGGTAATCCACTGTGCTGGAAAAGAGGCCCCCAACCAGTAGTTGAGCCACAGATTCAAGAGAAGCAATGCAGATTCCATCCTGGGCATTGAAAGGTGGACCGGCTCTTCTTCTACTGCTCTACAGGGGGGGTCATGGGAGTTTGACTATCCAGTCCCTCATGTCCTTTGTGGCCTTGTAAAAAGCCTACAATCGTGTCCCCTATGGGAACCCCGTTGGAAGTTCTGTTGGAATAGGAGGCCATTGTTACCAACTATCTGGTCCTCATGCAACCAAAGTGAAAGCTGTATTTGTACTCTGAGCACAAGGTCAAACACGTTTCAAACGGGTGTTGGACTCCACCAGGGTTGCCCTTAGTCTTCGATCCTATTCATGGGCAGGATCTCAAGGCGGCGGTTTTAGTTCTCTTGCCTGAAACTGGTATCTCAGGATGTTGTTGATGGGAAAATGGAGCATAAGATGGACCAACGGTGTCAGTGGTAATGTGGGCTTTGTACTCGACCGAAGAGACTCTCAATTGACTCACTCAGCTATGGTCATGAGTTCTGTGTAGTGATGTTTAATAGAAGTTTCCCACAAAGGGTGGTTGGGCTTAGCCTTAAGGACAGGCTGAGGAGCTTGGACATCTGCTCGGAGTAGAATTGCTGTTTGTTTATGTCGACTGGAGCTAGCTGAGGTGATTTGCACGTCCAGCAGGGAGGAAACCTTTGGGTGGACCCGGAATTCGCTGGAGGGATTCAACATCTCATCCATCCATGGAGCGCCTTGGGATCCGCTTTGAGTAACTTAAAATATAGTGCTGGTGAGAGGGACATCTGGAACGGTCCGCTTAACCTGCTGCCACCACACCTGACCCCAGATAAGCGAAAGAAAACGGACTGATGAATGGAGATTCTACTTTCAGATCTGTCACTGCAGTCAGCAGCCGATCGGCTTAACTTTGCTTCAGACTGGAAGCAAACACTAGGAACCAGCAAACCTGGTCCAGTCGGACACGAGTAAACTTTTGGGTTTTGCAACAGTTTAAAAGATCTAATTTGTTAATTAGTGTGCTGGTAGCTGGAATTTGCACTAGAACAGATGTAGTGTCTTTGTGGACATTTACTACACATCTGTCATTTTTGATATTTTACTCTCACACATCTATATTTATATTTATATATTTAGGTTTATAATACAAACCTATGATCAATGGAAAATATGCGACATGAGAAGTACAGTTACTACTTGACTGAAACTATAACAGCAGAAGCTTTACTTATACTGCAGGATTTAAAAAAAAAATGTCTATAGCTGATGAGAAAATAAGCCTATAACAGACATATTTAGCAGTCTGAAGATTTAGGGTAAGCGAATGAACACCTTTCACTCTCCTGCCCTTGGGCAAGGCATTTAGGCCTCACCTCGTCTGTAGTTACCCGAAGCTGGTGTGAACATGAAGCAGCCGCTGCACATGCTTACTCAACTTACTCTTGCTAAATAAGGGTTGAAGTAAATCTTGCTTCGCCCTGCTGCCATCCCAGTTCAGTCAAGTGTGTCCAGCACTGATCTCAATAACGAAGCATCCGAAACATTTCACTCCCCGGACTGACGGTAAATGATGTGCAGTAGGTGACCGTTGGGTCATGTACTTAGATGCGTTGCTCATGATGCCATGCGAAGTCATGAGGATCAGCAGGATAAGTAAACTCACCTCTTCTGGCACTTGAGGCTGTTTAGCAGCATGTCTGTCTGCGGGCTTATTAAAACTTGGCTCCCTAATGAACATTCGCCCTTGAAGCCTGCTGAGTGCTTAGTGCTGCTCAGGAGACGGCGCTCTGGACACACGGGGCCTCTCTTCCTGCTCCCTACTGAGCGCCCGGTATAAAACTCAGCTGTACCGGCAGGCTGGGGTAGAGTCATATGAATACTTTTACATTACAGTGAACTGGAATGTTAACAAAAGACAGTCCACACAATGAATCCTGTGCTTGTTTCCTCCGTGTTTTCTTTTCTTTCTTTTTTTTTGTGTGTGGAGCCGGCGTGGACGAGCTGCTTCGCCGACTCAGTCACCGTTTCTGTATATAGTTTTGTCATTGTCGTCTTGTCATCTGGGCCTTGGGTGATTTAAATCCCACTGCTGCGGCATGGGAGAGTGGGAGGAAAAAGCAGTTCCACATGGGCTGATCGAGACCCTGCAACCATGCCATGACTTCACACTCCAACATGCCAATTTATGTGTGTGTGTGTGTGTGTGTTTGTGTGTGTGCACGCATGAGAACTGGATGAAGCAGAGTGTGGTGTGGGATTGTAGACAGAGTTGCACAATAACACGTCCAGCCCAAAAAGCTCCCTCAGGGGTGTGATTTATGAGCTGGGCAGTGACGGGAGACACTCAGGAACTAAGGCCTACTTAACAGACGCTGAAATGCTGTTATGATCTATCTATCTATCTATCTATCTATCTATCTATCTATCTATCTATCTATCTATCTAATCGTCTGTTCCGTTGACCTTCTCCGGTCCTGCCGAAGACGAATGTGACACAAAACGAAAAAGCAGTTCAAAGAGATTCCACATAAGTGCCATGATGAATGGGGCAGTTTCTCCCAAAACATCTGTCGGAGGCCTTGGTTTCTGTCTTGCCGGGGGGCTCTTTCAGGCAGGTCAGCGTAGTCGGAGAGGCTTCCTCCCTGCAGCGCACACGCCTATTCTTCCCGTCGGACCCGTCCCCTGGATCCCATGGTCATAACAAGGTTTCATTGATAGCCGTTGCACCGGCCGGCCTGAAGTTTAGCCTTTGTTATACGCTGCTGTTGATGTTACCCTATTGACCCTCGCGCTGGAGGGATCCCCACCCAACGCCGGCGACTGATAATTAGCGAAAGCCTGTGGCAGACAGCACTTTGAAGTCATCGCAGCTAATTGTTGTGTCATCCCCCCCCTCCTTTTTTTTTTTTTTTTCCTCCTTGAAGCCTGCTTGTGGTAAACAGAACATAGGTTATGGCAGGCCAACAGTTTGTTCTGACTAAATGGACTATGGGGAAAAGGTTTAATGGATTGAAAAATAACAAATTTATCATGCTTAATAGGAAGCTATTCAGGTCAAATTGACCTCATGCGGGGGGTTAAATCGCATCATAACTTTCTGGCGCTCGACCTTCACTGTTAATTGGGGGCAGTGAAGAAGATTTTTCATTCTCCTAACTGCTGCCGAAGAGAGCACATGATTCTCTGCTCGCGGCTAGCCAAGCATGAGGTCCGTGCAGCGGCGGGACTCGTTGCATTACACGAGCGCGCTACGTATGGGGAAGAGGAACGTTGCTTGAGCAATTAGTTTTAGCCCGCCATACCAAATTGATGCGCTGTCACGTCGGAGGCTGGAAGGCGCGTGTCATCGGTGAGTCAGCCACCTTCTGAGGGGTTCAGGCCTCGCCCCTTCCCAGCAGTGAAGGTAAACAGAACCTTAACCTGCATTACTCAACGGGCGGCAGTCTAATATCAAAACAACCGGCAAATTGGTAAATCTTATGGTGGTCAGACTGCCGAGTGGGCGGCTCGGGGGGGGTAAAAATAAGAAACAGTTCTTCAATGTCACACGATCGATGTTCCTGTCTGACAGCTGTTTGTTCTAAAATAATTTTTCTGGGTTCTGCAGGAAAACAAGAGGCTTTGAAAATTCCACACCAGTGAGTTGCAGAGGCGGGCGGCGTTGTAAATAAACAAAGGCAAATTTACACAACATTTACCGTACATGTCTTTACTTTCAACGGATATTACGAGCTGTTTGTTGACACTTGGCTGAAAGAGAAGCGACCCCGTGGAGGCGCTTAAAGGAGCGTAATGCTTCCTGCATATGTGTGAACAGCGCCGCTTTTACGAGTCCTGCTTTAAAAGTAAAACCTCCTTTATATGATGCAGCAGGCACGTATAAAGTTAAAATAATAAAAAATAAACTTAAAGAACTGGATGAAGGACTGTATTTTCTTTACAATAAGACACGCTTTAGTGCATTTTTCAGTCTGTTTGAGAAGCACACACACACCGGATTTAGATGGTTAACTACTTGGAAGTCCGTTTGGTGCCAGACAGTTGGCATGAACTCAGAGGTGCCCGTCTCACCTTTACCCCAATTTCTAAAATACCTCATCTAATATTGCCTCTGCATCATTCTCTTGTCTGTTATGAAAGCGTGTTGAAGAGAACCATCAGTTTTGGGAGATACACGTGTGGAGCAGTTCTTTTTTTTTTCAGTGGTGGTGGCGGTGGTGGTGGTGGTGGGGGAGAGATGAAGGGTAATTACAGCAGATATCCATTTCTGCCCTCCTGGTAAAGCTGCTAATGTGGAAAATGCTTGACCTTCATTTTCCGTGGTCGGCTGGTGGAGACTACCGTGAAAGTGGACGGGCGGCCCGACGCTCCGAGGTGCGCGACAATCCATCAGCCCTTCACGACGAACGGCGGCGGGAGTCGGAGCTTGAGGAGCCGGGTCACAGCCAGGAGGACCGAACGGGAGGAGAGCCCCTGGGCCCGGGCCAGCGGCTGGAGAGGCAACGGAGGGTGAGGGGGCCAGGAAAACTGGAAGGGAGGGGAGAGAAAAATGGGGATAAGGAGAAAGAAAGCTCCAGTTGAAAAGCCCGGATGATCTATCGCACACGTTTACGCTCCTGCTTTTTCTTTTGTGCCTCTAAATACTCAAAATACACAAGAAGGCATGTCACACGGGGCACTCCATCCCGCTCTTATTTAGACATTACTGCCACTATTGATCTATGTCGCCACTGATTCCATGTGAATCCGAATGTTTTAGGCTGCATCTGGCTAATGACTAGAAAGGCCCCACATCTTTTGGAAAATGTATGTTTTGCGGAAAGTTATGGCAAGTTCTTATTTGACCTAATTGGCTGCCAGCGTGATCCACCCTTTGAATCGGCTCCAGTGGCATTTATCATGCAGCGGTGTGACATCATTCGGCGTATTGTTCATCGGAGACGCTTTTAAATCAAACTTCAAGAGACAGAAGGACTACACCACGAAATCCAAGGCTCGGAGCCGGAGCGTTTTGAGCATTTATAAAAACCCGAGCAACATCAGCCAGAGTGTATTTCAACAGTCGACCGAGGCTGCCATCAATAAAACAATTTTAATGTGATAGACTAGAGCTGTAGGTTCGTATAAATCCACAGGAATCCTTCTCTTTCCACGTTTGATGTAGGTGATGATGTAGATGCAGTTCCAACTGTCTGAACCAGCTCCCTCAGACCAACAAATTTTACTTTCGGTTGAGTGGGAGAGACGGCAACCCTGATCTTGGTTTTCAAATAGCAGAGATGCTCCAAATCCATCAGGTTTTCTTCTTGCATTGGAGCAGCATCAGCCCTCCTGTCTGTCAATCCTCTCAGGGAGCAGAGTTATTCAGGGCACCAGCTGACAGTAGAAGTGTTTATCAAACAACAATTCTGCTGCTAGGAGTCCATACCGTACCGCAGACCGTGCCGCCAATACGTAATGATTTCTGTATCGTTTCCAAAGCCGCTTGTCATCCCGGTTAAGCTTCTCAAAGGGGTCAAAAGGATAATTTGTAAAAAGGGAAGCACTTAATCTAATCTTTGTTACAGTTTTCATCATTCCAGGCAGCTAAAAGTCATTGTTAACTTAACAACTCACACCCATAAATGAATGAGCCGATCATTCATCCGTGAAGTAATGCGGGGCGGACGCGTCGCCAGCGCTATGACATGCATCACAGTCACTGCCAGTGGCGTTAAAAAAAAAAAAAGTCTGTCTAGTTTCTGGATCGCGCCTCTATTTCAAAGTGCAAATGGAGTTGAAAGGTTTTTTTTCCCTTTTTGTCTCCTGAAATGTACGCGAGGCCTGCGTGTACAGTAGAAGCAGAAGTTTTTTCAAGGCTGCACTTGCAAACCACCCATTAAAAAAAAAAAAAGTATGAATATCATGAAAGGGCGAAGTGGAAGTGGCTGTCTTAAATAACGCCCATGTGACCTACTTCTATTACCCAGCTGACAGCACTTCATTCATACAAGCTGGGAAAGACCCTGTAGTCCTTGGCCTAAGCGCACTACATTTATCCTGCTCTATCTTCAACTGTTTCCTCTTGTTGCGTGAAAGCCTGTTTTCTGTACGCGGCTGCGAAGGCACCGTGGAGGTCTCCCGTAACGTTCCCCTTCAAAGAACAGCTGTCATGTTCAATGAAAAGGAAAAAAAAAAACGACATTAATAAAGCACATAATTTCAGCTTTTACGAAGTGATTCCCTGCCAAACGAACCTCCCTTTTTCCACGTTTTCCCCAGGTCCTCGCTGCTGCCCGGCCTGAACAATGTCGGTATTATGTTAGCTCCTGGGCAAAGAGAAAGGAGAGCTGAGGGCTTTGATAGAAAACGGCAAAAGGTAGCTAACGAAGAGATTGACGTTCCTTGTTGGTGCTCCCCATTGAAAGTCATCACAGAGAGCGATTCACATGGATCGCTTAAAATTCTGGCGGCGAGGCGAAGAATACGCTCTTGACGCTTGCTTATAATGAGAGCCCTACATTCTGGGTGTAATGATACTGTTTGGCTTTCCAATGGGTACACTTGACCTCTCGCCCTTCGCTCGCTTAACGGTGACGAGGCAGCCACTCTCAGCTAAACGGATGCAAATGCGACATTCAGGTGATCACGGAGAGGCTGGGAGAATGAATTAGCTTCTAAACACCGTCCTCAAAATCTAAAAAGTGCAGCAATTAAAAGCAAATCAAATCCACCTTCAGCGCTCTTCATTGAACACACACACATGCGCGCTCGGCTTGTTTGCGTGAGTGCAATTACGCAACTTTGATATTGTTATTGTTACTCCGACCCGTTGCTTTGTGAGAAGCTGTGCGGTGCAATGCAGTTATATTTCTGCTCTGCATTTGAAAGATGATAGGAGTGGCTTGGTTGTCATGCCAGAGCTTTCAAAGGACTCTTTGTGTAGAAGCGTCGGTCATAGCCAGAGACATCCTCCTGGTATTTATTCTAGAGTTCCTCCAGATGCTGCAAATTGTATCAAATTGGGCCACGTTAAAACCCACTTTCATAACATGGATAGCTGCTGCACGGATCTGCAGCGGTTCCCCAACAAGAGCGCTCGCGCCGCCGGGTTTTGCTTCTGCAGTTGTCAAGGAGCACGTGTAAGATTGTGGAGCAAAAAAAAATATTCTAATTTGATTTTAAAAAGTACATTAGATGAAATAGCACCACATGTCGTGAGTGTGTGAAAACTAGTTATCAAGTCTGTTCTGCTGAAAAAAACTCGTACACAGCCGGGTCTTTGTAACGAAGCGGCTCGGACTGATCCACAACACGCTGCTCCGGTAGGTTTTGTGCATGTTTGAGCTCATGCACATTCGTGTTTGTGCACAGGACACGAGGAAAAGGAGGAGGGGAAGGAGGGATGGGAAGAAAGGGGGCAGCAAAGAGAGGAGAGGGGCAGGGAAAGTGCCACATGATAACTATCTAGACATGCTAATTGGCTAAATATCAACACATTTTCTCCAGAATTGCAGACTCAACCTTTATAGAATTGCTCAGATGCTAAAGCGGATGACATTTGAAATAGTTAAAGATAATACAGAAATACTTTAAATACCTAAAAGTAACAGCTAACAGTGTTGTTTGTGTTACTGCTGAAGTTAACAGCATTACAAAAGCTGGGTCTCCATCCTAATATGATTTAAATCTGAACCAACTTTTCAGACATCTGTACGACTATTACGCAAGATATCAGCGAGATAAGTAGTAGTTAGCTGTAATTCTCTTGCTGAAGATAAGGATCCAGTGAGATGATGTAATAACAGAGCAGCAGATTAACCTCAAAAAAAAAAAGAAAAGAAAACAAACCACTAATGTCTGAGTGTGATGGAAAGTTTGCTGACTGAGAGCGGGCTGGGCAAAAGCAATGGAGGGTTTCGAACAACTGATATTACAGATTTGTGCTGCTGGAAGAGTTCTGGTAAACGCGGAAGCTCGAATGACATTTAAGTCACGTGTTTTGCTGCTTTGAGATTTTCTTCAACTTCATCAAGCGCTCGAAGCAGTACACCACAATCTGCAACCATCAAAATGACAAGTATGCTATAAATGTGCTGTAGATGTGCAAATACAACCAGAATCCACTTTTATATAATGCAGTATGTGAGTCTGACAGGGCTTTAGGCTACACCTGCCAAAAAAGGCCGAGCAACGCCGCTCTACGCAGATAAAACAACATACAACACGTACAGAAATAGATTAAGATACTGATTGAAACTAAAGTACTTGAACTGCGGCCATCATCGCTCTCACGGGTCACCGCCGAGATCTGTCCGTGCACGTCCCGGTCACCCTCAAGGATATTGGGGTCAACTGGACATGATCAGTTTCAAGCACTGATAGCAGACAAACAACAAGCCTTGAGGGGGTGGGGCGAGACTGCTGGACAGTCATAAGACAAATGCAACCTCCTTCTCTAATTAGATTTCTCATGGGCTGGAAGATGAGCCGTAATCAGCTGTCTCCATGGGCTTCTGTTTACTCGGCGAGCCAGCGGAGACAAGGAGTGTGTGTTCATACAGTATCCTTCTATGAGAGGTTCGTATATATATCTCTTGGGACGTGGTGGGAAAAGAGGATGAACGGGCAGAACGGAGTGCGCTGTGTGTTTTGGATGGCAGTTCAGCGAGTGGTAATGGTGCTCGGGGTCCGCTCATGAGAGAGAGAGACAGGCGTGCATCTCTGTGGGTTGAACGAGAGCAGCGAGCCAACTCTCTTTGGGTTGTTTAAGATCTTTTGGGAGAGCAGAAATGTGTTGTTTCCAGACAGGCCGAAGGAAACTGATGATGCAGCATGGATGAGAGGGGGAGATGAATGGGATCTGTTACATAACTCGTCCAGTTTTCCAAGGTTTCTGTTTGAGTTTGAATTGTGAGCTTCCCATGCTTTTTTTTTTTTTTTTTTTTTTTTTTTACAGCCAGATCAAAATATGTGTGTGAGGATAGGAATGGGCAGGATGCACGTTTTTACATTACAATCTATATAAACTGATCTACATCATTGTAAATTAACTTTAACAGTGGTCCCTGGCTCTGTAACAGGACAATAAAGTAATTACCGTACACTCACTTTATTCAGAGAATCATAAAAGAGGCTGCTTTGACTGAAATAATCCAGAAATATGCACTGCAGAGTCTTAAAGAAAAAACATCTGGAAGCTGTAACTTATATTTTTTATGATATTGTAGCCAGTCGATTTAAATTTAAATTGAAGGTAATGATTAATGCAGCTGCATTCATGCTTATTCCAACAGCCCTCCGCAGAAAAAGACGCACAGCAACATCATGTAACTTGGCAGAGAAAGTGCGTGTGGGCACATGGACCGAGCGGTGCTGTGAGTGGAAGCAACAATACAGTCGACAAGGGGGAGTTTCTTCTTGCAAAGCGCATGCAATCCCTACAAAAAATTCCCAGTGACTTCAGATCCAAGGAGGTGGTGATATTCATGGGAGCACGATTCAAACTCGCTCACTTGGAGTAGGAATACAGCTTCAGCAGCCCTGGAGCCAACGAGCTGCTCTCTTTGCGCCTCTTTTCTTGTTTGACATAACCCAAAACAGATGGAATAATGATTGCTTAAAATAACACTTTCTCAGCGCTGGAAGGAGAAAAAGCTGATAGCTGCTCACTTTTTTTTGGACTCTAGTTAAGTGCTGATTTGATAACCTGAAGACATTCTGCTTAAGCCTTACCTGGGCATTATGAAGAGGTATCCAGGCTTCTTTCATTCTTGGGAGAGGATGCCGTCTTGCTGAACTCGTGTAGACTCACCGCGTTTGCTATTATTTTTTTAATTTAAGCTGCTCGTTGTCATTTCAGTGGCTCTGCGTAAAACTGTAACGCGATCTGCGCTTTTACGCGGTAGTTTCAAAACTTTGCATGCCCAAAATGGACCGTGCAGGATTTGCTGTTTTAGTGGTTGTGACTGTTGCGCTCATGCGGGTTGGTGACAGTCACAGGGACGCGACAGGTGGGAGGAAAGAGGGTGCAGGGGCAGGCCGGGCGGTGTGGCACCAGCAGCAGTCCCGGGGGATCAGTCAAGGTCACTCGCCAAGGGGACCGTCGGACGGTGCGTCCTCCGGAACATCGGGTGAAACGTCCAGCCGCTCTCGGACTCTGGTGCGCCTGGCCAGGGGAGCGTCAGCCCAGGAGGACCGTCGGCACACATCCAAAGCAGGACCCGCTCACGCTGCCGGCGCCCCTCGGGAGGACCTCGCCTCTGCGCAGCGCGTCGCCAGACACCCGGTCAGCCAGCAGCAAAGAACCAGAGTGAACCGCAGGCAGAGCAGCAAGTCCGGCTCTGCCGGCACCAGACGACTTGTTGGGTAAGAGTGACAGCCAAAGAGCTCCACAGTCCACAATAAAATGCTTTTGCTTTTGCTCGATCACATGAAGCCAGTCAGGTTTATTGCACGAGCAGCACTTTTTGGGTGCATCTGTGTGACCTATTTTACTGTACATGAGTCCATGAGGTTTACTGTTAAGTGGTGGCGGCCCATTTTCTTCCTGTAATGCAAACCAATTGATGATGTAACAATGGCTACAAAGCAGCAGCCTGCACACTGCATGAAACTGTCATCCAGCAGGAGAGAGCTTTGTGTCAGCTAACAATGAATTACAATAATGTATGTATTTTGTCACCAGGGTCATGGCAGGACATGTAATAATAGCTGAGGTTAAACACTGTGCTAATTACTGGGCTGATAGTGCACATATGAACTGTGTTTGAACTGCTTGACACTGCATTATCACCATTTCCTCCCATTACTGCTCACTGCAGTGTATTTAAATCATACTTGGAGAGCGGCTGCAGACTACTTCAATGTGTGTGCCCCAGTTTTGTGCTTGTTGCCTGTGGCCATGTATTGAAGTGGCTCGACCAGAGCGTTGGCTGGTGAACATTTTTGCAAATTCGCTCGGTGATCAGAAACACCTGTTTCTCTCCGATGGCCCTCTCTCAGCGCTGCAAATCCCACTTTTTTTTTTTGTCTCTGTTAAACTCCAAACAGGACGATGGGTTGTTTCCATATTAGAGCTCTATTCTTTTTGTTAAATGAAGCCTCGTGCATCCAGTTCGGGTTGTTCCATAGGGACAAAGCTTGATATGAGCTGGGAGGGGGCGTGGGGAGTGTTTACATAATAATCAGAGGGGGATTTGAATGGCTCACCTTGGGTTGCAGACAGTGAAATAAAGGATTGTGTTTGTGTGTCATATCGGGGCCTCTTGCCTTTAGAAAACTGATGACTTATATGGCCAATTTATGGAGGACACTTGACAAGAAAGAGAGGGATTCAACCAAGTGTGCTCACCTGCATTAAGCTTAAACCTGAACACAGATCAGGAGGAACAACACTATGAATGAATAGCGTGCACAACTGCTTATCAAATTTGATCCCTTTGCAGAACCGTGAAAAGCAGCATTCACCATTAAACACCAAAGAGAGGCGATGGTCCGGGATCCAACACTCGTATCTCTCTTGTTACTGATTCACTCGGTGGAATAAATGCGTTCGATTAAATCACATTAAAAGCAGCGTTTCTGGACGTCACTCAGACGGCTGCACCGATGCGTGGCTGAATTTGAGGTGCTGTCTATTTAAAGCAGCGCAAAGAAAATAGCAGCCTGCAGTCTTGGATCCGACATGCTTTATTGCAGCGCGGAGCGAATGCCTTGCTTGACATTGCCAACAAAACATATTCCACTGTTGAATGAATGGGCCTCTTTGAGTTTTTAAAGAAGCATAAAGGTGGCGTTACGTAAATCTGCGGGAACATTACCTTAGAGTCGTCTGCGCGGTGATTCTAACACTTTGATTCATTAGCTCGAGATGAATCATCTGCTGCTTGTTAGGGGGAAAGTGTTTGCATGACACATTTCCTCTTGGAATTCCCACTCAGCTTACTCATTTACAGTATCCCGCAGCAGTGGCACCGCTGGGCTCACTTAGCTTCTCCTTTACGTTGGCTCAGTGTGACTCCCTTTCAGTTTTCAGTGCACCTGTCAGATACCTGATTGATCCAGATAGCTCAGTGGTGAAACGATACTTCACCTCGTCTTGTTGGGGTTTTAAATAAAAATATAACAAGGTGCGAACACGGTGTTATCTACATACATTTTTACCTGGGGCATGATACTAATTATGTTGTATAAAGGTCTCCATTACATACATAAATCCCTTGATGGAATTTGAATGTGATGACTGATGTCTTTGGCACGGGCCCGGCCTGATGTGTTTGATTTATGACAAAGCTAAGCCTGCCAGAGGGCCCAAACAACTGCATGTTATCCCTGTGACGCCTCGGTAAGACTCGCCGCATCGGATGAGCGCAATCCAACAGAGATCAATGATTCAATCCCCGCTATCTTCTCGAATCGCCATGAGTCAGACGTCCAAATATCTCCTGAAAAGACGACGGGGCACAGCGCCATGCCAAGCGCGTTGACTGTTGCCCTGGAGTTGCTGTTGCGGTCTGGTGCCTTTTCATCTACCTCGCTGCAAAAAAAATTGGCCCGTGCTACGAGTGCGGATTAGAGAGTGCAAAGAATCCAGTTATAACTGTTTAAAACTTGTCATCTCTCATTTGCTCAGTGATTTGTAGAAGATGCAGGGTGTTTTTCATGTCCCGTGTGTCTCGCATAATCCCTTTAAGGCTCAGATAACTCTGTATTTGTTTTCACTCCGGACTCTCACATAACAGAACGGGGCGACTCGTGCGTCCACATTGAGATAGAGTTTCGTGACTTGCCCTGACAGTTTTTTTTTTCTGTCAAGTGAAATGCAATTATAGCGTAATCTCAAAGGTTTTCATATCAGTGGGCCAGACACATCAGAGAGATTTGAAACTTCAACAGCCTTTTGCAATCAGATCTGTTTGTCATGCGAAGATCTGAGGCCGCCACTCTCACAGTTACTGCTCTATGGATTATAAAAAGGGCCTCTATTTACATGCATATTTGAAAAACATATTGTTGTTTCAACCCTGTTGTTTGTACATGTGGTGCTTTGTTTAGGCCCAACGTCTGTGGAGGTCAGCAGTGCTGCTCCGGGTGGGCGTTGGCACCGGGAACCAACCGCTGCATAAAACGTAAGTATCCTGTGTTAGATGAACTTGCATGAATATTCTTTTGTTCAGCTACTTTGGCAACCAAGGTCGTGCATGTTTGTGAAGTCTTTGCAGACAGAGAGGCTTTACAATCTTACGCACAGCGACTGAAAAACTAACACAGTAAACGGCTACTAATGACCGTCCTGTCAAGTGGAATTGCCCTATGAAAATCTTTCTGGGGTGTTATTGCCCCCATGGTCATGTTCATCGCGCCGTGTTTTGCCTTTTTCATGTAAGATCCTCGGGTGGAAATTACCAACACTTAACACTTGGCTCTCTTTTTGACACCAGCCCCTAATTATGGGTGGAACTGCTGCTTCTTTTATTTGACCGCAGCAGCGTCGGCTATCCCGACTCCCAGATAATTAAAAGGGAAAACAGAAGACACTGGCTGTGAATGAATAATCAGCCACTTGTTGAAATTTTGACAGAGGCAGTTTCTGTTTCTGTCTTTCGCTTGCATGTCACGGCGAAAAATTTATCTTTTTAAACCTGCTCCTCGGTTCGATCTTAAAATAGGAATGGCTGCAGCTCACACCAGATTTACTCCTCGCATGTTATGTTTCAATTCCATGTTTATGACCACCATTGTTTGTTGCAGGCTCAAATAACAGGTTGGAATGAGGACTGTTTTTAGGAGAAGTTATCTTTGAATTTTACAAGCCAAGTGAAAGCCACGCTGGAAGTGCCATCTATCTAGCAGCGAGCTGGCGATGCTTTTTTGGACTTGTTTACTGTTTTCTCTCTTTCTTCTCTGCTAATTATCTCTCCCCTCACACACACACACACACACACATTTCAGCCAGTCAATTACACAACAAGCTGCTCGGCCCCAGCAGTCTTCTTATTAGATCTCCTTCCCTCCTGCCCAGTGCAAAGGCCTCCTTGCATTTTTTTTTCCTCCCCCAAATCCACAGACGAAGGCACAGTTACCCAGGTGTAAATTACGTCTAACACGGAGCCGCGGTTACCCAAATTAAAAGAGTAAATAGTTTTAATCTGCCAGAAAGTAACAGGTTCAGTCTAACGCGTCTATGTTAAACAAGCCAGTGCATCTGAGCAGGCCAGGGGACTGTCCAACCATCTGGACCCTCTTACAGCTTGGCCCTCGCCCAGGTCTGACTGGAGGCTATGCTATCATCAGCTGAGTGAAGCCCCACGGCCGGCAAGGTGCCAACACAAAGGCCCCAGACTGGAGCTGGGACTGGAAGCCCCCACGTAGAAGACCTCCATGGAGGGAAACAGGCTCAGGCTATCTTTATTCCGACCTCGCCTGAGACCCAGGGCTGCTTTATTAGGAGATGGCAGCATGAGAAAACATGTTCACAGTGGGGGAAAGAAAAGGAACAAACCTGTCGGCTGGGAGCGAAAGCGAAAACATAACAGGGCTCAGCTACGTGTAGGAAATTCTGGCTGAAGGGATTGAAGTAATGTCTAATATTAAAAGTGTCAGCTGCAGGTTTCACCCGCGAGGCTGGACTGGGTGTCTAGAATCATGGCATCCTAACAATACCTCCTTGTTCGATCGGGTTGAGCTCAGAGCCTATACGTGACAGGAACTGGATGACTAGCTGTCCAGGGAGTGCGCTTACATGTCTTTAGGAACGTGTTTATAAAGTGGTCTGCGTCTGGGTCTCTTTGGGTCTGGTTAGAGATTGTCATCTGGCTCACGAAAGCCTCTGTCCTGCCCACATCCTGCCAGGTTCGGTGCTGCCTGTGTTTTCGACTTCAGGATGGATGGTTAGCAGACTTGTTTGTGTATAAAAGCAAATTCCATGCGCCAAAAATAGTCCGTGTTTTGCGATCGAAGGCTTTGATCCATTAGGAAGAACAATGCATTCCCACTGCTGGGTCATGTTTGTTTGTCTTCTGGTCAAGCTTATCGACCTATTTAGAAATGGAAGTTTTCATAGCTACGGTTTGACCTTTTTATTAATGGTGGCCGAGAACTACAGGTGTGTGTGTGGTTGGCTGGTAAAGCGAGGCCAGGTGTGAGCTCGGATCTTTCCGTCCCGTTTACACGCGAGTAGGATGGACGCTCCCCGTCAAGACGAATGGAGCATCCTGTTTCTGGGTCAGCGCTCGGTCCCTACTGTGTTGAGATTCACATCTGTTCATCAAAAAGCGCTGTTGCTTAGATGGGAGAGCGGAGGGAGTCCATATTGTGGCCTCGCCCAGTAATAGCCCAGCAGTTGGCCTGCCATGGTTACGAGACAAGCCTATCAGTCAGCTGCGTTACTGTTGCTGTCAACACTTTCTTGACACAAAAGCTGATGAAATCCTCGTGCTGCAGATGTTAGTTTAATGTCAAATCTCCAGACGGAATCCTCCGCTGACTCCTATCAATTTAAAACAGTTTTGCACCACCAACAGCTCAACAACACCTCATTTGTCAAATTTGCCAGTAATGATAAGCCATGGGAATGTCGTACAGCTGCCTAAACAGTAATTGCCAAAAAGCATCATGTTGATTTAGTACCAACAAACCTGCTCCATTGGCTTGTGTTGGGAACGGCCACTGTTTACTAAACAGTGAGTTACCTAACTGTGGAATTAGAATGGAAGTCTGAATTGCCGGCATGTTTTAGGATAAATACGGCAACCGTCAATTATGTGTCTTGTACATCGGTGTGGAATTACTGTTTTGAAGTTTTGGTTTGCAACATTCCTCGGAAAGAAAAAACAATTAAAGTAAGAAGTTTTGAGCCTCTGTTACCGGATGGAAGGTTTAAACTCTTCTGCTTTGCGACTGTCTTTAGAAGTTTCACTCGTGTATTTGTACACCTGAATCCAGTCAAACCTGGTAAATAAATTGCTTAATGAATCGACTTCCACGCTGCGCCGTTCCTCTGAGCTCTTTGGCGTTCTGCGTGCTGTAGCTGTCTACAGTGTCTGTTAGATGTAATCACTCCCTTTGGAACTTTCCTCCTTTAATTACTTTTCAACACTCAATTGGGGTCGTTATAATTTGGCTTTTTTTTTGGCAAGAACGTACAATCATGTCACAAATTGAAAACAGAATTCTGCAAACGAATGCCAATTAATTAAAAACTGTAAAACAAAAATAAGTGACTGCTACTCACCCCCTTCAAGTCAGTATTTGGTAGATGCATCTTTGGCCACAGTTACAACAATGAGCCTGTGTGGATAGCTCTTAATCAGTCCTGCACATCTGGACTACGATTTATCCTGTTGTTCTGTGCAAACCTGTTCCAGCTCTGTCAGGTTGCAGCGAGTAAATAGCTCTTTATTAGTCCAGCCACTAATTCTCAACTGGATGTCAAGTTTTGCTCAGGACTTGGATGATGATGATGCCACCACCATGCTTTATGGTGATGATGGTGTGTTTGGTGTCTGATAGCCAAAAAGCTCAACTTTTGTCTTATCAGAGTCTCCCACATGCCGTCCCACATCACTTTGTAGAAATCTGGTTTCACTTTAACAAGAAAGACACTTTTTTTCTGTAAATTCTTGTCAAAAAAAGCTAACCAAAGTTGATCATTATTTAATATTGTAAAGCAATAAAAGTGGAGTGAGTACTTTACACTGTACATGTTAGACAACACCAGAGTCCACAGTAGTGTTTTTATTGAGCATTATCTAATTCATAATGAAAATAAACTACTTGACACTCAGATTTTTTTTTTTCTGAAATGTTTTTGTTTATATTGTAAATGTCCAATAACGTCCCTCAGCGGTTATTCAGTTCATTTGAAACTGAGCAATATTAGATTAAATTGAGTTATCGTTATTTTAATGTGGCCTCTGGCCTCCTGTCATTTTGACAAAATGGCCCCTGGTCATAGTGTATCTCTGGTTTACAGCCATGATAGATGCTCTGTGATGCAATATTCAGCAAAGCAAAGTGCTACGACTAACTTCAACCTTTCAGCATGGAAACATTTATAATCTTAATATGCTAATGTTTAGCAACAAATGCTAAACTGTCTTAATTTTATATGATATCATATTAACATTAGACATTTAGAGCTAAACACAAAGTACAGATGATGGGATGTCATTTGATGTGCAGATATTTTGTCATAAACTGCATTTGGCCAATTTAAATTGAGAATATTTGTTTTCCCTCCTTGAAAATATTCCCTTCCTGCCTTTAACAATATTCAGTTCCTGCCTCTTTCTCCACCAGCCTTCACCACTCACTGCAGCTCAAACACACCAGCTCACCTACAGCTCTGCTCAAACACTGTACAACTACTCTGTGCTATAATATTACAGTTATCCAGCCATTTGTATCTGAACTGGAAACTGATTTTGAAATCCTCATCCTGCACGTTGACAGGATTGGTTCCTAAGGTTTGGTACATATTAGTCTCGGACCATTCTCTGGCATTGGCATTGTTCTGGCTGCATTTTATCATCATTCTGCTGTCGAGATAAAAAGGCTGCTTTGAATGGTGCTAAGCCCAGGATGCAGCGATGGTGTCCGTGCAAAATAGGGACAATGATTTGCTTCAGTCAAACATTTGCATGCATGGAAATGGGAACCATAATTAAAACGGCTGATATGGCCCAATAAAAACTAGTATTGCTCCCTGACTGCACAAGTCTTTGGCAAAAGTTGATATTTTCTGTGAGGGTGATTTTGAAAATGGTAACTGTGAAATGTGCGGCAGGCTTATACCTGTAGTCAACAGTCAATCAGATTAGCCATGTATGGAAATCTGAAGTCTGAATCCACGTGTTTGAGACTCTTGTTGTGCATCTTCAAGGTGGAAGTGCTCAGCCATGGCATTGTCCTCTTGTTTTATGCATAGTATGTCTTCTAGCATGTAAAAACCATCATATGAACATGTTAACAAGGTAAAAACAAACCCTATTCCATTGGAGGAGGTGTTTAAATGGCCGCTAAATGCTTTACAGGGGGACATGAACATCTGCATCACATATCATGGAAATTCTTTCAGTTGTTATGTCATTAAAAATTTGAAATATTAACCTCATGGTGGCGCTACAGCAACAGTTGGAGGACCACCAGAGTTAGTCGGATTCATCCTTTGGGGATGATAGATGTTTGTACAAGACTTTATAGCGATCTTTTCCTGAGGTCTTGGACTATTTCACTCGCCGCACTACAAAGCACAGCGCGGCTAAGTGTCGGTGTAGCTCATACTGGCAGGTTCACTACTGATGCTGTGGTGCGCCGGCTTCTCCGGCCGACGTGGCTGTTTTAGTAAGTGGATTAATGGCGAGGTCTGCCACACACAGAGCGAATGTATGGGACAATATAGAATACTTAAGACCAGGAAACACCGAGGAAAGGGTCCCTGCAGCACAGACAGGAACTGGCTTTAGCCGAGCTCGTAGCGCTCCCCGACGTGCGAGGTTTAAGATTCTGCAGCAGAGTTAATTTCACCACACCATACATCACAGCGTTTTGGCGAAAGCGTGCGTTACATATGGCAGCATGCTGCAAGTATGGCCAACTCAGAGAGCACGAACTCCACTAAAAAATGTGCAGATGGCCCTTGATTTAAACCTGTTGTCTCTTAAGAGAGTGCAGATGAAAGGTGCGTCGTTCACGTGGCGGAATAAAGTTGTTTTCGGTCTCTTAAGCAGTTGGTGATGGACAGAGTGAAACGCGGTGGAGAAGAGTTTCTTTTTGATAGCCGTCCAGCTTTCTTTGGCCCGCTGTGCTGCCTGGAGCCCCGTCCCAGCTCTAAAATAACTCCTCATGCAGCAAAGTCTCTCTCTTTTGCTTACCTTTGTCACCACAAGGTAACTTTTGCTGCCTTTCCAAACAAAAAAAAACTAACGTGTGTCTCTAATTCCGTCGTGTCTCCGGTTGGCGTCTGAGCAGGACTACAGCCCTCCAGTGTGGACACACTGAGAGTCGTGTAAGTCATGTTAAGAGCCCGGCTCAGCTGTTCAACATTTTTATGGTTACCTCATTCTACACAACATAACTTTGGCCGTTTGAACAAAGCAAAAACTCGCTCAGAGTCCATTTTTACACGCGCCGGTGCAATCTAAATTAATGCACTCACAGTAAAAGTATAAAATCATGACGTTTTTCCTGTTTTATTGAGTTATTTATCACTCCGCTTTAGATTTTAATCCGATCATGTGTGCGAAGTGCGTTTTAATGCGGGTCTTGATGCTATAACATGTGCGATGCAGCTGGTCAAGCATCAAGGACGTACATGTGTGAACGTTTTCTGACCCGCAAAACAGTACCCAAAAATGTAGGTCCGCCATCTTCACCTAATAGATACAAGACGTCTCGGTTTGCTTTTCGTTAACCTCCCTGACACTCGGTACTCAATAAATATATTGAGCCAAATCATTCGACTTGCGATAAAAACTCAAGATGGAGTTCAGGAAACTGGCTCGCACGTTTACTGTACGGCGCTGCGACATTTGCTTTTATTTAGTCACATGAGTGTCTGTTCATCAGCAGCAAGGATATTTATTGTGCATGTTTGAACTGTAGTGTTACAGATTCGTCATGGCACGTACGCTTCATAGGACTGTACGCAGCCAGAGGTCATGAGCCAGTCATACACATAATGATGCAGTGTGCGCCCACTGAGTCACCAGGACTTTCCCGCTGAATCCTAATGCATTAGTTCCCAACAGTTCCCGAAGATATGATGAGTCACTATACCGTGGAAAATGTGTCTTTTTTTAATCTACAACATCCTGCAGTTTATATGATGGAGAGGAATTTTATGATGACCTCGAGGAATCTCTCGCTGATGAAATCATACATTCCAGTCACAAAAAATAAAAAAGGAATAAACATTATTGTTCCAGGGGTTTAAATCATACTAACAAAAAAAAAAGAGAGTGAGCCAACTTAACAGTGTCTTCTGTTTTACAAGAACAGGAGGAGGTTTTTTTTTAAAAGATGCTGGTGTTTCTGGTGACGTCATTGGGCCGAGGTTGAAATTACTGCAGCAGAGACCAGCCGCGCGGCCCTCCTCGGCTTTATATGTCATGCATGTGGATTTGTGGGGGTTGCGCAGTTTACAATTCAGGGGCATGACACTCCTTTGGCAGCCCTGTTGAGAGTTATAGCCCATTAGACATATCCTGTAATCAATACACACCCCATCTTCCCAAACCCCATCATTAACATAGACGCCGGACAGCTCGCTCTCAAACCAGGAGTGCTGCTTTCTCCACTCCAGCTGGTGCGTCTGTTTGTAGGTTGCAATTGGGTCCTGTTTTGGCCTCCTGCGCCACATGTTTTTCTAATTGCTACCATGGATGAAAGTGTGGTGAAAATGAGGCACTATTCAGCTCTTGGACCTAGACATGTATGTATTAAATTTCTCTTTTGTTTATTTGTACATCTTTGTTCATAAGCTGTTAAGAATATAAAATAATGAAAAGCGAAGGGGAAAAGCACGCACAGTCACGCTATGCAGGGAAGTGTTCTTCATTAGCACTCAATAACTTTTCTTTATTCCCGGTGTCAAAAAAATGTCCATATGCCGAAGCAGATCCCTCCGCAATGAGCCCGGGAAGCAAGTCCACGCTTGATTGACACGTACAGAGCGACATTAAACGACAAGCGCCCCTCTTCCTTCAGTCGCACCACACGCTCAGCGAGGCCACAGTGTTGTTAGGGCAGCCTGTAGCCGGCCATATATCACAGCACCCTCCTGCTTAAAGACCATATGGAAGTGGTTGGGATGTGATCCCTCAGGAAGATGGGGTTTGTGGGTTTTTGGTGAACACCACGTCTCACAGAGTCAGCTTTACAAGTTGTAGGCGCACTCCCCCAGATCCAGATATCCTCCACGGAGTGCCCCCCCCGCCCCCCCAGCATGTGGCCCATTAGAGGTCGAAAGCGGGGAGTTTGAGGGGTGTGGCGGAGGCACAATACGGCACGGCTCAAAGTAATGTACACAATGTCATGGGTCACATGTAGGTTAACAAAATCCCCCCCGCGGAGCTGAGGTGGGTTTTGGGGGAATAAAAGCTTCAACTACTGTATTGGACCAAGAAACCCACAGTGTGATTGAAAAATGTGCATCCATGACAGAGGCACCTTAATTTGGTGAAATATTACCCTTGTAAGATTTACCACAAAGAGAAAATAAAGGATCAGTCAAACCGTGTCAGGCTCCCTCCCCTCTGGTTTTGATTAGAAAAATGGAGAAGTTTGTTTCTGAACTTTTAATGGAAGCTTGCGGAGTTACAGTAACAGCAGTTTGCTGGTAGAGAGAGCAAAAAGCTGGTGCTTGGCAAGCCAGAAATGATAGCAATGGTAACCATGTGGAAATCACATGTTGCAGAGAGAGATTAACACTCACTTGAAATGATTAGCATTTAGGGGGCAATTGTATTAACTGCTCAATAGACCAATTCTTTACTTCTTCAGTGGATAGCGAGTCCGGATGAGAGGCAAATGTTTCAGCTTGTCTTCTCTCCACTCTGCCTCCTGCAATCTCCAACCCTTGACCCCTTTCATGAGATCTGTCAGGTTTTGTGATGACTCCTAAAAAGAGGCTCCTGCTGTCATCACAGGAGGTTCGCCAGACTGCGTCTTCAGACAGTTTTACGCTCGTCTGTGCAAAGTTTCAGCGGTTTTAAGCACACACGCATTCTCCCTGCTACGTTAAAACATTATTAAATCTCACTTCGATAGCCAATCACAAGCGAGTCGCTAAATTTCCAATGATATTTTGTTTTTCATTCCTATTACCCAACTTCCTGTCTCTGAGTTTCAGGCTTTGAAAGAGCCTTTAGTCAAGCCTTTTGTCATATTCTGCTAAATTCTAATCTCCGGAGCAGCTCCCGGCCTCCAAATCTCATAATGGTGCGTAATGCTCTCAGCCTGTGGCGAGTCCTTCCCAAGGTAATTGTGATTATGCTTTCATTATCAATATTATTTTCAGAAATGTCGGGTTACCTCTGGAAGCACTGTTGACCCGCGTAAAGTGAGGAGATTTCTCTACCTGTTTGAATTATGTCAGATATTGGTTTCAAATTGCCCCGCGCTGAATGAGAGGACTGTAAAGATTTGATGGGTTGTATTACTCTGAGTCAGAGAGAGGCGAAGGTGAATCTCTCGGGGATTGTAATGGACTGGAAACGAGCGCTAAGTTGGAAATGAGAGACCAGTAAAAGGGGGATGAGAATGGCAGTCCTGCTTACATGCGCATGCAAAGCTAAACTTATGACAGGTAACTGTAACCCGCCGGGGAAATCAAGAACAATACTTTCTCCAATAAAGCCCCTGCTTTAATATAGGTAGAGAATTATTGTCTGTTCGCCTCAAATGAAACCTCTGACGATCGGAGTCATTCATATTGGTTCTTTAACCTCTAAGCAGATTTTGGATGGATGTTTGTGTTAATCATAGCAGCCAGGCTGTTCCTCGGAGATGCTGCTCAGCCAGCGAAGGCCTCCTTAAACTTTCCTGACGTGAGTTAAGGTTTCAGAGTATTAGAATGCCTTCGACTTTACTTAAAGCTACAAATATTTCAGCTAAGCCCGAAGAAAAGGATGTTTCTATTTTAATAATGTGGTTATTACCGATTCGTCTGGATCAGCATGTTTTCACGGACGGCTAAAAGCTTCCAACAACAGTCTAATAGTCTCCTCTTTTCAGATGACTGGACGTGGACACAATCTCCGAGAAAAACTTGGCCGGTCTGTCTCAGTCATAATTAAGGCTGAAGTGGCAATGCCAGGAATGTTTGCCATTTCTCCTCTTTTATTTCCGATGGATTCTCATTTTATTATTACTCTCGCAAAGTAATAATTGCTGCGCATATTTGTGAAATGGATGGAATGTGAGGCAATTAGTTTTAATGATGTGCAAGACAAATCTGCACGACAGCAATTACTGTGACAATGTGTTCAGCAGCCCAGAGGCAGGGCCCAGAGACAACACAGATAGGCAGTGACACTGTACGCCGCGGCCATGCGAGCTTCATGTGGGGCGGAGGTCAGGCCCGGAGTCACTGACCTGTCCGCTCTGTTGTCAGCGCATGCGGCGTGTTTGTCTGGTGTCAGTTCTGGGCCTCGCGGCTGAAAACGAGTCGCGCGATCGAACGCGTCCCGTCGTAAGCCAGCCGTGAACGGGTTACTCTTCCCGCCCCGCGCTGTTTCTCGTTTCGATTCAGATGGTTTATTTGAAGAATGCACTTTCACACATTACAGAGTTCTCTCCCTCCAGCGTCATGTCACTGGAGCCCGTGGCCTATTTGATCCAGCGCTTCATCCACCAAACTTGAGGTTAAACAGACTCCGGACAGGACTGTGGCACCCGGCCAGCCTGTACTTTAGGTAGATGATGTATTTTGCTTCTTGCCAAACAGAGCTCAGACAATCCCTATTTTATCCCATGATGGAAAATTCGGATCACGTCCCAAGTTATACAAATCCGCAACCACGTTTCTCTAAATGTGTACACTTCATCAGAAAAGGGTGTACATTTTCCTCAAAGCAGTTAAAATGAAATGCTTGAGTGAACTGATCCAAATAAAATTTGCTTCACCATAAAGCAGAAGAGAGTGGTAACTGTCTGATATTTAATCCTCAATTTGTTAGTTTTCCTCATTATGCCGCAGCCTGATGATGCAGCGGTTTTTAATTAAGCATGCATATGATCTAAGAAAACCAAAATACAGATTTGGCTCTCTTTGTAGGAATATATCTATGGAAATAAATCTCTGACACTGCAGTTGTTGCACAGCGCTGTCATGTTTCCATCACTTGTGAGCTCATGGACGCGGCATTCTCCGGGTCCGGAGTGCTTTCGCTCGAGACTAAAGGAAACATAAAGTGGCCAGAGTCTGAGCAGTATTGCAATAACAGGAAATGTGCAGCAGGTAGAGCGCTGTTCGCACCCAGTGGGGTCCTTTCTGGCAGCCAGCGCTTCTCGCTGCCAAGAGCCGCTGCACTGTTCCTGCCTGCGATCTGTCAGTGTCCACAGCATCTGTGTCAATAGCATTCCATAGCCCTGTTGACAGAGCGCCGCTGTTTGCTTTAGCCACCGCAGACCAGTGGTCTGATTTACTGTTTGAGGACAATGTCATAAATCCCCAAGTGCCGTCTACTACATACATTTGTGTCATAAGATCGAAAGCTTGTTTGCTTTAAATTGCGTGCCACAGCGTCTTACAGTACTTGAAGTATCTGGAGTGCGATGGGACGGTCGGGGTGGGCGGGCAGAGTGACACAGATTGTTTTTCCATGACCGTGAAATAACGTCAGCTCTGTGTATTTGCAGACTATTGATAAATATTATGCACACATTCATCTGTTAAGTACAGTAAGCCTCATCAGATTCAGTTTGCTTTATAAATAAAGGACACAGCTCTACAGTTCATTTCTTTGATGAAGTGTCACATATTTGCAGTTGGCCTCCAGTTTGCAGTTTTTCCTATTCGCTCATGGGTTTTTTTTTTGTGACCTCTTACTTTTATGACCTTTTTTTTTTAAAGCGGCCTGTGTTGCAGTGAAAGCACACGCTGGATTCTAGATCAGTGACAAAAGGTGCATTTAGGAAATTACTGTATATGGAAATGCCTTCAGCACTAAACTGAGCCATGAACTTGTCATATAGGTTTTACCTCAGAGAGAAATTGGATAAGGATTTAATGTAAGTGATCATATACATTTAGACTAAACAGGGTAGTTAAAGACTCAAGAGAAATTGAACATGACAGCCCCTCCAGGCTGTCCGCTGAATGAAAAGGACAAAAATGGTTCAGAAGTGAAACTAATAGCCCCTTGATTGAATCAACTTAAACTGAGCCCCGGTGTCGAGATCAGGGAAAGCCATTTCAGCTACTGCCCCTTCGTACAAGGGGGGCACATGCTCTAACATGACCTGCTGAGAACTTGATCTCCGTCTGTGCTCTTTCTTCAGCTGACTGCCAGCCCCCCTGCCAGAACCGTGGCTCCTGCAGCCGACCACATACCTGTGTGTGTCGCTCAGGCTTCCAGGGGCCCCGCTGTGAGGAGGTGGCTCCGGAGCAGGTGTACATCCGCGACGGAGGCGCCCTGAGGCGAGTTCAACCAGGCACCAACCCTTTCCAGAGAGACCAACCGCAGAGAAGGCCCTCGGAAAGGCACGCCATCGACACCGCCAAGGTCCAGACCCCACGACCTGCGACTACCAGGCAGCCCGTCCACACTGTGTAAGTGATTCAATGCCTTCTCTTGTTATAGTCAGGAAGAGCCTTACACCTTCGCCAAATAAGGATGGTGCAAAATATAACATTTCAAGAACAACGACCACATCATGCTGTCCCTGTACTTCAATTGCAACTCTTTGAAGGATGAATTATAAAGGTGTTGATGGGCGAGAACTTCCTTGTATTGCCTCTCCTCATACCAAACATCCATCCATCCATCCATCCATCCATCCATCCATCCATCCATCCATTCATTATCTATACACCTTAATCCTCCCTAGGGTCGTGGGGTGCTGGAGTCTATCCCAGCTGACTCAGGGTAAAGGCAGGGGACACCCTGGACAGGTAACCAGTCTAACACAGGGCCACACTTAGAGACAGACAACCAAGCACACTCACATTCACACCTATGGACAATTTAGAATCACCAGTTAACCTCAACATGTTTTTGGACCATGTGGGAGGAAGCCAGAGAACCCGGAGAGAACCCAAACTCCATGCAGAAAGATCCCGGGTGTCCTCACCGGGACGCAAACCAATGACCTTCTTGCTGCGAGGTGACGGTGCTAACCACCGAGCCACCTTGCAGCCCTCATACCAAACATTTGTTTTAAAACCACTTGTTTTCTTGCTGCACACGGACGGTCTGCTCAGACCACATGGACTTAGGTGAAGGACGAAGTTTACATCATCCATACCATAAATTTCGTCATCCATGCAGAAAGCATTAATTGGCCTTAACACTTTCATGGGTTCTAAACTCAGGGCCGTCACGCTAAACAGTCGCAGCAGTAGTTCTCCACTACAGGAATTTCTGGACCATTTTAGGGCCCAAACCTTTAGCTACGCTCTGACATCAGTAATCTTCCCCGTCGAACCTCTTCCAAGGTGATTTTCGTTGGAGGACAAAGTACCCGCTTCAGGGTAGTTACTTATTCAACAAATTAACACTGAATAGTTAAACTCTGGGAAAACAACGAGCAGCATTCGTGCCCTCTCGTTGTCCCTCATTCAAACGTCGCCATCAGCAACGTGAACTGCACCATATAGGATGACATAACAAACCCTCCATTGTTCTGTTTCCCACATGCTCACAGAACTGCAGTTACATCTGGGAACGACTATTTGTTGTTGTTTTGGCACACTCGGAGTTAACGTTGCTGTCGGATCCCACACCACAATGGAAACAGAAAGGACGGGGCTGTTCCCATAAACATTCGTGCCACCTTGAGCCTCCCCGGAGTTCCTTCAGTGTAAAAGCTGCCTATAGCTACGACTCATAGGTCTAATCATCAGCAGCTAACACGCGCTAAAGGAAGTTAGATCCCTTCAAAATATACATTTGTACTATCAGCTCTGGTTTCATAACTGCCCTGGATTGTGGAGCAAAATTTAAGAACAGCGAGTGGAGCAGCGCAGCTAATAATCTCCGATAGCTTCCTTTACTCCCTGTGCCTCCAATCATCCGACTCTTTGCTCAGAGGTCGGCACTGTCAGGATGGTTTGCTGACGGTAAACAGCTCAAATTTGCTTCTCAAACACATCTTGTGGAATCCACAGATGGCCGCCATTCCTCCAAAATTAACTGATTTTCTTGTCTAAATTGCTTCGTCGTGTCCAGGCCTTTTAAACCCTCATTTTGCACTTTTCAGATCCTTTAATCTGCTTTTCCATTTCGGTTTCGAGCTCATCAAACTCGTAAACATTATCTGATATTTCTTTTCAGCTTGTTGAATGTTTGTTGCAGTTGCTCTGCGGCTTTTGCACGGAGAGATATTCGATTTAGCCGCAATTACTGTCATACGGACGGGCTTGACGAAAACAAATTGACGCGCTGTGCTATTAGAAATTATTTAAAAGGCTCCTGAGCAAACAGTAGTTCATTACAAACAAGTTCAGCGCTGGTTGTGTTTATCGTCACAATAAATCAAACCAGATGACTGGGTTCATATGTTAAATCTTTAATACACTCTAAGCAAAACAAATACTAAGTAAAGCAAGTGAGCATTTGCTGCCATTTGCTGCCATGCTTGAAAAAGTATTAGGCTAAATCTGTAAAATGTAGGAAAATGTAACACGGCTTACCAGACAGAAGTATTAACCCATGCTGTTTGCTATGAAAATAGAGCAGGGAGATTATATTTTCTTTCGGCTTTGAACGCTTTAGTTTGTTCTTTGATTTATTGGAATAACTGTGACTATAAAGTATCCAACTAATAATTGCTCAGACGAAGGCCTCTTTTAGTGCATTCAGCAAATTCTCCAAAGACTGCTAATCAGACAGGCCTAATAGTTTCTTGGCTTCGTCGTCTGGCTGTTTTAGTTCCAGTCTTGTTGGAAATAACTTTTTGGGTTTGATTAATCACTATACCATGGCTGGAACCATATTTCTGATCAAGGATGTTGAAAGGGAGTAATTGTTTCCGGGAATATTTTTGATGGATCGTTATTGCTTACAGGTTCAGACTTATCTTGTCAAATTGTGCTCGATTTTGGACGCTGGCCCAGTGCTTTTCTAATCCGCTCACAGTCGGTTGAAGTGCCATAATTTGTTTGGGCACTGAGGTCATCAGTCACTTTTTAGCCAGTTTGTCATCTGGGTAATTTCTCTCCACCAAACCGCTGCAACATTCTCAATTACATCTGACATTTATGGTGCTCCTCTTGCTAATTGTGAGGGTCTTGTGTCATTTTTGGCTTTTGCCGGTGTTATGGAATTATGCTGGCATAGCCATCCGCATGTTTGTGGTAGCTCAATGAAACTACTAAATGTTTTGGCAGATGGTTCATAAAAGAGTTTTTATGCTTCCTCCTTCCCAAAACAATTATCTTGAAGTGATAGTAAATCTTATAATCAATACAAGGGCTCTGAAGAGTGCACAGTTGCTATGCATATGTTTTCTTTGTTCTTGACTCACAGGACATATTTGCGCCCTGAGTCACAGATCTGGGATAAATAGAGAGAGACTCGACTGCAGGTTCAACATTGTAAGAAGCAGACAGTGTTTCTGAATCACAAATACCCTTATTATGACTGGTTTCACTGTCATGTTTCTACCGAAGCTGACTAACTGTTTGTAAGAGGGGCTGTTAAGCCCCAGATGAGCCATTTTCCTCCGAAACAATTTCCAGTTAATCCGAGCATTAGTTGTTGTCAGCGACATTTTTCTCTGTCATTTCCAGGACAGACTACAAACCCCTGCCAGAATAAGAAAATGTCTTCATTTAGGCATTAATCAAAAACTTATTTGAATACTTGACTCTTTTACATCGGTGCTTCCAGGAAGCTATTTGAGCGCTTGAGTAATTCACATTTAAAGCTCAGCCCTTGTGAACTGCTGCAAATTTTCTGCATTCTATCGGCCCAGAATGATCTTTTAGGGGTGGAACAGTGTTCCCCCTGGAGAAGTGGTGGATGCAAGTCTCGGTTTCATATATCAGCCTGAGGTTCCACTGATTCCAAAGCCAGGAAAGCACGAGCAACGTGAGGTCACGGAGAGTGAGACTCAGATAGAAAGACTGGTGCCAAAGGCTCAATGAAGAAGTAAGAAGAGGGGAGTAGGGAGGACAGATGCTCAGACTAAGATAGATCTTCTTGGCCTTGCCCCCACTTATATAGTAAAGGAGCAAAGGCCGCCCAGTACATGCAGCACCCAGCCAGTCTCCTTTAATTTTTCCCTACCAGAGAAGGTGTGAGGTACTATATATGTCTTTCTTGGAGCGCACTTGGCTTGTTATGTCAGCAGCACCCTGTTACTAACCCAGTCTGTCAAGTGGCGCCAAGAACAAGAAATAGCGTAGAGAAGGAATGAGACAAACCAGAAGGGAAAGAACAAAAAGAATGATAACAAGAAAAAAGCCGCTTAGAGAGACAAAGAAATCCGTAACACTGAACAAGGTATAGTCTGAAATCAGTCCTTGTGTTCAGACCTGCTGCCCGGCCTCCTCACTATCCGCTCAACACTCATTCGCAGCTTTAAAAACCATGTCCAGAGGCAGCAGACGGGGAAAATGCACCGTCTGCAGTGGCGGGTGAGGTTTGCCAACATCTTAGTTAAGATGATACTTCTCAGTTTTCAGCAGACCAGCGACTGAAACGTGTGTGGCCAGACACAGGCCTTTTTGATCAGGCACTGAGTAGCCTAAATAGACGTTGTGGTCCGGTTAGTCTGGTTAGAGGGTTAAGTGTTTTTACTAAGCTATTCACTCGGTAACCAAAGAAGGAAGATTCCAGCATCATCCTGCTGCCAGAAGACAAATTGTTGAGTTAACGCTAGATTAAAGTTTCAGTGGATGAAATGTAAAGGAGATAACTGCCTTCAAATCTTTGCATCTTATCTTTATACATATAGGCTCCTCTGGTATTGTAGTTTAAACTTACAAGCACATGAATGCAAAGTATGTTCCTGTTTGTGATGGAAGAAAAATCTCATAATTTCGTGTTCCAAGTGGCAGCTGGAATGTTGTAAATTTCATAAAACAATGCTAGCAGCGAAACTCGCATTCTCCATCGGTGCGTCAGTGTTCGCTGGTGTTTTTCTCCAAACAACCTCTTCGAGTGTGTTCAGAACAAAAAACCCCAATTATTGCCTTATTATTACCTCATTTTGCACAAATTTGACCTCTGGACTGTTTATGTTTATTTGTCAACTGTACAGATGTTAGCTGTAACTAAACCATGTGTGTTTGTGCGGCTACTCAGCCTCTGAATGATGTCAGAACCAACCAGGGACTCACGTTCGAAAAAAGTTCCCTCCCAGTTTCTCTGTTTTCTGTTATCGCCTCTGTATGTTTATCAAGTGGGATCATTAGGCCTTGTCATAACTGATGTGTCTTCTGTTGACTTTGTGTGCAATTTGTCATCTGAAGCTGACGGCATGTTCTGTCCATCAGAGCTTTGCAGTTCTTCGTCCATATTGGGGGGTAATTTCTCTGTACATGTCATGGTGATTGACATGTCTATTCCACTCCTAAACTAAAAGCTTGGGTGTGATGGACAAAACATATGAGGAACCTCCTGTAAAGTGCAACTCTGCGACATGGGAACACGGCTCTATACCGTCCCTCCCTCCTCCTGTATTCCTGTATGCAGTCTTCAGCTTTTCCTCTGACCCTTTCAACCGTGTCCCAAATGTCCCCGACTGCATGTTCTGCGGGATTCGCTATAAAATTTAAAATATCCTATATGCAGCTGGCAAACAAATAACCGTTTCCTCTGCTGACCTGTGCCGCGGGACAAATGGGCTTCACTGCAGCCCAGTGTTTCCTGTGAGCTCTGTGCTCAGCAGCAGTGAAAGGCTTGTCCCTGTCAGCACGAGATCCT
Source organism: Stegastes partitus (assembly GCF_000690725.1). Lineage (NCBI taxonomy): Eukaryota > Metazoa > Chordata > Actinopteri > Pomacentridae > Stegastes > Stegastes partitus. The sequence goes on along the minus strand of NW_007577739.1, from coordinate 137,479 downwards.
GTAGATCACAGGTCTGTCAGCTCCCAGTGCGAAGGTCAGGGCCGGCGGTGAATACGCCGCCTGGCTGAGCTGCAACTGCGATAACACATAGAGGACGTATTCACCGCCTCCTACGGGTCAGTCGTATCGTCTCCGCTGCCCTGCCGTTCTCTGACATCAGCTCTCTGCAGGAAACAGAGCAGGGCAGAGCAGGATGTGTGTGCAGCGTGCAGCTCATCCCCCCCAAAGGTCATCTCGCTCGCTGGTCTCTCTTGCATAATCGGGACAGTTGGCGGCAGCTACCTGGATAGCAGAGGTGCACAGTGGTATTGCATGCAGTTCAAGTTGTCTTTAAGCATGCAGCAGATCTGATGTTTTTTGCTCTGCCGTGATGATAAAAGACTAAAGGCATGCATTATGGAGAGCAGATGTTGTCTAGGCTTGGAGCACATTTTGCTGGTATTCCTCACTGTCTCATGAGCTTTTTGATGTGATGAAACTAAATCATTTAAGCTAACTAAGCTGAACTACCTCTTCATGAGAGGTTCTGATTAGAAAAAGTAATAATGTGAACACATGCCCCGACACAACCCCGTTACGTAAGGTTAGCATGGTGTTTATTTAGACTGAATGCTGGTAAAGTCAGTGTCAATTACACCCAACTGGTGAAGTGGATCTTGAGTAACAACCATTGTACTAGTCAGGTTCAACAACAACCTTTGCCCCACAACCTACAACGCTGAAAATTTTGAGTTTTGGCTTAGCTCCACCCACCATCACTGTGAATGGTTAAAAAAGTAAAGTTTTTCTCCCCCTGTTGCAGAATAATAGTGTGGTGCAGCCAGACCATTGTGTTCTACAGAACAGTCTGGATAGGATTGTTTCATTAGAGGTTGTTGTGGAACCGTTAAACCGAACGACTCCAACTGCAACCAAAGAAGCTCAACCAAAGAAACTTTAGTGGAAAAACACCTGCAGGCAGTTGACGTACCAATTTGTCACAAACTCGACACAAAAACAACCTTGAAACAAAGTGCTCGTACACATTGGTGCAATTTGGTGTGTTGGCCTGTCTGTCTGACTGTCGGCAAGATTATGAAAAAACTACCAAGATGAATTTCATGAAACTTGGTAGAAAGGTAGGACAGGGGCACAGGGAGAGCCTGTTCAGTTTTGGTCTGGATCACTTTATTTAAAATTGCAAGATGGGGCATTGGCCTTCGTGGAGGACATGCTTTCTGAGTGCTCTCCTCTAGCAGAATACAGCCGTGACTCGATAATCCGACCCTTAACAATCTGAAAACCTTGCTATCCGACAGGTTTTTAGGAAACACGAACAGAACCCATAAAAAACAGCCTTAACATACCGACAGCCTTGGATTCCGACTCCGACATGACATTTTATGTCACAAATAAGGATAACGGCGTATTATCTGACTGAACAATCCCACAGATTGGCTACGTTCAGACTGCAGGACTTAATGCTCAATTTGGAATTTTTGTGAAATCCGATGTTTTTTGCGAGTTCGTTCACATTTCCAAATAAATGCGACTTGTATGTGATCTGCTGTGTGAACTTCATACGACCCAAAAGTGTCCCGCATGCGCAGAAGAGGACACGACGACGTCATGCCGCAAGCTTGCTCAGTGTTTACAGAAGTAAATGAATGGTAATGGTGGAGCGTATCTGCCACTCCCCCTCCGCCACCAATGATAGAAACAGAACTGTGACCGCTAAGTAAACTGGCATCAGCAGCCAAGTACTGCCTGTGCGTTCCGGCCACTTCCACCCTGTCAGAGCGCTCCACCGGGGTGGAAGTGTCCCCCGACCGCACCGACTATTCAGATATTCATCATTAATTGGGCCTGAATATCCAGAGACCAGAAAGTGCTGTTGGGACCAGCCCTACTATTATAACTATGAACAATAATTAACAACAAATGAGCCTTCCAGCATCAAGCCATCCTCATATCTCGACTTCCGTCTTGACAATCCGACATAAAAGAGGATTTTACATTTAGTGTTGGATTATCGAGTCACGACTGTGTATTGTAAGATATAAGATGATGACAATCTCATTCTCATGCAACATAGTGTAAGAAAGGATCATGAATAATATGATAGAACATGATATGATACAAGTGGACAAGACTATGGTGGAGGAAAGATGTGGATAAACTGTCACTATAGGGACAAATTAGATTCATCAGCCTCATTCATCACTATGGATGCACCAGTCTACTGGAGTGGATCAGCACTGGCACAGATACTAGACCTTATTAAATGGATCACTTGTTGACCTTTAACTATTTCTTTATCATTATTGTTCAACACAGTGTTTCTACTGTCATTTAACTCACATGATTCCATGCAGGAAGGTACCAAAGATGACTGCCTGACATACTGGGATTTGTATTTGGACAGAGAATGCTGGCTTATTGTTTCATCAACACACTTCATGTAAAATTATTCAAATTTAAACCCAACGTCTTGGCGCATTACTTAAACAGCTAATTGTTCCGTGCAGCTGTTTGAAAGCATAATTTGCTTCAGAGATGAGTGCAAGTTTGGTTGCACCCACTTTCAGATGTCGAAGAAAAACAAAACCGCCCCAGAAGGACAGTCATACGTACGACTTTCTCTGCATTAAGTGTTATGTTTGTATCTGCCCCGTCGTTTTCCTGGTGACTAATAGGACTGGTGGTTCTGTGGCTTGTTGACTCAAGGCTTTGCACACAGCCACACAGCCGTTTCTCAGAGGAAACTGTGGTCATAGTGGGAGTTCTCCGTGTTAATCATGGATCACTGGTTGCTTTCACTCCCACTGCAGACAAACCACACCACCAACGCTGCCGGGACCGACTGTCAGAATTCTCTGAGTGACCTCTGCACCTGCGTAGAAACTGTTGGTTTCGCGCTGCAGATTGTCTTACTATAGGCGCAGCATCGAGAGCTTGATGAAAATTTGATCCTGTACGTCGAAAACGGCGGGGGTGGGAATTCTCTCGACAAGTTTCTCTTAACTCAGTGGAGAGGATAATAAATTAAAGACAAGCTCAAATCCCGCCGTAGGTTTTCATCTGATATTACTCTTGATACCTTCGGCTTTGATCATATGTGTGTGTGTGTGTTCTTATGATTTATAGTCAAACATTCAGCCTGGGAAAGTTTCCTGACTGTACCACCTGGCAGTCTGCTTTGCTACTCAAAGAGGATGTGTACAGAATCATCCTGTTGTCTCCCTTTTTTTGACCGCTGCCAAAACAGAGGAGGCCTGCAGATGGGGAGTTGGGTTAAAGCAGAGTAAAGGGGTAAAGGGCAGGGTAATTCCCACAGGTTGAATGTGCTGCTGTCCGTTGAATAGGGTCCTATCTCTCTTCTAAACCAGGCATATGACTGCGTGTCTACAGTCGTGATTTGTATCCCCGTGCGGGTCGACTGGGAATGAACTTGAACAGGGTCAGGTTAACTGGTTTTCTGCTAGCAGGCGTGTTTGCATTGGTGCTACAAACTTGACCTCTGCCCCGACCTCCGTCCCTGGTGAGCATTTTCACTTGTGATGTGAATGGGATAGGGCTTTCCGGACATCCTTTGTGGTGATTTTGTGGTGCTGGGGAGTGTCATTGTGCACCTCTGCTGCTGTGGGTTTAACATTTGCATGGCAGAGTGCAGACTCAGCTGTGGAGGCCACCCTGTCCTCAGGTGAACCCTCCACAGGGCTGGATAAGGGAAGGAAGTGTTGAATTTTGCATAACGTAGGACGGTGAAAATTAACCGAGATTGATTGAGCACATGTTGTCTTAGTATGTGTGTCTAAATTCACTGTCGATTTTTTGGATGTGAGCAACTTTTAACACACAACAATACTGAGCGAGCCAGGCCAGGAAGACTTGGTTCTACAAAGACAGAGCCAAACGAGTCCCATGAGCGTTTGGCTTCCTGCTACACCAGAGGGAACAAAGGACCATAGAGAACTCAGCACTCAGCATGGGACAGATATGTCTTTCTCTCTCTCCATCCCAACTCTCCCAAAGCCCCGTCCGAAGTACACTGTTTGTGCCGCGGTGCCAGCGCGCTCCGCATCGGTAGCCAAATCTTTCTCATCAAGCACAGCCTGCGCAAGATGCAGCTGTCGAAGGGACAAATACTGTACGGCAGTTATAGGAAGAGGGGCGTCTATCCCAGAATGCTCTCCAGCTCCGGCGCTGAGGCAGATGGAGACGGCATCAATCAGGCTCATCTCCCAGATATGGGACATGGTGTTGAAAGCGTGAATTAGCAGTATGGCTGTGCATGGGATCAGTTAATCCATTCGGATGTCAGGATGTAGCGTTCCTGAGGGGCTGAAGGGTGGAGTAGACCTCCAGAAGGGGCCAAACGTACACATGCTCAAGGCTGACACGCAGGAGTTTAGCTTATTCGCATCGAAACGTTAAAAATTCAACTTTGTGTTGGCTTTCTTCACGTCTACATTTCCCCCTTTTGTTCTCTGTCGGATCGAGTTTTTATGGCTTTTGAAACCAGCGTTATGTTCAAAAATTCACCTCTCTGTTTTTTTGAAAACCCTTCCTGGCTTGTAGTCAAAGCAGTCTGACATATGACACTAACCAGCGTTTGGGCATAGCCTCAGTCAGCACTTTGTAATGGCTCTTCCTGCTGACCTGTCTTGTGGCATTTTACTAAGTGAATGATCAGAGCAGCTACAATAAACTGGAGAATATTGAATGGCCTCTCAGCTCACCATGTCTCCAGGCATTTTGATTCCTGCCCCTGAACCACAGCGACCACACTGCCTTGCTTCCATCCAAAATCAGGGCTTTTGGGATAAGAACCCCACTTTATAAATGCCGAGGTGAAAACAGACGTACTGGCACTGCTACCGGCCCCCTGGAGATAAAAAGGGAACTGTTTATTTCGCAGCTTTCTGGCCTGTGATGGAGCAGACGGCATTAGTCATATGTTTTGATAATGTAGCGTCGGCAAACCTCAGTGAGGTCGAATTTACAGAAAATCTATTTTCATGCAGGCTTTGGGGGAAGTCATACCTATAACATTAAGTAGAACTTCATCTTGTCATTTGTGTGTGTGTTTAGCACTTGGGCTAAGTCAAATAGCAGTCTTTTGCTGAGTACATTTCTCAAGAATCTTCTCTGCGTTAGGCCCAGTTGTTGCTCTAATATAAGCCTCATCCTCTGGGGGATGAAAAAAAAAAAAGAGAAAAGCTTTCTGAATCAATCCAACTCCACTGTAATTCATTTCACCCAGGCTCTGGCTGCTACTAGCGGGATTCCTGGAAGGCCGTCCAGACAGAGAGAACATGATTTAATCCAGCCTCCGTGGCTGGTGCGATAAGCCCTCAGACACACCCAGATTTTCACAAGGGGAAATATTCTGCCAGGACCCACAATTATCCGAGTCATAATGACTAGAGATGTTATCAAAGAAAGACCGGGCCTTAATTGCTCACTGATGTTTGGCCTTATGTGACCACGTGTACCAGAAAAGCTTGTTTTGGTAGAGAGGGCTTTATCCTTAAAGCAGGGTTTTTGTGACTCCTTATATTCCTACATTATAGAATAGAACATATTGGACCACTGGCACGACTGGCAAAGTTAAATTAAATTTCCAAGAAGCTCTAAGTCAAATTTTAAATGTGTCCCAGGAAAAAGTATGATTGTTAAAGTGTTTTTCTTTAATGTCTAATCAGTTGCAGCAGGAAAATACATATACAATAAAACCTCTTGAAAGAAATAGTTTGGAATTTGGGGAAATACGCTCGCTTGTTTCTCGCCAAGACTCAGATGAGAGGAATGATACCGCGTTTGTGCTTGAGCGGTAAATATATCGCTTAATAAGAGGAAACAGCTCGTCTGGCTCCGTCCGAAAGGTAGAAAATCAAACCGACCCACCGGCACCTCTTAAGTTTTCGAACAGATTGAGCAAACAAACTTTAACGCGTCAGTTAGCGAGCTTCACAGGTGCTGATTTGTTACCTTTGAAAAGTGTGTATTTCCTGAGAGCTATTCCTGTGGATCAACATCAAGACTTTGTCAGTGAGTTTTAACAACATGTGCAAGCTTCATGGTCATCTTGCAAAACAAGCTTTGAGAAAAGCCAAACCTTTGGAGGTTAAAACATTTACTACCACAGATTAAACATTCGCACAAAGCTGTAATTTGGGGTACGACTTTAATTTGACAGAGGCTGGTGTTGAGTTATTTTTGAATTTCCTGTGAATACAAACTTCACCGCCGTGCCATTGCATGACCTTGTTGCTATGAGGAACACACAACAACAGCACAATGAACGTTCCCTCGGGATTGGATATTATATTTATTGGTGCATGCTAAGGATCAGACCTCAGGGTTTTATTGAAAGAAACACACAGGGACCTCGGTGGTTGAATGGTGAATGGATGAGGGCGTTCTGCATGGAGACTGAGGAATGAAATGTGTGACCACAGTGGGATCTGACCACTGCTGGTGCAGATGGCTTGGTGCACTGACTGAGTGGGTTAGAATGGATTAATTCTTTTTCAGCTCGCAAAGACTTCTTTCACCTCCTAAAATACACCGAGGCTGTGAAGACGGACCAACATCTGAATTAAACTTTCCCCCCCTGTTTTCTTGTGGGCCCTTAGAGGCTGATCAAACATGGGAAAACTAGCCTGTCGTCTCAAAGCAAAAACAAAATAGACTTAAAATATCCAATTAGTAATTAACTTCTTATCAAATATCAGATATAAAAGCTGAGTTTTTGCTTAATTAAATTCTGAAGCAAACAAGTCATACTTGGCAGGAAGGCATCTGGTATCTTTACAGCTAATCTGGAATATTTGCTCTCTTCCTCGCTGCGCTGTAGTTCATGTCTTGGACGTCACGGAGATTCATAACACTGCTGGGCTTTGAATAGCAAAACACGAACAAGAGTCAAGTGTGTATGTCTTTGCTAATGTTCTTGAATAACGCCTCCTGGGACTTGTTTCAGCAGTCTGCACTCTCCTTCCTCTTCTGCGGGCTTTAGTCTGTGAAATGTGGAGCACCATCTGTTGTCCAACCTTTTGCTGAAAAACATCTCTCTTGACATTCTCAAAATTTTGAAATCCAGTGCAAAAAGATAGATCGTCTCTGCGCATTTCAAAGTGTTTCTCGATTTAATGGGGCCTCCTCTGAAAGATATTTTGTTTTTACAAACTGGGCTACACACGGTTCATTCTTTTATGACAAACCGATCCAAAACTCTTAACCGTTGCGTTGCCACTTAAGATCTTTGGAACTTGGCCAGCATGTCTTGTTGTGTCCAAAACTGTTTGGACCCCTCACATGGAGCTCTGTATAGCTCCCAGTGCTCCCTCTTTGACTGCTATGCCCCAAACACACTCATAAATCTTCTCTTTTCTTTCTTGCCAACACTGTTTGCAGTGGTTGAGCAGTACAACGTTTTCATTGTTTCTGCCGCTGTGTACACAGTTTTTTTTTTTTGTAGATTTCTACTGTTCCCTCCGTTTAGCCTGATGAAATACAAATCCAAGCACGATCTCCGAAACCCAACGACAGCGTTTAACGCTTCCTCCGAGCGAGATGGATGTGCGTAAACCTTGATTTACACTCGCTCTTTGATGACGGTCATTTACTTTCCCATTTACGAAGTAGCCTTCAAATTGCCCTAATTATGTGCAGTTCTTATGTAATAAGGGCTTTTGGCTGATGCTCCATGTTGGAAAGAGGTAAATGGAACTATTAAACATTTTGTTTAAATAAAAAAAGAATAATGACTCGATTTTCCCTGTGTTGATTGGTCGTAAACCTACTGATGGTTTCGGAGGTTTGCCGCTCATCACTCTGGAGGTCACGTCCAGTCCAGCACAAAGAGAGCTCTGACGGGACAAAGTGACACGGCTGGGAGCTATCAGGTTGTGCAGCGTGACCCAGACTGGGACACTCATGCCAGACACTTCTGCCTGCTGTCAGACTGTCTTGTTTAGACAGTCTGCTCAAAGCCAAATGGCTCCTTCCAACAACCAGACTCGAGCTCTTTCGTATCAGTCTATTTTCTGCATTAGCCGCCATAAGCCAACAATCCCAGCCATTAGAAGTGGGTTAGAAACTTTGGTATTCTCAAACAAATCAAAATGAAAAATGACCTTTGCCAAGTTAGGCTTGTGCTGAGCTTCAAGTGGTGGAAAAAATACCCCATTTGATATCACTTTTCTGACCTTCTTTCCAACCTACTTGGCATCGTCAACCCAGAAGTAGGTTTCTGTGTCTGAAATACATGAACTGACAAGTGTGGTTTATTTCATATGGAGATTTATAGGGGATAATGAAAGCACCTCGGAGACAGAACTGTTAGTGAATGAATCAGCTGTGGCCCATACGTTAGTGCGCGGCGCTTCACATAAACACCGATCTGGCCTCGTCATGCAGGGCGAGCTACGGAGATGGTTTAAGATGTAAACAATTCCCGAGGATCTGGGTCACTGCGTATGTGTGTGTGCGAGCGAATGTTTGGGGTGAACGGGATCATCAGATAAATCCAGACTCGCTCCGTGTATCTATGAGGCACTTGTTTCCCAGTGGGCAACTTACAGAAACAACACAGTCAGCTCTGGGATGATTGGAAATGGTGTTTTCCAAACCCAGACTGCAGGCGTTTCCTGGCGCTGAAACAAAGCCACCTAACTGAATTTCTCCATGCAACACACACACACACACCCCTCGCCCCAATGCGCTCTCATCAAAACATGAAAACTTCAAAGCACACCTAGCATTTTGCTTGGCAGCGCCGATCGTCGGGTTCAAATCATTACCAGCACGGTTTACAGCATCAGCAGAAGTTCTGAGATCAGAGGACTTGTAGCCTTTTTTTGAGTGTCCTCCAGTTCTTGATATTGGCTTGTGCTTTCACAGAGCTTGACTGTGTGCTGTTTGCGCTCCAGCAGTGCCTCCTCTCCAACTCATCTGGGTCAAGAGGCGAGGCTGGAACTGCCATTCACGCAGCCCTGTCATGCCTTTATGAGAGCTAATATTCACATGTTGTAATGCCGCAATGAGTTCAAAGATACGCAAGCAGCCGAGTGCCAAGCAATACTTTAGCAACGCGCTGGAAGACTCGCGGTGTTGTTTCATGCACAGCGTAGATTCTTGGCCATGGCTGTGATTTGTAATTTCCTCAGATGTTATGAGGTTTAGTTCTAATTGCTTTCCATACATGTGAAATGAATGATAATGAGTGAAAGTAGACAGCGCCAGTGACTTTATGTCTTAGTCGGAGGCTTCGTTTGCGATCAGATGTAAACTTTGATCAAGTGTTTGGACCGAGATTTATCAGACTTCATTGTTTCTCTTTGAGCGTAATTACTGAACACGTGTTGTGAACATGATATAATACATGTCAAGGACTAAGCAGCAACGACAAGCCGTACACTGTACAGAAGTGCATCTCTGTAACCGCTCCAGCAACTTGTGTGTCCACAAAGCTTTTTCTTTGGCCACCGCTAACATATTCTTACATGACTTTATGTGGGCTTAACGAGTGAGTCAGATCTGATGATTGATATCAGTGTCACGTCTGCGTGTTAATGTGCTGGAATTGTGCTTTTGGATGGATGGATGGATTTGGGCGATACTGGGTGTGCTGTAAAAACATCACCCCAGAAAGTCACTTCATATATCTGTTACTGAAACTTTAGCATAATCTAATTTCTGTCGTTTGCTTTGGAGTTTCCTGTAACGTGGGCAGGTAGATTTACTGCCCCCTGGCTGGCTGCAGCTCTGTACCTGACACACAGGCGTAGGAAG
>NW_007577739.1:67870-127075 GCF_000690725.1 Stegastes partitus | reverse complement strand
CCAGTTTCCAGAATCAGTTTATTTTAAAAATGTGCTGCTTTGGCATCGATACAGCCGCCTCTCTCAATGTGTATCCACCAGGCAAATATAGTCCTGCCCACGGTGCCCTCTGATTGGTTGCATGTCACGACTATTAGCCTGTCGGTGCTGAAGGATAAAGGTTGAGAAGTTCTCTGTTAATTAAACAAATGGAAAGAAACTCAAGTATTTTAAGAAAGTTTTGTGTTGTGTTGTTTGAGCGCTTGTAAAGAATGATGCCCCCCTCATCTTTTTCTGCAAGTATTGGTTCCAAATATCGGTTATCAGTCTCCCTGAGTATTAGTAGTTGCCTTAGTTAAATTGTGGGTTCTATAAACCAAAACAAAAGCTGATGGACACTAAAAAACACTCTGTTCAGCTGAGGGGAACTGCAGGATCTGTACTGCTGGAACACTGAGGTCTACTCAACTTACTAGTGACCTTTCAGTTAGTAGTGGACAGCTTCAGAAACCAGGATTAATGTGAAATGTGTGTTTTCTTTTTATCCACCACATTTCCGTCTTTTTATTGTACGCTCATTCAGCAGATATTTTATCGCCACCATCAGTGACTTAATTAGAACTGTATGGCCATCACTTGATCCCCATCTGTCTGTTCAGACCTTGCTCCATGTAATCTTGGCAGAGGTCTTCAAAATTGCTTTCAAGTCACCCAGAACAAGGCGGAGGGGATGACTCCTCCTCGAGCTGCCGGGGCCTTGAAGTTCCTAATGATGACATCGAATGTGCAGAGCGACTCGTGCGCTCCCTTTGTGCCCCCTGATCTGCAGGCAGAGAGGGCAGCGGTGAGCTCATGCCGGGAGGAAGTCGCTTTGCCATTGAAAGTGAGAGAGGCAGAAAGAGCAACATCTGGCTAAGCCGAGGAAACGAGGCAGGATGCTCGCAGGTCAGGTGTCACCGTGAGCGATGGAAAACCCCAGTCATGATTTAGAATGGAAGGTGTAACTTTGTTTGCCACCTAATGTCTGTCCTTACCTCTTTGACACCGGCACCTCTTGCTTCCCCGTGTCACATCCTCTCCCCACCCTGGAGATCCAGCATCTGGGTCAGCAGCTGTCGTCTATAGGTGCTGCCTGTTGTCTCTCGAAAAGATGACGTGAGACACCATTATCAAATGTTTGTCTCCCTGTTCCCCTTCTCATTTAGTGTCCTGTTCCCTTTGGCAGCAGGAATGTGGATTGCGCTCAGTGAATAAAGAGACATGCAGCGGCTTGTGCCGCATCCAGCGCAGCTGCGACGGGGGTGTGTGTGTGTGCGTGCTTTTGTGTTTGCACGTGTGCGCACACAAATGCATTTTTTTGTGTGTGTTTATTCCCCCTATTATTGTTGTGTGTCTGTGGGTTGACAGAGCTGATTCAGTGTGTAAATACATGATGTGTGGTTTAAAACCACATGTAATGAATGCACGGTTTATACCCTCATTTGGGGTTTGATTACAGCGTCGATTACCTTCCAGAGACACAGGTGTGTTTTGTAGAACTCTTCTTCTGATCTATCCGGCATGGTTCCTCTTTGTCTTGCTCTGCTGACTGTCTGTCAGGGCAGATCAGTGGTATCCAGATGTTTTTTTGCAGTACTGAATCCCAGCAGCATTCCCCAATCAATCCTAGAGCCCTCAGAGCCCAGGTAGGTCCGTAGGCCGGCCTGTCTGTCTGTCTGTCTGCCTGTCTGTCTGTCTGTCTGTCTGCCTGTCTGCCTGTCTGTCTGTCTGTCTGTCTGTCTGTCTGTCTGAGAGGCACGCGCCTCCCTCAGGTCACTCACATGAGCTCAGCTTCCAGGTCGCGCAGCACAGGCTCGGTAATTGACCCAAATGAAATGCTCACCAGGAAAAAAAAACGTGCCCCTCGCAACCCTGGTCGAGCTTTGTTCGTCGACCCTAGTTTTAATACTTCCTCCAATCCAGCGCAACACTCAGGATGTTGCTCCCTGGTTGGCCACAGTCAGACAAAACACGGAGTTCATAATCTAGTCAAGCAGACACAATAGACGATGGAAAGGTTTTGTAGTCGAGATGGAAAAGATCTAATGTTTTAATCACACGCTTTCCTGAGACCGGCGTCACACAGACTCGCAAACTGGAACCTTTGAGCTTTATTCCCTGTGGCCGCCTGAAGCTTAACTTTTTTTTGTAAATCGGTGGTGAATAATCTGCTCACACAATCTTTCATTAGTTAGCGAGGGCCGTGGCTGTCTGACCTACAGCAGATGTTAGCTTAGAAACCCTGCGCGCTTAAACAATGATATGGTGCTATTAATTTAATTAAAACAAAATTATTTCCAAATCATTTTTGTCTCATCTATAAAATCAATTAGGCAGAGCTATGACCTAGACAGCGTCTCTCTGGAATATTATTTTCTGTTGCACACTCTGACCACGCTTAAGTGGATTTCATGGTGATGCACGTTCATTGCTGATGGGTGTATCTTTGTGAGTGTATATATATGTGTGGGACATGAGGTCATATGTTTATGGTCTTGTGATGATGTGATTGGCAGGACCCAAGTGAGACGGGGACCCCCTGACTCCTCCCCTCAGCAGACCGGGACCTCCCGCACTGTGAAACGTTATCCATCATCCTCCGGGCCTATCACCTCCAACGCTCTACCCAGTGGCAGCGGCTACGCTAACGGCCACGGCGGCGAGCACAGGAACTGGTACGGACACAGGAACGGGCACGGCAACGGGCACGGCAACGCACACTCCCACAACAGTCACAGGCCTTCCAGCGACGGCCAGCTGCACGGACAGTTCAACAATGCATTATTACCAGCAGGTAGGAACCGAAATTTGTTTTCCGCATGCTGTGAAATGAGCATAATAAAACTTGGATCTGTTCTCGTTTTACATCCGCGCTTAATGTTTCCACTCCCTCTAGCCACCTCAAAACAAACACAACCAATTCTGGTGCAGTTCACAGTGTCCACGGTACACGCATACACATCCTGTGGTGTCATTGTTAAATAGAACATTAGCCACAAGAGGAAAAAAAACTGGCAGCATCCCAGGCCTTATTCTCCTTCTCCCACCGTCCACCCACCTCACCCCCTCTGTGGTCACACACACACAGACGTTTCATATCAAAGCTGCCTTCATTGTGTGTGTGTGTGTGTGTGTTTGCGCAGTTACACGCTTTGATATCTTTAGGAATCTACACCGTCACCTCTCTGACATGACAGCCACTGAACCCTGGCGCCTTCGCCCGCAACAAACAGAAACGTGAACTTGTCTGTCCCAATTGTATTCTCCTTTCACTACTTCATTTTTTCTCCGATGCATCATCCAATACACGCAGCTGTCTGATGTTGTAGCTTCTTTTGTTTTTTAGCCCTGTACCAGGGCAACGGATGTTGAATGGCTTCCCAACATTACTCAATGTTCACTTGCACTTACGCTCACTTTGTCTGCTTCACACATACACACATCCAAAAACACCTTCTCCCAAAGATAAAGGGCTTGGAGGCCGGCCCGATACCTAATAGTATACTCTTCCCCGTGCGCTGCCCTGTGGCACATCGCTCGTTGTGCTGCGGCGTGCCAGTGGCCAGCCGTCAGCACACACCCTCGCACACTTATAAACCTCCCTTTTTCCCAGATGGGAGTGTGTCACAGTGAGGCTGAAGGAGGAAGGATGCAGCTCGTCTCCGGCCTGCCTCTGCTGCTGCTCCTTCTCAACCGGCTGTGTGTGTGTCTTCCAGGGGCCAACCTCACCTCCAGCCTGGACCGCATCAAGATCGTCTTCACACCTATGCTGTGCCGCAGGGTGTGCAATGGCGGGCGCTGCTACAACAGCTGCGAGAAGGGCGACATCACCACGGTCTACAGCGAGAACTCGCAGCAGCACCAGCAGCAGCAGCAGCAGCAGCCAAAGAACCAGGGCTTCCGACTCTGTGAGTGTCGACCCCCAGGCCCTCTGATTATCGTTGCCTTTCTCTCCGTTCTGTCTTCAGATTCTCCGTGCTGCCTTCTCAGTCTCTCCTTTGCTTACTTTCTGATTCTCACACACGTTCCCTGTGTCTCCATTCTAGTGTCTCCTTTCTTTTTATGGGGTGAGCTTGACAAAATGGGTTCCCAGTGGCACGCCGTCTCCTCTGAATGCCAGGCGCAGAAAGGAGGCAGAGTGGTGTAGATTAAAGCTGAGAGCTGTGCTAAAAACTCTCACTGTCAAAGAGAAAGAGGGGAAAGCAGGAGCGATGGAGGCAGAGCAGATTAAAAGCGGTCTCCGTAAAAGGGGGCTAATCTCTCCTCGCACACATGCACGTGGAGCCGGTGGTCCCACGCTCCCAACACTTAGCCCCCATCTCTTTGCGGTTTACACCTCGCGGTTGGCCCCGCCGTTAACCATTTAACATGCTCCCTGGGAGAGCGGGAACGAATGAAAGAGGAGAGGGAGAGGCAGAAAGAGAGAAAGAGTAGCAGCATGAACAGGATTTTATAGGGATTACATTAAACCTGCCATTTATCCGGGGGGCTTTGCTTCAAATTCACACAGGAGTGTCCATGGGAAGGGAGGGGGCGGTCAATGCCAAGGGGAGGGTCGCACCCCCCCATGTTTCTTAGTTTTCTCATCAGGTTTAAGGGTCCAGCTAATTAATACTTGTCGATTAGAGGATGAAGGATGCGCATACCACACACATGCATGTATATACATGTATGTATAAATCCTCTTCAGTCACAGCTCGGATTAAAAATCAAACAGGCTCGCAAACATGCAACCAATCTAAACGGACTAAAGCTGTTTGAGGAGGACCGAGCTGACTTATGAATATATACACAGGTTGATGTTCCAGATTTATGTGCCCATTAATGGGGTTTTGGAACGTGGTGCAGATATTCCAAACACTTCAGCGTCCTGGCAGAGGCCTTCCACGAGATTACATTCCTGGCACCTCCACCTCTTCCTCGGCGGTTTGTTTTTATGCCCCACTTTTATTCCGGAGAAATCGTCCTTCATTATGTAAAAGCATGTGTTAAAGAGCACGTTAAAAAGAGATTGCTCTCCGTTTAGGCTCGCATCCTGTTATTGCTCGGGCGTGCGTGTTCGTCAAGGAATGTCAAGTGGACGGCAAACAGCTATCTCACGGCGTTGTTATGTTGCCCACTCGGTGCCGTAAAATCTGGCAGGATAATTATAATAGGCTCTCTTGATGCACTCCACTGTGTGCAACGCTTAATTTAAAGCCTGATATTAGATTGGGCAGAAGACTGTTTATTGAGTGAGAAGTGTGTGCGTGTTGGGTTGTTAGAGGCTGTTAAACAGGCAGACAGATAGGCAGACAGGCAGCACGGTGTGCAGAGTCGACAGTAGGATGTTGTCTAAGAATAGTTCCTGCCCCATGCTGAGTTGGGACTGGCCTGACACAGACCAGTGCAGACATGCATCCCACATTGAGAAGTTTTAATAGCCTCCTTGAGTTGATAATTTAGCCAGCATGTCAAATCACAGGAGGCCTTCCTGTGTGTCTGGACACCAACGCCGGACCTCTTTAGTCTCCCCGTCTGCCTCTCCACATGTTTTCCTCGGAGTTGCTTTCTCCCTGTTTCTCTCAATTCCTGTCTCTTTTTCTGTTTTCAATCTATTCTGTTAACATTCTCCTCCTTCTAATCCCTTTCATTCCCTATCTGTTACTCTTCTTATTCCATCCCTCCCGCTCTACCTCCTCCAGCCTCTCTGTTGCTAATGCTATGTGACAGGGAGCTCATTCCCTACATGCCATCGAGACTGTCCAACATCTCCCTGTTCCCTGTTTGCACCCAGTTAGTGTGTTACTGTCTGTCTCAATGAGGCAGAGAGGATGCAGCTCGCAGCTTGTTTCCATGACCGGCATCTCCTTTCATCTCGTAGTACGCGAGCCATTCGTATCTCCAACTGTCTTGTAAAACAATCCCTTATATTTTGCGGTGTGATGTGCTGCTGGGCTGGAAAAGTGCGATGCTTTTTCATCCTTTTGTGCCCCAGAATAGTTCTTAATTCGTCACGGTGAGTGAGATTTTTTTCATTTGATCGTCTTTGATGTTTTGAGTTAAGAGAGGTCGGGTCAGGAGTGAGTCTGGAGATGGGAGCAGCTCCAGGTATGTAGGGTGCAGGGCTGGCACCCATCCCTTATGCCAAAAGATAAAGCCAACGACCGGGCTGTGCATGCAGTACTGTCAAACACCATCTGGTCACTGCTGGACTTTCCTCTTTTTCTCTCCATGGTAAATTGCAAACTATAAATCAAATTGTAGACAAAGCACGCTTTGGGATCCAATTCACTCGGCCGGCCAAGAGCCAGTTGATCTGCTTTGAAATTTTGTACAAGATTTGATAGTTTGGGAAGTTCACATTTTTTCATCCTTCTACCAGCCAAGCAAGTGTTCCGTACAGATATCCATGCACTTGTTATTTTCTCCAAATTATTACGGGATGAATCATCACTCATCACTTCGCGCAGGAGTATGTAATTACCGATGTGAGGCAAAGCACGCCAGTGGAGGCGGTGCAGCATGAGGGGCAATGCCACGACGCTGCCCTCAGGACTAAGTTAAAAATTTATATAAACGTCACATGGAGTGAGAAGTCTGGTAGAGCCAGAGGGGAGAACAGCATGACCATTCCCGTCCGCAGGAACCCTCAGCACATGCCCTTCCTATTAGGACTACCCCTTCTGTTTCTGATTACCAGATCCTTGTGTGTGAGGATGCATGATGCTGTGCAATTAAATGCGGTGTGCTGTGTGTGCTAAGGAATCTCTCACTCGTAACTCTTCGTCTCTTTACCTCTGACACACCCACCCCCTCCTTCTCTGTCTCCTTCTTCCTCGCTGCAGTCTTCTGTCAGATCCCCTGCCTTAACGGGGGCCGGTGCATCGGCAGGGACCAGTGCTGGTGTCCGTCAAACTCGACGGGGAAGTTTTGCCACCTGCCAGCTCCGCCTCCTGCCAGACCCACCCCTCACAGCCACAAGGATGCCGGACACCAGGGACCGAAGTCTCCATCTCACTCTATGTACACTCTGCCGCTATCCAATCAGCAAGGTGATCACTCACATGGGGACCAATGGAAGGGCAGAGCTCCAGCTGACTTCTTGTCAGTTGCAGTTGCTTCTCATTTAAGCAACGTCGTGAACCTTGAAGAACATCTACGCCTATAACCTCGAACCCCTAACATAGTTGCTGTAGTCGGTTTATTGGGGGTTCTTGTTGACTCCACGTTGCTTCTCACAACTTCTTATTTAGAGACATTTATATTCTAACAGAAGGGAGTCAAAAACAGACCCTTTAATAAGTGCAGCACCCAATAAAAAGGCACAATAAGTTGGTTCATTGTAAATTCTCTGGCTCTTCTTCTCTGTCAAGACGGTGTGCAACTTCTTAAAACACTTACTCCTCGATTTAGCCACAAAAATTGTACTTTTTAAAAAATGCACACAAGTCTGGGCCTTGATTTCCAGCTTTGTTTACAGTGTAGCGCTCTGCTTTAGTGGGCCAGCAGCAGTGGAGGTCAGACTCTATTTTGAGCAGAATAACTAATGGATGACTCAGTGGAAATCCTTCTATTGTTCACACAATGCCGCTTTTACCAAAACAGAAGTGAATATTAGAAACAGAGCAGGGCAACGTCATGAATTTATATAAATACAAATTGCTCACTTTTTGCCCCTGGTATCTGTTTTTTTTTTGTTTTTTTTTTTTAATTTCCTCCTTGAGTCTCGCTCCGTATCTCACTCTGTCGAACAGTAAGTAGAAGCAGAAGGTCTGTCTAAGTTCATTTAAATTACCCTCAAAAGTATTCCATCATCTGCGTAAATTACATAAACAAACCTGTTCAGTGAAATGCCCCCAACATCAGTTTGTAATGTTGCAGTAAAGAAGCTCTCTTTGCTGTCTGTATGCCTTACATATATATGGACGGTGGCACTTTCATGTCTGTGACTCTTGATAGAGTCTGCATCTCCTCTGTGGATGCTGGTGTCTGTCTGTGAGACTGTGATTCATGAGAGTGGGTCAGGATTCTGGGAAAAAGCCCTGGCACTCCCTGAAGATGGATGCTTCCCCTCTGTCAACAGGACAAAAGAGCTCATTCTCCACGTTGCAACATCTTCTCAGCTCTTTAGCAAATCTGTTTTTACTCTTCAAAATGGTTTGATTTAAACCAGAAAATCCAAAAAGTCATTGTGTTGTTGTTTTGTAGTATTTTAATAGCGTCTGGTCTGCTGGGAATTCCCAATGTACTCTAGGTCTCATAACTTGGTGATGAAGCAAGTGTTTGGTGAGCAAGTTTGTGTAAGACGTTAGCTGATAGCTCAGAAACTGCAGTATGTATACAGCTTTTATCCCTTGGCTGAGGATGCTTTCACTTACATGATTCCAAAAATGAATCTGTAAACTATCCACGGCTTTGTATAAACTCTGGATCTCTCCTTCTCCAGCGTCCCTCCACCCATCCTTGGTGAACGTCCACATCCAGCACCCTCCAGAGGCCGAGGTCCAGATCCACCAAGTGGCTCGAGTCCAGCCTGGGCAGAGAGCAGCCACCACTGAGGGGGCTCACTCTGTTCAGCAGCGCTCGCAGCCTGGGAATGGACACGAACACACCAGCGACCACAGACACCCTCACACCAATGGAAACGGCCACGGTCATGGTCACGGCCACGGCCACACAACAACCCACATCCGTCAGAACGGACACGTTGGAAGATGCTTTCAGGAGACAGTCGACGGACAGGTATCGTGTTAAGCCATTAAAACACACCGTGTACCCTCTCAGCACCAGGCGATCTAAACCAGCTGCAGCATTACAGTGTTCACATCCTTTCACCTCCTCGAAAAGATGCTGTCTCAAACAGGAAGTGAGAATGTGCGAATGATCTATGTAAAAAACAGGATTTATGAGCTCTGGCCACACTGGTCATCTCATGTTCCACCAATTCCCCAACAGAGGTGTGATATGAATTAGGATGCGTTCAAAGGACAAAGGTTAAGGTTGAAGTTCTGCCCATGTGGTCTCCTTTGTGGCTCAAATAGGGAGATGTTTCATGCTGTAGGTGTACACAGTACGGCTCCTACTGCACATTTACTTTACGTTGCATGACCAGGTCAAAGTCACGACAGTTATGTATCGAAGAGAAATTAGAAAAGAAAAGGACCTCGTCGCAGTGCGTGAGTTTGGCTAATCTGAGGCCCAGCATAACATCTGTTTGCTTGGCTGTCATTGAGTTTTAACCTTTAGCTGGAACAGCACAGCCATCAACAGCAAAGGTTTTTTTGCCAACATTAATTCTTGAACACTGCAGTTCCCATTTTCCCTTCTCCGGTTTAATAGGGAGCTTGAAGTTAAACCTTCAAGTCACAATGACTAAGGAGAACTTTAGCACAAAACGAGCACGAAACAGCTTTAGGGTGCAGTGCTCCCTCCTCTCCTGCCAGAATGTCCGTGTTCTCCACAACTCTTAGGTTTCATCTCTATTGGCTCAAAATCCAATAAGTACGGTGTGATAGGAATCTCCCATCACAATTAACAAAGCGCCTTAATAAGGCACGCTAGGAGGTTCCTAGTTGTTTCTCTGGACTCTGTGTTTCTGTCCTCCTCCAACTAAATGGTCTCAGATGTGTCTGGTTCACTCTGTCCTTGCAGATAGGCATACACAAACACTCTGACACGAACACGCTTACGCCCCTGCCAACGCAAAGACACTTGCACATAAACAAGCATGCATGCACAAACATGTAACACTCATTCTCAAAACTTGTTTTGTAGATTTAACACAGATGTGTGTTGTTGTAGTGTGGCAAGCCTCTGCCAGGCCTGACCAAACAGGATGATTGCTGTGGAAGTGTTGGCGCCTCCTGGGGACTGAACAAATGCCAAAAGTGTCCAACCAAACCAGGTAAGCCCCCCTGACTAAAGGCATCAGATGTAGGGAATTTTTTGTTCCATTGCACAATTAAATCTAATCTATTTCTAATCTGTTCTTATTCTGCTGGTATAATTTTCTGTTATGCTATTCATGCTGATCTCCTGGTATTCTGTTCAAAACAGCACGATGCAGCTGCGCGCTTATTGAATTTCCAGGAAGAGCTTCCCACTCCGAACGCTGTATATTAGGGTGTTTACAAGTTGTTCTTTTTATATTCCTTAGCAGCCATTGTTTATGCCTGGTGGATTTTTATCATTCATCACGCGCCTAAACAACACAGATGACTGATGATGATTAGCATCTACCAGTGTTCATTAGTTGTCTAAAGTCCTCTGAGGCAGCTGCGTGACTCGCCCGTGCGCCCACTTGTAAAAACCCAAGCCATTTTCACTTCCATAAAACCAAACCTGGGAAGCAAATGAAAACACATTTAGCATGAAGATGAGAGCCTGGCAGGCGTGCCACCCACCCTGCGGGCCCAATGAGCCAACGTGGTTTCAGAAGTGTGAGGAAATGAACAGCCTTGCTCTTCAACCAGAGCTGCGGTAGGTTTGAGAAACAGCAGCAGCAGGGTGGGTGGTGACACCGTCCGCCGTGGATGGAGACTCTCACTTTGCCTGACAGCCCTGAGTGTTACTTGGAGGGCATAATTTTGTCTCCTGTGCCGGTGGAGGCCTCATAGGAAGCAGCTGCGTTACGGTGGCACATGAGGGACTCAGTTATTTCCCAACACTCTTAATCATATTACGTCCGTGCCCATACATGCCAGTTGGCTGTCAGATTGTCTATACGCTGTTTAATGTCTGTCCGGACCTTAATCAGAAGCAGACATCATCCCTCTCCGTCTCAATAATAGATGTCGATCCGCTTTTTTTTTTCTCCCCTCCCACTCTCTATCTCCCCCGGCATGCCAGATTCGCGCTCTTCCAAAGTCCCCGGCATGATCTCTTTTGGCTCCCAGATGTTTTCCTCTGCTCCCTCCTTTGAAGTTTTTTGGGGGAGAAACGGAGTGAATGCTCTTTTTTTTTTTTTGTGGGTGTTTTGGGGAGCAGCGTACTTCAGGCCAGGGTCACACGCAGGCAGAGAAGAAAGGATTCAGAGAATGAAAGAGAGGAAAAAATTAAGTCAAAATGAAGTCATGTACTCTGTCCCAGAAGTCTTGGAGGGAAGTTTAATAAGAGAAATACTTTGAATTCCTCCAGAGTGTTGCTGTTCTCAGTTTAGACACTTGGCCTCATCTTTAAGCCGCATTCCCCCCTTCTTTCTGGCCTAGGTGTGTGTGCGCTCTCTTACGGGTTTGACAGGAATGATATGCAGCCCGGAGACAACAGCCCCTGAAAAAAATAATATTGCTCTTTTTTATTTCACAGTGAATGAGTCAGTTGTCGGCTTACGGCGTGGAATGGGAGGTCATATAGCTTTATAAGAGTCTCCTGTGTCTCTTGTTGAGTATGTGATAATGATGTCATGAAAAGCCAGTTTGTATTTAGGCGTGCGAGGCTACCATTGGTCAGTTTATAGCTGCTTGCAAAAGACACTTGTGACTGAGAACAAGGCTTGCTACTTCATTTTTGTTTTTTATTATAGTCATAGAGGAGGCCAGTATGACCACAATTTAATAGACTTCTTTTACAGACAGGATTTTTTAGTCTTTGCTTCCTGCCTCCCCATCGCTGTCAGCGTATATTTATATCTGCATCAGCCTCACACGATACAGTGATATAGATCCATGATATATTGCTCCTGCCTGGCTGCGTCTAAAATCTGTAAATGTATATACATTTCAGCACACACATGATGATGTTATATGGCTAGATGTTATTTATTATTATACACCAGGGGGTTTGTGTCACGTTATGTCATGGCAATAAGGAGGGAGGACATGCGTGTGTGTGTGTGTGTGTGCGTGAAGGAGGGCTGACGTTATGGAAGCACGAATGCCAGTACGTCCCATCTCAGTGGGAGCCGAAGCCTTTAGGAGCCACTGCCTTTAAAAGTCGCATGCTGAGGATTCCTGGCCAGTAATGAGATCCAGATCAACCAGAACAGGCTGCAGTCAACTGCATCCCTCTGGTTCTGATGAGTAGGTGGAGTAACAGGCGCTTTGGCTTGGATTTCAAGGCAGTTAATTCCATCCTTGCAAGTTATGAAATTATCGTGGAGGTGATCAAAAGTGTTTACAAGCATGAGAACTAATCAGTGAGTCATGTGAGAATGAGGATAGGTGAGCGGGGCAAGGGGGATGATGTGGTTATACAAGTCTTATTTGAAGCATACTGAAGAAACCGAACCCACGATGACGCTACGAGGAATTTTTATCATTGAGAAGCAAGGAGTCGGGATTGTGTCGCTTGTGCAACTCTGAGGTGAAAATCAAGTTTTCTTTTACTTGTTAACGTGCCCGTATGGTGTTTTTAATATGCTGGAAGACACATCATGAGGCAAAGTCAACGCCATGGCCGAGCACTTCCTCAAAACTACAGCGTACCGGTGACTGAGGTTTCTAACATCACAAACCTAAAGAAACAGTCGTGCCAACTCGAAGGGTGGGGATTTCCATATTCTTTGCCGTTGTGTAACATAGAGTAGTTTTACCGTGGCTTGAACATAATCCAAGGTGAGCTGGTGTGCTCAAGCTGCAGCAAGTAGCGTGGGCTGCGTGGAGAGAGAAGCAGGAATTTGATGATAGATCCACACATTCTAGAGGAAGCAACAGTGTGTAGTTACATCTAAGACATTTTAAGGCAGGAAGGGATTATTTTCATGGGAAAAAAACATCTAAATATGAAACTCTGATACACAGAGAGAAGTTTTTGGGGAACTTTATGGATATCGTTCCATCAGTAAAGTAATCGGTGGTTCACAAAGCCAACCGAATGACTGTGGCCCCGGTCTGACCCATACTGTAGTGTTGGCATGACTCTCTGTAACTGTGCTGGCAGCCCCTCCCTCGCTGTGTGCTTCACAGCTAATGGAATTTCACAAGCCATTTGTCTCCCCATCTGTCATTGATGGGCAGCTTCCCTCTCCGTGACTCTCCCCGTCAGCGATGCTGGGAGGCTTCCCAGGGAGCCAGATCACGTCCCCAGGGCCCAAAGTAACCACCACACCCACAGGAGCCTTGGCTTCCTCCAGCTCTACCTCCCTGGGTCATCGGGGTCATGCTTCACTCCCGTCTCCTCGCTGTGACGCTGAGGATGATATTCTCTGCGAGGGTTAGATCAGTAAAGTCAGACGAGGCAAAGGAGGGGGCTCGAAGAACCCCACGGTTTCCAGATCTTCCCACATGAACTCATCCCTCCGAAAGCTTCCCTCTATTCCCAAGACGTTTAATCTGACATCCACTGAGGGGCCGGAGCCTGTGCATCTTGCTTTTTATTAGCACTGATCAAACGTGAACACTTGTTAATGACCAACACAAACCAGAGATGCAGTGACTTTGCTGCAGAAACAGAACAGATGCACTGGAACAGCTCCACAGCAGCTTCTCATGGTGATTAGATAGAGACATCACATCCCTTTGACAGCATTTGATTCATCGATGTTGACTTAGCGTTATCCGCTCACAAGTAGAACGATGGAATCTATTAGCTGGCCAGTCGTGTGGCTAATCAGGGCTGAGACGACCTAACCGCCACGAGAAATAAATCCCAGTTGGAGGCAGATGGATATGAAATTCGCGATGCATTTCTTAATTGGATACAAGCTAAGTTGAGCATATTTTTATTGGGAATGTACCGTGGCATGCCTTCCTTTGGATCAAGCCCAGGTGGTTAATATTCCACAGGGAATTGGAGATTATAGAGGAATGTGGGTCTGTTTTAAATGTGTTTGATGCGGGCTGCTTTGCCATCAGCATCTTGGAGAAGGGCGTTAGGCAAAAATTGTCAAACTACAAACAGAGATATAAAATGCATACTTTCGTGAATAGAAACAATGAAAAGTATGTTTTGCGTAAAGCTTTAATGTAGCAGAAAAGTGAAATAAGCTCTTCATCAAAGTCTTTTGTTGTTGCTGCTTCACATGCGCTGCGGGTTGGTTGTGTTAAAGCAACATGATACAGATACACAACTAAGACTGTTAACGATTGAGCAAATACAGTATCTTGTAGTTTTTACTTTGGTTTTGTGTTTATGTGAGTACCAGCAGGAGGATGTTGACATTAGTTCCATGTGTCCTAACTGATTAGCCTTAGCTTCACTAGCAAGGACACGTTATTTACAGGGCATGTGATATGGACCGTGCCAGATTGGCGAATGTGGCAAGTGCCAAGGAGACATTCTGCTTTGAAAGAAAATGACTTCCCTTTAAGCCGTTTGCTCCAATCAAGCATTGGCTCTAAGGCCAAGAAGAGATGGCTTAGCCATCATAGAGACTCCAAAGACCTGAAACCCTCCATGGTGATTAAAGGGCTCTCTGTGCTCCTGGTTTGCTCTCGGTGGCACCAGTTTGTCCTGTGGCGGCATGTCAGAAAGCAAATTGCTGGATGGGATCCTGAGTGGGTCTTGGCTTTGATGTTGGTTGTTTTCCTATAGAGTGGCCCCCAATGGAACAGAGAGGAAGACTGTCTCCTGTTTGCATCCTGTGGATGGCACCCATCCCTCCTCCCTCGTCTCTCACACGTTCTCAGGTTTTTCAGTCGGTTAAGTCGAGAGCTGAGGTTGGCTCCCTGGCAAGTCCCTGGAGAAGCTGGTGAAGGGCTCTGAGCCCTGTGATTGATGGACCAGTCCGCTCAATCGTCTTACAAGAGCAGCCTGCAGGCCGGGTGGTCTGCACAGTGATTGTACCAAAATTAGCAATTAAAGATTTCTGTATGGCTGAGGAGCCCAGCTGACTCAAAACTTTCTTCCTTCTCAGCCTCCTGCTTCTTTCTCTCTTTACCTTCTCTCCTGTTTTGCATAAGCTTTCATTTGAATACCCTGCAGCGCTTTTCTCTGAGCAAATTTTACTTTCATACCAAAAGAGACTTAAGAGGTTTATTCAGGTTTAAGTTTGGACGGCAACAGCATTCGAGAAGCTTTAAGGAATTTGAATTACACTTTCAGGTCAGGGAATTTGAGCAAATATTATTGAACAACTGCCAGTGGAATGCACAACACAATTGAATGGAGACGGACAATAAATTAGTGAGGGGTGACAAAGTCTTTTGTTGAACAGGGCTAAATGGATAGACAACAATTGGAAGGTTTTGTCTGTACCCTCTGTGGATACAGACAAGTCTGGGTCTACAGTCTTTGTAACCAAGGGTGACACTAATGATGCGCAGCTTGAGCTCACTCTTGCAAGCCACTGGCTGTGTAGCTCTATATTTTCTACACAAATGATTGTAGAAACCAGCATGGGAACTGGCACACCATTAAAATCTACTAAGGACAACATCATTCTTTGCTTTTTATATAATAATGGAAATTACATGGCCAAGTTGTCTCAGATTTTTTTCCTGGTGCTGATTATGATTTCTTGAGGTAAATGCTTGTGCTTTGCTGGTGCGGTGGCCAAATATTTACACACAAAATACATCTACAGAGATTTATATTCACTGTTGCTCCCAAGTGGCAGCATTAATTAGTTAATCAAACAGCCCAGACCAGCAGTACTATATGCTAGAATAACAGAAGGCACCCAGTAATTAGGTGGGTCACTGTCAACGTCTGCATGCTGAGTTTCAACAGCTGGTTTTTAAAATGTACTGCAAACAATTCGCCCTCAGGGACCAATAAACATCAAGTAATTTGAACTCCAGTAACGAGAACTTTTAGATCCAGGGCACACATGAGGAAATGTTGAGTGGTATCTGCCAAATTAGATCCTAAGTGCAAATAAAGTTTTATGAACATAAATGTGTCTGCTATATGTGGAAGCATGCCAACTTTACATCACTGTTACATAATAAGGTTTTAAAACTACACAAGATTTTAGTTCTCCGTCTTTTTTTTTCTGATGTCATTTTAAGACATTTGACATGAGCTGTCGCTCAGATTCATGCTGAAGTCGTTACTCGCTGCTGAAGTCCTCTTCTCCCTGCTAATAAGCTTTATTGAGACTCCAGGACCTCCCCCCTGGGCTTCCCTTGGCATGTGCGCCCTGCTGTCACTCAGGCCAGACTTTCCTTGATCCCATCGCTGCAGGAGGACGTGCCCGCCGCCCTACCACAACAGCTCATTACTCAGAAACTTTTGAGGGGGATTAGGAGGGTGTGGAGGAAGATGAGGAGGTGGGCAGACAGGAACAGGGGCGTCGCTTTGACACAGTTCCCCCTTTTACTCGTTGCCCCCTTCATGCTGACCCACTTCTGCTCTGTCAACCCTCAGGTACATTGACCCTGCCTGGTCGACTGGGTCACAGCAGGACCAAAACATAACTCAGCTTCCAGGATCTCGTTCCCAGAAAACCTCCGTGTGCCACACATTCCAGTCACTCTTGAGAAACTGACACAAACTCATGACCGACTGGCGGGCCTTGTTTTGATGGTACATATTTACAGGATTTGTCGTGTTGGTGTCTTGAACCTCAAACTATACAGTAGCTAATTCTAACTTTGAAAATGACTGACTGAGCTTCTGAAACAAACAACGGAGCAATACCGGATGTTTCACGTATAATATGTGTTTGTGTTGCGTTTAATGTCTGGTGGCATTTGTAGCTTAACGGAACAGGTGGTTTATGGCGAGGTGGTCTTGTCTGGTCCTGCTTGCCCACTTAGGCATCATAGCAGAGCAGCCTTTCAGTCAACACTTTGCTTTGCTGAAGCTATGGTCACAAACATGACGGGACTTTTTCTCTCTTTCCCAAAGCACTCTGCCAGAGGAGGAGATGTGTTTTCTCTGCTGGCAAAGCCGGTGATGCCTTGCCTCGTTATACGTCACCTCTGTTTCCAATCTTTCGTCAATGTGGCAGCAGATTCAAAGCGATGAATTACATTGTTCAGATCTCATTTTTTAGCCTCACTGTGGGAATCCAAAGATTGTCGTCACTGTCATTTTTTACTCCTCTGTGTCGGACTGTAATGTTGCGTACAGTGATGACTCTATTTTTTCTGTTACTCAGTGATGACCTAAAGTAAAAATAAATGCAGACGAGGCTTTTTCTCATTTAAAACAAAGACAACATGAGGTGTCTTAGTAAGGTGTTGAGCCGCCGCATCCTGCCAGAACGACTTCACCGCACGTTGGCACTGACTCTCAAAATTTCTGGAACTGGAAAGACATGTTCTCATTTGGTGTTTTCTATGATGGCTGTGGAGAGATGGTTGCGTCCAAATTCTCACAGGTGGTCAGCTGGGTTGAGATCTAGTGACCATTAAGGCCATAAAATATGATTCACATCATTTTCATTTTCATCAAACCAGTCAGTGTGACTGTGGGTGGATTGATTTGCAGTGACTCTTCCTTTCTAAGGAGACAAGTGGGCCCAAAGCATGCCAGGAAAACGTCCCCCACAGCATAACAGAACCACCAGATCCCCTCGCTGTAGGGGTCAATGGTTCAGGCCTGTGCTGTTCTCATAGTGTACATCACACTCGCCCATTTCTCAAGAACATGGTTATGGGTGACTCATCTGACCATATCACTTTTTCCACATCTCTGTAGACCAATCCCTCAAATGTGTATTTGTCTTTGTAATGAGGGGTTTATTTACTACAACTGTAACATCCGCCTCTACATAATTGTCAACAGGCTGTTTGGGCTGGCAGTCAGACCACAACCTGCACTAATATCCTCACTCACCTGTGGAAGAGTCGCTCTTCTGTTT
Organism: Stegastes partitus; assembly: GCF_000690725.1. Lineage (NCBI taxonomy): Eukaryota > Metazoa > Chordata > Actinopteri > Pomacentridae > Stegastes > Stegastes partitus. The sequence continues at coordinate 109,389 of NW_007577739.1, read as the reverse complement.
TTCCATTCATATCCCTCCAACGCATGACATTGTGGTCATGAAATGTGAAATGTTGGCCACAATTACCATAGGTATAAATGTAGAGTTTCGGTAGGAACACTACTGAAGCTCCTGCCATCTGTGCCCCAACAATGAACCTTCTCAAAGTCGATTAGATTTTTTACTCTCGTCATCTTTATGCAAAATCTGAACCAGCTGTACCTCAACAGCTACATGAACAGGAAGCATGATTGGCTGGTTGTTGTATAATTGCATCATGCAGTGCACCTGTGTGAAAGCATCTGCATTTTTTGAGTTTCTTCACTCGTTTATTAAAAAAAAATCCCAAGTAAAATTCCTACCCATGTTCAATAATTTAAAAAGTCTGCTTGAGCGCAGGGTGTCGTACATACAATACCAAGTTTTTTTGTTCCAGCTTTTGGCAGAAACAACTGATTTTTTTTCTAGCATAAAAATCTGAATCATGGCTGTCATGATTAGGAAACCCCATGGAGCACAGTTCTACCTTCGCTGCTTTAAGCCGCCTGATTTGTGACTGTAATTTGAATAGACTATAACAGCGAGAAACAGTTCCGTCATGTTAACAAGCATGTCATTATTCTTTACAGCTCTCCTCACCCAAACACACATTTTTTCCTTCCAAAATCAGATCTTTCCCTTTCAACATGATATATAGACAAACTTGTCATCTCAGTTTATGTCATGGAAAGATCTGTTACTCATAATCACTCCGTCTCCGCGAGGAATCGTATAGGACTTCATACACGCTGGCTCCGTCTCGCTCTCGCTGTCAAACACGCAGATACAGACGCGTACACATTCGAACGCAAACAAGAGTTTCTCTTACCGTATGATAGTCACGTTGACCCCGCTGTACGTTTAATGGAGCATGCCGGGGCTTGACTGGGTGCCGAATGAGTAATGGCAACCGTGTTTTCAGGCCTCCGTCACTGACAGTCCGGCCGCGCTGGGGCATTAACAGACGCGCCGTGTTATTTACCACAGCGCTCCCGTGAACCTCTAATGTACACACCTGACGCACACTCGCCATATGATTTTTATTGCTTTGGCAAAACAAGCAAAAAGAATGTTTGGCCCATCACTTTGCTGCGAGCTGCTCATTAATCATCATTCCTTGTGTGGACAGTTAAAGCATTAGCCTCTTGTTTAAGTAGATTTACACTGCGGTTGATGATAAAGGTCAGAGCTGTCACGTAGGCTTCCCCAACATATTTATGATATAAGCACTTCCTTCATCTGTCCCTGGAGGTTGAGGAGAGTTGTAGGTAATATGATTATAAATGACGTCGAGTGTTATCGTTACATTCTGCTGGATGGCAGCGCTGTCTTATAAATGTGCTTGATGGGGATCCATTTCCATACACTCACTCTGGGGTCCCTCGAGGCCCAGTTGTGGGTCCCCTCATTTTTCCTCTCGCCGAGATGTTCACATCTGTAAGTTATATGGTCCCCCCCCCTCCTAAAGCTGAGCTCCTCTTCTCCCTCTGCGATGAATGCAATGCTTTGTGACAGAGAGGCCGGCGCTGTTAGATCATTTCTAAACTTTTTCTCCCTTTTGTTTGCAGCGTTCGCAGTGATTGCAAATGGACAAGTGGAATGTCCCAAAGGTTTCAAAAGGATGAATGTCACACACTGTCAAGGTAAGCTATAAATATACTGAAGGAGGTGTTTGTAGGTTAATACTCTCTGACTGTTATTGTATGACTGAACCCTGCTGCATATTTTAATAGTTAGTATATTAAAGCAAAAATATATTAAAAAATAATGGCATGGATGTGATAAAAACTTAATGTCCATATGTTTTCCTACATGGATCCCTGAGCACCTCCATAAAAGTCTTACTCCTTGCTGTACATCTGGCCCCTATGGGAACAATTAGGCCTGGTCCGGGGTCAGAGCCGAGCAGCCAATAAGCACACGGGGTTCCTGTTTTAATTGGTCTTGGGGTTCTGAGTGGAGAACGGTGCAGCAGGCTGTGATTATGGCAAATGTGGCTCTTTGAGTATTTTGTTGCTCCGCCTTCGCTAAATGTGCCAACGGAGGAACATCTGCGCGACTACCAGCGTACTCATCCGTGTGTACGCAAAAACAAACTTTGATCCCTTCCTGAAAAGACGCAGTGTTTTCCCTCCGCTGCAGCATCCTCGGCGTGGCTATTTGTCAGCTGGCAGTCGCTTCAAGAAGGCAATAACCACCCACAGCGGTTAAGTCAGATGATTTTCTGCAGTCAACACAGCAGACAATCCCCCCGCTAAAGAATCCGGAGCATTTATATTTGTTGGTGGTGTTAGTATACAACACCGAAATTAATCGACGTGAGCAAATAAACCGCGGCCGAGAGTTGCAGGAAAACACGCGCAGCTCGATGTGGGAACAAGACCTCGCACTGACAACCGATGTTGACACTTTGAATAACAAAAGGCAGCTTTTCTGACAGTCTACTTAGAGCTGTGTCACTGACTTGATTAATAGTGTCATAATCCAAAGGGCAATGCTTACTGAAGCCTATGGAGTATAACAACATAACGGTCCAGTGGACAGCAGTGACTACCTCTGCAACAGGCCTCATCCACTGGTTCAGCAAGTTCAACGCTTCCTCTGATCTGCGCGCAGTTACTGGCTTATTGATGTGCTCAGGTAATGATTGAGCAGGGAAGCATATTTTAATAAAATAAAGACCTGTGGACAAGGACATACTTATTTTCCAATAGTGCGTCAAGCAGCCAACAAATGTGGAAATTTATCTTTCTATTATTCATGCTTTTCTTTTATGATTGTTTCAAGATGTTTCTCCCTTTCAGTTGCTCATTTTTTGCGTTCCAAAAAAGCAAAGCTGACAGCTACCCACAATATTTACTGGAGCGCTTAAAATTCTCTGTCCCGCTCAGCTGCTGCTCCATTCCCAGAAATTATTTCTAATTTCAGGTCCCGCACCAACTGCCAAGAAGGCAAAAATCTGCTTTTTCTGGGATTTTGTCATTATTATCAGGATGGTGTCCAGCTTTGCCCGACTGCGGCTCCTATTCTGAGCTGTTTGTAGTGTGTTTTATTGGAACAGAGCGGAGCTTGTCTCATATTTGGAAATAGGCCTGATTTATACCGCTCTGCCTTCATACGCTGACCCCTGAGGTCGGTGACGTCTTCGCGCCAGCAAGATAAGATGTGCTCCATCAGAGCCGTACTCAGCCCTGTGACTTCAGAGATGATTCCTTATCTTCAGAAGCTGCTTCTCTGAAACTAGGTCAGCTGAATTGGCCACTTGTAAGTGCGCTGGTTAGATGAAAGGCCCACAGAGATGCATGTGCAGGCTGTGTTGTGGGTGGTAAACTGGTGCTGGGAGCAGGTCATATTACTCATACACCGCTTCAAAGAGGAGATGATGGAAGTCTTACATAACTCTTTTGACATTTTGGATAAAGTTAATAAAAGCTACTAATGATTTTAAAACGCTGACTTTTGACGTTCATCACTTCAAATGCTGGCGGGGTCATCAGGTTGAGATCCTGACACATATGAAGGAATCTGTGAAAACACTTTTGGCTGCTTTGGCTGTATTTTGAGAAATGTGAATTCACTATTCACAGCTTTTAAATGGGTGCATTTTTGGCCCCATCACTTCTGTCTGGTTTGAGACTTCCGAACTAGTCCTAAGGCGCTCTCTTTAACCGTAAGCTAATACATTATAAAGACGGCGATGCTGCCAGTTTGCTTTACTGTGTTCATAAATAATCCTGCAGGTGTTCATGTGAATCTTGGTGTTCCCAGAAGCTAAGAGGGAGGAAAGGTCACGTAAGGTTGCGGCAGACTGTTTGACACTGAAGTTAAGAAACTTTATCATGTGTCACTAGACTACAAAAACAGTTATGATTAGAGCTGCTGGTACGTGTGAGCTTCTACCACAAGCACCATTTGTCATTGAGAGCAACCAAGCTTGAATTCAAAATAGATGTTGAGATTAGTGCTGGTCATGACAGGTTGTCATGGAAGTCAGTTCCAATCCCAATCAACCCACCAGCAGACTGTAACAATAGCACTAATCTGGGACTCAACCGAACCATGGATTAAAGACCCCATGTGATGAAGGCTGAGCCCAACGCTGACCTGAACTCTGACCAGATGCTGCTTAAAACCAAACCGGAGTCACCGCAGTACCTGCACACGCTATATTGTTGTTCCAGAGTGCAGACTGGGAGTCTCAGCGGAGGCATTCGCAACATCTGTGGCCCGCTTCATCATCTTCACAGCATGTACCTCATCCTTACTCATCCAAACAGGTCGCCCCGCTAACAGAAACACAGACTTGTTTACATTGTCATAACATAGCAGCCGTAGCTGCAGAGCCGAGCCCTCCTGAGAGAGATAGAAAAGTGGAAAGAGAAATGGAAAAACAAAAGGGCAGCAGAGATAGAAAAGACGAAACAATAAACAACAAAGGGAACATTGAGGCATTCCCTGGATTAGCTTCAGTCCGCACAATTTATCAGCCCCAATCCCTCAAAAAGCTCACTTTTTCCAGCAGGAAGCAAAACAACAAAACAAGAGCAGATTAATTAAAATTGGGAAAATCTGTGGTGGCAGGCTGTCGGGTTCCAGTCGTCAAAGCAATGGGAAAAGACCTAATGATGTACTCTTTGTTTAACACGGTAGAACAACAAACTTTGCCTGGTCCCTGTGTGATCGCATGACTAAGCGCCTCAAATATGTCCCCCTATGCTCCTGGCTGGCACATTCGCCGGCTCGCTCGCTTCCATTTGGCTTTGTGACTCAGGAGCTGTTGGAACAGTAGGCGAACTCCACTGGCCACTGTATCGCTCCAACACATGTTTCAGGCCAGACGGAGGGAAAAACCTCTTTATGACTTTCACTTGCTGACGTAAGCCGAAGGATGCTGTGACCTAATTGGACACTGTAAAGGAAAGATGCTGAGGAGGATGATAATCTAAATCGCTCTGTGATTCCCGGGTTTCCTACAGCTTTAATATTTTATGCCTAAAAAGATAAATGATTTTGAGTGCGTTTGTTTTACACCGGTCAGATTTGTTGCGCGTGTTTCCCCCTTGTCATCACTTGTGCAACCTTAAAGTTTCCCCCATTTCATCGCCTCCCGGCAGCTTTAGACTACATGAGCTATTGCAGTTTGTTGACACCTTTCTGCCTGTCTGCCGGCCCGCAAGCGTGAAAGCTCCCGATGTGAAGTTCACTAAATCTAATCTCGGTTCGTGTTCTGAGTTTGGTTCAGCGGGAGTTCAGAAAAAAATGTTTTGTCGGGGGAAAAACATGACTTCATGATATTTCCATAATCAGAATGATGCTGCTTGACTGACGCGCTGCATATTTCACAGACATCAACGAGTGCCTGTTGCCTGGACTGTGTAAGAACGCCGAATGCCTCAATACCAAAGGAAGCTACAGATGCACATGCAAGCCGGGTTTCATGTTGGATGCTGCAAGGAGCCACTGTGTCTGTAAGTATCGCTTGTTTTCTTTGATTCACGTAATTCAAGCATTCATGTGATGGATGTATTGACTTCTCTCGCAGCGGACAAGGCGGTGTCGGACCAGAGGGCGTCGTGTTACCGATCCATTTCAGCCACCACGTGCTCTCTGCCGCTCGCCAATCACCTCACCAAGCAGATATGCTGCTGCAGCCGAGTGGGCAAAGCCTGGGGCGCCGCATGTGATCGCTGTCCACTGCCGGGATCAGGTAAAAGCTACCCCGTTCTTGTCCTCAATCTGCAAAATCGAACATCCACTTTTTTGGGTTTTTGCTCTTCTTGCTGAAAAAGCCCTTTTCCGGGCTTAAACGCTTTTGCAGATCTAAAGTGTCACATGTAATCTTACGCAAGCGCGAGCAATGGTAGTGCAAGAATATTTACCACTCAGTCACCATTCTGTTCTCTGGCAGGCGTGTAAAGCAGTTCAAAATAGCTGAATGTGTTTGGAATGGAAAAGGACCAAAAACATAACAGTTTTCATATTTTGGAGGCTACATAATAGTGGGAGTCAGTCTTGTGTTATCGCTCCAACCCTCAGAGAGAAACCCCACTAATAGACCGGGAAAGCTTCACAGCAGAAATACATAGCTTAGCCAAGTGAAACATTGGAAGTAGTTGTCATCTCGTTTCTTTTTTTTTATTATTCATACTGATCTAATCTTCAAAGTCTGTGAGAGAAACAAGCTGGTTTTATGGAGTGTCTGTACTGGCCGGTGATTCATGGGGATTGTCATAGATCAGATATCACAGACCTCCATGGCGCTGCTCAGTCAGGACTGACACAGACACACAGACTCGGATTATTTCGGACGCTGGCTTTTGTACGGCCTGACAAGCTGTTCGAGCCATGTTCCGAACAAAGGCGGTCGGGCCCATTACTTGTGACTTGGTAACAGGAGCTCGTTGAGCTTCCTTCCATATTTACCCCCATCTCCTGTGATGTGGCTCCTGATCGTATGTAGCCCCATTTCCCTTCCACTTTAAATTCATCATTCAGTAGCCTATCATATCCACGTTTCCTGCATTTACGCAAGCATTTACTGCGACCACATATCTGTCACTGCTCATATCTCTATTCCAGACTCTTTTTGGCGTACAGTTAATGGTTTCAGGTCAGGTAGGGGACACGGCGCTTCTCACTTGTAATGGATTCACCATTGCTGAGATTTGTTGGACTGCGATACAAAGAGGTGCAGTCTCCTTCCTTTTATCTGGCCGGCCAATCCTCCATTAGCCTCTCATTCACATGCTTCTACACCAAACAGTTCATAGGTCAGCCAGTATTACATGATCCTCTACTTCCCCCACTGGCATGGTCGTGTCTTTCTGTTTGACTGTGCAGATATCCGCCCACCCCTCCAATCTCGCTGGTAGCCCTCTGTGACAGCTGTCACTGGGCCGCCAGCTCGCTGGTTCTGCAGCAATCGGCGAAACCCAATCCGCTCATTCACAGCGCACAGTAAAGCACAGCATGCTCGTCATAACAGTGTTACACGCTTGGCTTATGGTGTTACTGCGAATATCAGACGGAAATATGAGCCGCGACGACGCTCCGTCAGAGCCGAATTGTTAGCTTTATGAGTACAGAGGTGATGTTCTCCATCACTTATTGTTTGCTCCTGTGTTTCCTGCCCCACAGACCACTTCAAGGAGATCTGCCCAGCTGGCCACGGATACACTTACTCTCGATCTGATGTGCAGATTTCTCTCAGGCAGCTGGAGGCTGACGAGCTGCAGAGCACTGGGTTGTCGCTGGAGGAGCAGAACCCGACTTATCCCCAGTTTCCATCCTCTCAGCCTTCACTGCCGCAGTTTCCCAGCTACCCACAAACACCACAAGTACCCCAATACCCTGAATACCCCGAGACACCACAAGCACCCCAGTACCCCTTGACTCCACAGCATCCCGGACAGCCGGACGGTAAGAATTAGATATTTGGTGCGTTTAAATCTCTGCTGCTTTCAGCCTTGTAAACTGTGAATGATAAAGAGATGAATAACTGTTTCTGCTAATGGCTCCTATTCACTCAGAGTTAGATCATGTTCGCTTAACCGCTTGAATATTTTGAATTCATGGCATAAACAGTGCCGGACAGTTGTTATTTTTTTTTCCTGTAACATGTAAATGGATTAGCTTTTAACAGCCAAACAACAACAAGGATGTTTTGATCTCCATAAATACTTGTTTGATAAAACACCGAGCATATTCCAAGCTGCGTTCGCGTCCTCCATCCATCAAAATAAAAAAGCCTGCGAGCATCACCGAAATGCACACCAGTAATCCGCCTCGGCCATACATCTAAATCCACGGGATTTCCTGCGAACGTATCTTCTTGATTTAACGCTCGCGAAATGCTTTATTGGCTACGACATTTTGATTTACACGAGGAGACAGTTCTATAAATATTTAGGGATTTTTGTCTTCATTATCAAAGATATCTGTTTCCTTGTCTCTCTTTGCGTTTTTTTTTCCCCGGGCCAGTAGTCTCTGTTACTTCTTCGTCTGGCTCGGAGGGGCGAATGTGTCGTAAGCTATGTTTTATTAGAGCTAAAGACTTCCAAAGCTGCGAGTCGAGTGCCTGAAGAGAACATGGGTTTTCGTGTGTATTCGCTAACGTTTGCTTGTTAATGCGAGCAGAATGTCAACGTTTGCTACTGATAAACTTTTCCTCTTTTTTTTTCTCCTGTTTTGTGGCAGATGTGGAAATTCTGAGCCCGGTAAGTTCTCCCTCCCTCCCTGCCTGCCTGCCGACCTCCTGGCACAGGCTTTAGAAATGTTTGTCTTAGAACGATATGCTCTAACTATCTCAGCTGGAGGGTTTGTTATGATTATATAACTTATTCAGACCACATTTTGTCAGAGACACACACCTAATTAGCGAAGATTATGACAACAGAAGCAGGCGTACTATATGAATATGCAGGAGAAAAATGCGACCCAGATGCTTTTTTGACGAGTAATATTTGCTTGTTTTCTAGCCAGCTGTTGTGACTGACTCACCGCTGAAATATCCAGGTATGTGGTTTTTTTTTCCCTCCTTGGCTTCACTCACACAGATCATACAACACTACTTGTTGAACAGTTGCCTCAAGATTGTTGTTTAATGCCTGTTGCGGTTTTGATTTAGCATCTCTTAAGCTCAAAGGCCGGCAGCAGTTTCAGACAGGCACAGACATGTGATGTGATTTCTATAAATTGCTCCGCAGTGGCGGTCTCGATCTCTGTCTGCTTTGCCCTCACGCCAGCGAAAACATTGACGCTGAAGTCTGAGGGTTGACTGCATTCAATGAGTGTACTCGATTTATTTTGGTCTCTGTGATGTTTTTAGCCCGGGAAAAAAAAAAGAAAGAAAGCGTGGATCATTTTTATATTGTTGAGCGATGAATGGCAGTTACGGCAGTAGTGGTTGGTAAAACAAACAGTGTCTTGTTTCGGTTGTAGAGGCTGAGACCTCTCTCTCTTTGTGCTCACTTGTACCTCCCTCTTAACAGAGACTTCTCCAGACTTAAGTGTCAACCTGAGGCCAGATGCAAAGGAAAGAACCCCCATAGACTCATCCACAGGTAAGAAATACATCAAAAGTTTCAGCATTCGAAAGCAGGCCTGTCCGGCATCACTGAATAGATCGAAAAAAACCCAGTTGACAGGTGGACAGGGAGCTGTAGGACTACCATACAAAACGGCAGCCTGGAGCTCAGCTCTTCATTTTTTATGCTCTCTGTCAACTGCTGGCAGACGGCAGCACATCTCATAAGGCATTCTTGCAGGCTTACCCAAAGTAAAGCTGGGGAGAGCTTTATTTGACCCCTTTTCTCCGAGCCAATTTGGCTTGAATCTGCTGCGCTGCTCGGAGGGTGAGAGGGCGAGAAACCAAGAGAGAGTGTGCCTCTTGGAAGGGGAAGCTCTCCTGAGTGGACAGAGGCCAGATTTATGAAAAATAGAGGAAGAGGCGGAAGACAGAGTGAAAGAGTGTTTGGGTGACAGACGCAGTGGAGGGAAAGAGTGACGGAGACGTTGAGGAAGTGAGAAGAATTTACAGTAATCCTATAGAGAGAGACGTAGTTTTGTCCTGAGGCCAGACACAGAGGCCCGGCTCGGTGTCTCTGTTTTACCACGCTGCCTTTTGGACGGAAAAAGACAAGAACAAAACTAATGTCAGGCTCTACTGTGCATGACCTGTTTCTTGCCGAACCCTTTGTAAGCACTCCATACCACCTGTTAGAACACTACAGTGCTGTAAAACCCGTCCTCTCATCCAAGACTCCACCTATAAAACAGCAAGATGGGTTCCCGTAGAGAACAACATGTGTTAGTGGAATGTGCCTTTTCTATTTTTTTTATGACGTCTATAATATTTTGTAACCCTTGGTCCAAAATTTAGTCTGTCTTCTGGGTAACGACTGCTGACATCTTTTGCGACTCTTTCCCAGGTATTGACAAGTGTGCCACCACTCCCACTATATGCGGCCGCGGGAGATGTGTCCCCGTGCAGACCGGATACACCTGCCACTGTGAGCCGGGATTCAAGCTCAGCGCGCTGCAGACCAACTGCATTGGTAAGTAACAAAGGCAGAGAGAGAGAAATGGAGCGAGACGGGGGTAACGGAGGGACACTGGAAGAGAAGGAGGCGCACACAAACACACACACATGCTGACACCAGAGGCCACGGCGGCTCGTTCTGTCATCATCGCAGTGCAAGCAAGTCTTCAACACCAATCACTGCGCGGCACAGAAGCCTTGAGAAGTCAAGTGAGCCAAAATGAAAGGGATCCGTTTGTTTATGCTGACCTGTTCCATGATGCCTGACAACAGCGTTCGGGCCATCCAAAGAGCTGCCACGACGCTGTGATCCCTTACCTCACAAAGGCCTTGGCTGCAGCCTCGGCTCCCCTCGACTGGGCTCGGGCCCATCGCTGAGGAATGCCTGTACCGTAGAGGAGTTCCAAAGTCAGGGCTTTTGAAAGTGTGCAGTGTTTTCTGGTGAAATGGAACGGGAGTGTACTTTACTTTCTTCCTCTTGTCTCCTTTGGTAGATGTGAATGAGTGTGATGAGGACCCATGTGAAGGAAAGGGCCGCTGTGTAAACAGCTACGGCTCCTACACCTGTCAGTGCCACAGCGGCTACAGCCAGGTGATCACTCAGAACAGGAAATTCTGTCAAGGTGAGACACGACCCAACTGACAGTAGGAGATATAATGTTTCCAATGGAAACACAGGCTGCTGCTAACTTTCTCTCTGTTCGAGTAACGCAAGTTCTCGTCCGTCAGCGGTGTTAATTTAAAAAGCATCCTGCCCTAATTAATGCCGTGGAACACAACAGTCACTTTCTTTTCCGTTCCCCTTGCTTTTCATTCAAACTGGCAGACATTAATGAGTGCAGCATGCCCAACAAGTGCCAGAATGGCAACTGCGTCAACACAGAGGGATCTTACACCTGTGAATGCAACACGGGCTACGCCAAGTCCTGGAGAGGCCTCTGCGAAGGTGACTCGCATGTACACTCAAGCACCTACGCACACAGAGTTCACATAACAGCACAATCCTATCCAGACCTATTTGTTTGCTGCCATGAATTAATGTGTAGCCCGGTAACAAAACACATATTGTGTTTTGCTCCAGTCAAAGCCAGAATGAAAACCTTGTTCAGTGCGTGACAGAGGGATTTTGTGTGTGTATACATTAGCATTTACACCCTCTTTCTTCCTCGCATGTGTACATTGTTTTAGCAACCTTGTTTTAGTAACAGCTAATTCAGATTACATGTTCTCGTTCCACCTTTCCCCTGAGCAGACATGGATGAGTGCAGAGATCCCAGCTCCTGTCCCAACGGCGTCTGCGTCAACACTGTCGGCTCGTTCCAGTGCCAGGCCTGCAGCCCGGGATTCAGGCCTGTCAACGAAAGATGTGTGGGTAAGGCAACCTCACACCCCATCACAGCAGCAGCAGCACCACCACCGCTACCCAGAGTCCTCGGGGTGTTTCCGACCGCTGCATGGAAATAAGCCGGGTTTCCCTCTTACGCTGTAAAAGCTTCCTGTATTAGGTAACATTTACCTAGACGTAGGCTGCTGCTCTCGAGTTGGCAGCACAAAAAAGACCAACGAGAAAAAAAAACCCAAGGCGACATGGCAACGGGCCGTGATGTTAAAGACCTGTTGACAGCTTATGATGCAGTACAGTTCACCAAATAGCACGAGCTGAATTAAATTTGCAGCGTTGCGGCTTCTTTTTTGTTTTTTTGTTTCGTGCTCAAAGGGACACCCTGACTGCTGCCGTGCATGAATATTCTAAAATAAATTGTATTTTTGCTTCAAAAGACTTCATATTGGATGTTTTATGTCTACTGTGGACCACTTCTGGGCCCCTAATGACAGCTCAAAGCCACAGCGATGACGGCTGCATTGCACGGACCGAGAGCAACCCTCCGCCGTCTTTGTCCGTTCAGTGTTTCCACGGTGCCGGGTGTATATCGGCTCCTCCGCCCAGCAGCCTCTGCATATCCCCAATATTGTTTAAACACATCCACCGTGTTATTTCTGATCTTTTGATATCTCTGGCCCCGTAAAAAGGTTGTTTATAATTCTTCAATTTGGGAGAGTCCAAATATTTTCTCTTGGCCACAGCCTTGAACAAACAGTATATTATTGTTGGAGAGCTCAGGCCACTGTACTGTCGGGCCCTGCAGAGGCCGGCGAGGCTTGATTACCACCGCCGGGCTAGGTGAGAGGACCAGGCAGTCACAGGAGACTTACGAGAAGGTCAGCGGGTCAATTCCCCACGGCGAAGAGGTCCCGGCGCACAAACAGATGTTCTCAGTCATCCATAAAAGTTGTCTGTAAAACTCCAACTGTGGATTAGCAGGTTTGACGACACAAATGGTGGACAGCCTACGCTCGGTATGTGTTTTGCTTAAGCTAACACGCTAGCAGAACCTTGAAGCGGCCCGATTACATAACAGCCCGACCGGTGTTCCTTACCACATCCCCTCCGTGTGACCTTGCGCCCCTCTAATTTGTTTGGAAACCTAAGCGCCAGCAGTGAGTATTCCAGAAATGTGAAAAAAAAGCACCAAATGAACGACGGAAAACCAACTTTAGTAGTACTTTTGAGTTCTTTTATAATCGATTTTTCAGTAACTCTTGTTTTAGGTCTGGCGGTTTTCTTGTCTCCAAGGAAAACAGCACTTCAGCCACTTTGGTGTTTGTCAGTCCACTAATATTTCTCATCCTGTGTAAACGCGTGGTGTATAAATAGCGACTGAGAGGAACCCGGCAAATGAGGGATAACGCTGGGAGTAAATATTTCTGCTCGGAACATTCACACATGCGGGGCTAGCGGGCCGACGGTACAGGTCCCGCGCTGTGGGAGCCACATAAAACAGGCCCGCGTTAGAGCTGGGTTTCCAGTATTCGCTTCAGCCAATTGACGGCAGCGCAGCACAGTAGTTTGGACCCAATTGGCCGAATCGTGGATAAGCCTAATTGTTGGCGCGATAGAGAAAACAGCTCCGCTCCCTGGTCGGGCCTTATCGGCGGAGGCCTGAGAGATGCCGGATGATTGCAGAAACAAAGCATCGGGCCACACTGACAGACGTCTGGCAGTGCCACGGCCGGGCAAACAAAACCCGGTCTGTGACTCTCCTGCAGAGTTTTCCGTGTGTGTGCCCTGCGTTTCAGAATCACCTTTCACCACCTCCTTTGCAGACTTTTCCTTCCTCTTTGAACGTCTCCTGCTCTGTCTCTTACACTCAAACGGTGCTTTTACTCTCCCCGACCGAAAATATATGCTTCTGTTAACACTTGATAAATTCCTCTATAACGCAATGTTTCTGTACGAGGTTTGCCACGGGTCAACGGTTCTGACTCACCAAGTGGAAAAAGCAGACATAGTAAAAAAAGGTCTTCATGAATGGTGTTTGGTCTTGGTACTGATGTAATGTAATGACTGCTGTTTGCAGTCATTGTGCACACTAATTATGCTGTAATTGTTTCCTTTTTACTGCTGATTTATGCTGACACAACCCTTATTTTGAATGCAGATCGTTATTTTTTATTTTTTTTCAAAATTTTATTTACATCTCTATCACAAAGCCCCATTTTGCCAGAGGGATAATCACTCATGCATCTTATCGTTTGTTAAAGGGTCATTCGCCCAAATTGCACACAAGCATACTTTCCCTTTTACCTCTGGTGGCATCTATCCATGCAGAGATTGTAGATTAGAATTGTAGGTGCAGGAAGCAAATTACAACTGTAGATAGCACATAAGTTGTTTTTCTCATTTTCTGTGACAGAATGGCATCTGAAGTCCCCTTCTCATATATGTTGTGTCCTGTCCTGACCCCCGTCTGTCCTCAGATCTGAACGAATGCTTGAACCCGGCCGTGTGCGGTCGCGGTCGCTGCGTCAACACCGAGGGCTCCTACACGTGCAACTGTTTCCAAGGTTACGCCCTCTCACCGGACAACGTTTGCCAAGGTAACTGTCAGTCAGAAGGTCAGTCAGGGATGTAACAGCCCTGTGAGTAGCTCTATGGAAGCTTGCAGCAAAAAAAAAAAGAAGCTACAAAGAGTTGTCTTTATTTTCTGAGGCCCTCCATCTTCCCTCTGTATCTTCCCTCCAGATGTGGACGAGTGCGTGCTTCCGGAAGTCTGTCTCCACGGCCGCTGTGTCAATCTGGACGGCACCCACAAGTGCACCTGTAACCATGGTTACCAAGTCACCTCAGACAGCAAATCCTGTGAAGGTCTGCAAAGGATTATCTGGAGCTGTTGGGTGTAACTCATCGCTGCATACTTCTGCGCTCTCTCTCGACAACAGCATAATGTCTGCAAATTATTTCTTTTCGCTAGATGTCAACGAGTGCGCAACTGGTAACGCGTGCCCCGAGGGTATTTGCATCAACACTGCAGGTTCCTACACTTGCCAGAACTGCAGGCCTGGGTTTGGACCGTCTGCTGACGGACTGACGTGCGAAGGTATGACAGTGGCTGTCCAATGATTTAAGTGCAGTTTTAAAGAAACACTGCGAGATAGCGATGATTTGTTTGCCCACTAGCGATGAATCCTGTCCTTTTTTTGTTTCCAGATGTTGATGAGTGTGCCCAGGGTGACTTGTGTCAAGGTGGAGTGTGCGCCAACACTGAAGGATCCTACAGTTGCACCAGATGTAAGGCTGGCTACAGAGTGTCTCAAGACCGGCAGAGGTGTGAAGGTAAATTCAATCTCCAGCTGTGCGTCTCACTCAGTAAAAACCATTAGCATTGTTGCGACTGTTGCAGGAAACTCATCTGGGCAGTTTGTCAATACGCCATTAAATGTCTTTTGCCGTTTAACTGCATTCCCTCCACATATTACTCAGTCCTATATATAAATGCTGATGTCTGTGCATGCCTGTGCTGGTGTGCATGTGTTTCTCGTAGATATTGATGAATGCCAGTCCCTGTCTACCTGTGCCAACGGGATCTGTCTAAACTCAGAAGGCTCCTACACCTGTGAGAACTGCCCTACAGGCTACAGAGTGTCATATGACGGGGAGCTGTGTGAAGGTTGGTTTATTTAACACTGCCCAGACCTTGGCACAGCCGCACATGTATCCTAAATTCAGGGTCACGGAACCAATACTTGTGGTGAAAATACTTCTTGCATTCATCAATTTGAATTTCTTGGCTCCAAAGGCAGTCCGGTCCTGCCACGAATGTGTAAACGTCTGTATTGTTTCACAACAGATGTTGATGAGTGTGCGCTGCCCACAACCTGCCCCCAGGGAACCTGTACAAACACAGAGGGCTCGTTCACATGTGTCATCTGTCAGCCCGGTTTCAGGGTGTCGGAGGATGGACAGCAGTGTGACGGTGAGGCTTTTGGCTTCGTTTCCGCACGAGTGTTCTTTGTTATGTTTGTGTACTTGGGCTCAGGTGCTCTCATTCAAACATGCCAGACCTTGTCTCTGCACCGAACAGAGAGTCAAAAAGCGCCGACTCTGCTCAGCATGTTGCCCAACCGGTACAGGTTGTAGGCAAACAGCATCAGGTGTGACAGTTTGGACCCAACGTGTCTTCATCTGAGCCCAAAATACTCGTAGACATCACATCATAGCTGGACCCCTCCGTCTCTGGCACCGCTCATCTGATCCTTGTTCAACACAATGAAACATCAGCCCTCAAATAGAACACGATGATGTCAGGCGAATGTCCTGCAGTTTGCTCAGCTAAAAAGATGGTGGTGTCGACATTTGTAATTCCTAGCTGCAGTGATTACCCATCTAACTGATTACAACTGGCAGGCTTTATTTATTTGAAGCCAGAGATGGTAATCTGTACTATGATGTGTCCATGTATTTTTGTCCAGATGTGGACGAGTGCCTGGTGGCTAACTCGTGCCCGGGCCAGCTGTGCACGAACACGCCAGGATCTTACACCTGTACAAGCTGCGGAGCCGGATTCCAGCTGTCTAAAGATGGTCACAACTGTGAAGGTAAACCTGTATTTACCTACCTGCTTAGAGGAGTTTATTATAGCACTCTAAGCCGAAGTTGACTAGAGTAGCAGAGGAATGCTCAGAACATGATTACAAAAACTCTTTACAGTGCTCAGTAATTTGTCATGACATGATTTATGAGATCAATGCAGAGAGATGGCTGCTTTGACGAAGCCAGTGAGGTTGGATCTGTCATGACTTCATGAGAAGCAGAAAAAGAATGATTATTTAAACGGATTCAAACGTGGTCTCAGTTAGCCGTATGTACCGCCGTGTGTTTTTGAATGGAAGTGTGGATCTAGCCCGGAGAGGAAGATCCCCCACCGATATGTGTCTTTGCGCTGGGAAAAAGTTTCACAAAACAAGCCCGAGTCCAAGTCAGCCTCTGATAGGATTTTAATGGATGTCTCTGATGCCATGGAAAATATCAGGGGGCTTAATTTGAAATGAAGTCAGCCACTCCCCTGCCGTCTGCGTACTGCAGCGAGCCTGCCCCGCTGAACTCGCTGCGTTCACCCAAAGGCAAAACGGAGCCATCTCAATCACTTAACAATGGCCCGCACTATTTTCTCCTTAAGAAATACAATCTGTGCCGGCTCGAGGAATTTCCCGATGATCACATAACAGCGAGCCAGTGACTGTTTGTAGATACAGTAATTATACGCCACCTGTAATAGCTCGCTGTTTTGGATTCGATGACCGTCCAGCATACTTATCTTTCCACCCTTTTTAATAAAACACTGTCAGTGCGATCTAATAAAGAGGGCTTTGCTTACTGTATGTTAGGCAGTAAAGTTAAGCTCAGTCGCACGTTGCTATTAATAATTTTTTTAATAGATAAGACAGTGGAAGCACAAAACGTGGGCTCTGTAGAGGTCCCTTCTGCTTCAGATGATAACCTATAGCTTAATAACCTTCTCTTCTTCTTCAATCTTTTAGACATTAACGAGTGCCAGACCCCAGGTGTTTGCCCCACGGGTGTTTGCACCAACACAGAGGGCTCCTTCTCCTGCATGGCCTGCGACCCGGGCTTCTCGGTGGCGCCCAACGGGCTGTCATGTGAAGGTACGGTGCGGCGGGCGACTCCCTGTGGTCACTACATTTTTATGAACTCTACGCAATCGCTTTCACAGTCATCCGTTCCAGCGCAGTATGACCGACTATTACTTAATGCTGCAGATGATGCATGACTTTTCTGACATGCTCGCTGTGGTCTGGAAGCTCGTCATCTAGATGACAAAACTTGGGCAAAATTGAAGTGAGACCGTGTGATTTACAGCTGGTGTGAATGTGTCATGCTGATGACGTGTGTGTGTGTGTGAATTCAGATGTAAATGAATGCGAGGACACCAACTCGTGCGTGGGAGGCCAGTGCACCAACACCATGGGCTCCTATAGCTGCTCCTGCCCGTCTGGTCTGGAGCTGGTTGATGGGACGTCCTGCAGAGGTATGCACACCAATTTTTACTTACAGTCGTCCTCAAATGTATTCATACTCTTCCATTAAAGAAAAGGCAAAAGTCATAGTAGTCGCTCAAATAAGTAGAAACTGAAAAAAGTGCTAATAAATAAAAATTTGCTAAATTATAATTTAGTGAAATAAGACATTGCTTTTGAATTGTGGTTGAAAAGAATTATTTAAAAAATAAATTAAAAATGTCCTGGCAGGGCGCCGCTATAGCTCACCTGGTCCCATGTGCAGGGCTACAGTCCCAATGTGGAGGTCATGAGTTCGAATCCCGCTCATGGCCCTTTCCCACACGTCCTTCCCCCCATTCTTCTCCCCTACTTTCCTGTCTCTTTCTCACTGCACTATACAAATAAAGGCACAAAGGCCAAAAAATGAATAAATAAAATGTCCTGGAAAAATTAGAGCACTTTGCTGATGAGCAGTGAAATCAGCAAACCTGTCAACAGGTGCAGAAGTCTGATTAAAAACACTGGAGTGCAGTGATTGGCTCAAAGGGTTGTTCAACTGAATATTAGTTTACGGGTCCTCTCATGCTTTTTTGCTTTTTTATTTTTTTAATTTTAATATTTCTGTTGAACCACAATTCAAAAGCAATGTCATGATTTTCATTCAATTTTTATTTTTGTCAGTTTCAACTTAATTCAGCTGTTTTTTTTTTCCTTCTTTAATGGGAGGCTATGAATACATTTGAGGACGACTGTACATACACGTGTCTATATATGCACTGTGGGTAACCAGACCCCTAAAATGTACCATTAGTGGTGAGCTGTTTCTTACATTGATATGTTGACACAGCTGTATGAGTGTATTTGTGCTTGTTTGTGACAGATATCAACGAGTGTTTAACCATCATGGGGATCTGTGGAGAGGGAGACTGTCTGAACAGCGAAGGGTCCTACTCCTGCGCCTGTCCTAACGGGTACACCAGCACTGATGGAGGGACCGGCTGCCGAGGTACAGTAAAAGCAAAAAATAGCCATCATTATTCGGATAATTTTATGTGCTTTATGTACTTGGGTGAGGCACAATCACAACTGGAGCAGCTTTGTAATAATGTAATAATGGCTTTTGGCACGTCCTGCTCCAATCATATTACGGCAACCGTGCCGATTTGCACAAGTTTCTTCATTTGCTTGCACACAGGCATTTCTCACCGCACTGTCCGGGATCTCTGGCACTGCTTCTCAGGCTGGTCTTTTTGTGTAATGGGCCGTAGCCTCATCAACTGTCTCAGCTCACTCGCTCTCAGCTCGGACATCAGTTTGATGTTATTCCAGCCGCACCCAGTGACCCGTTGGTCATAGCGATGGGAAAAAAAAAAGAAAAGAAAAAATCGAGCTTGATCATCAACTAAGGAAGACTTCTCAACAAACTTGAGCACTTGCTGTAAAAAATACATGAAATAACTCTGGCTAGAGTGTCAGAATTGGATCAGTGTTATTTCTGGTGGGTCTTGCAAACAAGAGGTGCAGTTAAGCAAACTGGATGTCTGGCAGCGAGAAATCCTGTCATGCAACGAGGCAGGTAGGTTCAGGTCCAGGCCCCTGCAAGATGCTGGCACTGTCCTGTAATTGGCAACAGTTGCTCACGATGGAGGACTAGTGTCAGTCCTCCAGCGGGGACGTTCTCCAACCGAGGCTCTGGCCTGGTTGCACTTTAGATATCGTTCACAGACTCTGAGCACACTGCCCAGCCTGCATCAGGTACTTTGGCCGCCCGCCACAACAAACACTGGGCCCTAATTATCCTATAAATCAGCAGTTGTCGTATATTTTCTTGCAGTCTGCCATTGTGTGTACAGTGCTGACACAATGAAAGCCAGACCCCTCTGACATGAGCCTGCGAGGGGAGGCGAGGGGAGGATGAGGGTTTGAGAGGTTTTGGGAATGAAAGATGAGTTTAGTCAGGTGAGGCCAAAATGATGCTTGGCCCTGACCGGACCGTTCTTTCTGCAAAAACAAGAACAAGCATTAAAAAAAAAAAAGAGCGACAGCAAAGTGAAAAATATCTCGACTGAATCCAAATCAACAGGTTGTGCCACAGTCTGGCTGCGCTGTTCAATAAGGCTTTGAAGCCTTTGAATAAACTCCAAAAACATCCAGTCGCTGCGTATTTATGTGTTTATTCGAAGTCTGGACTGTTGTTTTTTTTTATTCGCTATCTTTGCAAATGCGTGTTTACCCTGTCGTCTCTGAAAGATTCATCTGATTATTAAAGGTTGGAAAAGGAAGACAGGCGTTTTCCCCAGTGATGAATTTCCACCGCTTTCCTCCCTCCCCCCAACCTTTCAGCACAGGTCCAAGTACCTTCCATGCTATGTTGTAATGCTGCAATTATCCACCTATCTACAGCTAATCAAGCATGTAGCGTTCATTATTAATTTTTACGAGTCGCGGGGAAATGTTCTCAGCCTGAAACGCTGAGGTAGATGTTTTTTTTTTTCCTCCTTCGCTTCCTGTTTGCCAGTATACCGTTAAGCGCTCCAAATGGCCGGCGTGTCTGGTGCTCAGACCAACGCTTGATTACACATTCTTTTTGGGATACTTATGAGAAGGAGTGGTGTTCCCTGCGGACCTAATGAAGACAGACGATATATCTGGATATTTAGTGATAATCAAATCTTGACCCACCCTTTCCCCAATTACTTCTCTTAATTTGTCTGCCTTTCTGTTCCCCCTTTTTTGTCTGCCTTAGACGAGGATGAATGCAGCAAAGACAACGTGTGCGTCCGGGGACAGTGCGTTAACAGCGACGGCTCCTTCTTGTGCTTGTGTGAGGCCGGCTTCAAGTTCAACGACGACACCGCCGACTGCGAAGGTAAGACGGACTCAGGCTCTCCTGTGACGTCCCGTTGTGTTTGTCGTGGTGGTTTTTGACCCCAGCTCCGCCCTGAGCTTCCTTCTCTCCGAGCAAACCGACGTGTCAGCGTTACCGTTTGATCGTCACGCTACATTAAGGCTTAAGCAAACCCGCTATAGCGCAGTTGGCTATGATTGATTGTCTATAGAGCGCAAGGACTGAGCTCCAGTGAAAGTGTCCAAGCCTGGCTTAGAGGCTTTCCTCCGTGGTCTCGGGGCTGAGGGGTGCCTGGATTACGTGGCTGGAGTCCTGAACTCCCTCTCCCCTGTGGGAAGTATGAATGACCCCATTGTGAGCAGGAGGTGTTTCTCCCTCTGGAACATCTCCCTTTAGCTCCTTCACAAGTTCTTTGGTTGCTGTGATAATATTGTTCTTGGCCATTCCTGTTGCCTGCTGCGTTTACTGAGGACAGCTACACCGCAGGCCTCCTGGCCAGCTCCTGCTGCACAGCCATTACACTGGAAGCAGAGGAGCAGCGGAGGGAATATGAGTTTGTGTGCGGGGGTGCGTGTGTCAGTATCATTTTCTAAATGTGCATGTGGCTGCGTTTGTGCCTCTGTTTGTCATTTACTAACCAATGTCTGTCCACCTGTCTTTGTCTGCACAGACCAGAATGAGTGCAAGGAGTTTGGAAGCTCGGTGTGCGGCACCTGGCGCTGCGAGAACACGATCGGCTCGTACCGGTGCTTCATGGGGTGCCAGCCCGGCCAAGAGGGCACCGCTGACTGTGGTGAGTGGTCCAACCGTGTGGAGTGAAAAGACTAGTGAACACAGTATGTCGGGGGGAAAAAAAGAAGTATTTCAAACCTGCTGATGCAAATTTGCACCAAATAGGACCCTAATTTAATACACTATTAAAGTTAAAGATAGATCATAGCCTCCAATCAGCTCACCACCACACCAATCTACTCTTTCCCTCCATGCACAGGTAATTATAGTGTAGCTGCAGACACAGGGGCTGATGGGAATTAAAAGCTATCAAGTTATTCTCTACAGAAATCCACAGAGAGAGAAGATGAGAAATGGCCCCTGAAATTGGGGCCCTTTAGAGACAGAACCGCACCGTCATTTGAAAGCAGCCAGAAACTGATAACAGTCCCATCGTCCTGACAACGGAGCTAATGGAGCGTCTCTGGACTGAGACACGAGGTGGAACCTGATCACCCCTGTTCTTCTTTTAAAGAAAAGATGGGATTGTCAGGCCAACTTGGATGGTCTCATATCTAAGTTACATGCTCTCCTTGTGGAGGAGCCCAGTCACCTGGCATGGCCGCCGTGGTTTGTGCTTACATCTGGGGTGCACAGCTGGCCAACAACAACAGGCACATCTCCATGACCCCCATTAAGACTTGTGTGTGTACTGGCAGGACTAAACACCTTGGGCTTGAGATACTAATATGGTTTGTTGCTCAACAGTTTATTACTTTTTGTTTTGTTGTGTGGTATTGCTTGTCTTCGTCGCTCTCATAGCGCCATAAAAAAACAAGTCGGGGTTATGAAGACAAAAACAAAAGGCCAAATACTTCTCTCATATTAAGACAGAATCCAAGCAGTCACTAGAGAGTGACAGGCGAAGAAGGGAAATCAATCTGAGAGCATCAGAAAGGAATGATGTGTTGGACTGCAGATGGAAGCTGCGGGTGTTTGTGGGTGATTGTGTGCACATGTGAGCGCGAGACTGTGTGTGTGTGTGTGTGTGTGTGTGCGGTTAACTGTGGGGTTTTGCATCCTCCCATGTGTGTTTGTGTTAGAGGAAGAGAACCAGAGACTGTAACAGTTGTGGAGATGCTCTCAGAGTGCGCCGTAGCTTCACATATTCTCATGACCCTGGGTTTTTATTGGACCATCAACTGATGGAGATCAGGGGAGAATATGCTGCCGCAGCGCTGATCAGTGACAGGTCGGACCTCCGCCCCCTCCATCACCCAGATCCCGACTATGCGTGGCTGCCTCCTCGCTGCACTTTGTAATGTTGTCTGTCTGGCACCGGCTGAAGAGTGTGGAGGCCTGTAGTGTGATAAAGGCTGATTGAAAGCAGCTGCTAACCTCCGCTCCTTTAAAGTCAGAATCAAAACACTGCTAAGCAGCTCATATAGGTTGAAATCAGTGTTGGGCTTAAGGGAGTGCGACTGAAAAACACATTCCTGGTAACTGCACGAGGGCCAAGTACTTCCTCTGCCATGACATATGCGATAATGTATTTCTTCACCTGACGTGTCCTGTGGGAATTTTTTGGGTTTTCTGCACTTTGTCCCCTTCGGTGCCACTAAACTTCCAGTTTAACTCATCTGTACGGGTGCCGAGTTATGACCATCTCTCTCCCGTTGCTATGCTGTGTTTGTGTTTTCACCAGATCCTACAACAAACACTCACACAACTCAGCATTGACTCACAGTTTCAGTTTGAGGACCAAGCCCTCTTACCCTCAGAAGCACAATAGTGGCTTGTTTCACCTCACGATGGGAAGTTGCGGGAGATGCTGCCGTCACCTCAATAAAAGTCCGAGGAGGCAGCTCAGTTTCTCCGGGGCATTTTTGTCTGCTTGTAAAAATCATCAAATATTCAAGAAGAGTCCAGACGCTGTAATTTGCAGTTTCTGTGAGGGGCGTTGTTTTATTTTTACTCACCGGCCTTTCGACGGGGCAGCGGTTGTCGTTGGCTCCGCTCGCTGCACTCATTTAGATTTAGAGGCCATGACACAAAAGGGAAAAACAGGGTTTTTTCCGCAGCAAACGTCACCCGCAAACTGCTGTGCGAGGTCTGCGCTCAGACCTATCGGGATGCTCCGTACGGCGCGTAGTGTATGCGTACATGTGAGTATTTGCAGGTCATTGTTTTTAGCTGTAATTTACCATCATAAATTCCCCCGAGCCATGCCTCGTCTTTAATAAGCCCAAGGGCGGAAATTGTCTGCGGTCGCACTCTCACCAACCTCCCACCCTTGTAAATGTATAGAAATGTAAAGACTTTACCATGTGTGTGATTCCTCGTGCTGTTGGGCAGATGTAAGATGAAGGTTTTTTAAGACATGAGATGACAGGTTGACCCATATTGTAGTTAACCCAAGTCAGGTTGCAGATCTAATGTCAGGTAGAACCCACGAACGTGCATCCCTGAAAACAAACACCTCACCTCAGCCTTACCCAGTCGCGTGTGGAGTAACCTCTGCATATGGGTCCAATCAGACGAGGGGTTTCCCATAGAATATGGGAGAAGTGTGGGCTGCCGAGGGTGAGCCAACAGTCACTGTTTTCTATATTCTCGTTGCCCGCCACCATGTGCTTCAGATTAACACATGGCACACAGACCGGCTCTTTAGCCCTCCTCTATACCCAGATCACACCATCCAGAAAGCCGGTCCTCCTGGATCAGACGATCAGGATGGGTGCTTACTGGGCCTGCAGTCGCCCCCTTTACCCTCGGCTTCTCCCATCCCAGCTGAACTTCTCACCCTCATTTCTTCCCTCCGGGCAATTTACAGCGCTGCATGCGTCCTGACGTAACTGGAAAGATTAAGAAAGGCAACCCCTACGTCCTGCTGGTGTGAGACTTGGTCTTTGTGGGGCTATCTCGTTTAGTGCTATTCATTTTTTCCCACAAACCATTAGGGCTGTGATTAGCGCGCTGACTCTCTCCGTGGATGACAGATCTTAATGGCCGGTCAAGTAATGCTGTCGCTCAAACACAGTTAAGACGCAGAACAACAAAAGCCATTAAAATAGTTTTGGTTTCGATGCTCTCATTTCTCCCAAGGATGATACTTTGATTGCATCTCAGTGCAACATGTGGTTTGCAACTGATTTTGTTCCATGTTACACATGAATGAAGAAGCTGCCTTCAGACGCTGATTATTTCGTTTATTAGCAGAGAGCTTTCATCGCCTTCCTCCCAGACCTCCCAGCTGGCAGCTGCTGTCATTCCAACATTCCTTACTCCACTTAAGCTCTTCACACTTGAGGAAATGTTCCTGATGCTCTGATATACAATACTTTTCACCTTACTCTGAGAATATTTCGACTCAGCCTTGGGAATAGTCTTCTCGAAAATGTATTTTTTCAATTACATGCAATTACTGCAAGTGTCCAGAAAACATTACCACTTCTGCACCGGTTCTCAGGCCTCGGCAGCAAAATGCAAATGTGATGGGTTGGCGGTTTTCAGTATGTGTCCGTCCATTCTCCGTCCCGCAGCCATTTGAGCCCACAAGTCTATTCTAGCAATTTTGGTCCATTTTCAGCATTTCCTGTGAAACGTTTTCAAACGACAAAGACAATTTTTGTCTGTGCGGGTTTATTAGCTTGTGGGAGCCCCTGTCTCTGACCCCGGAGGTATGTCGGAGAAGCGGCCAAGTCGGGACAGGAACACTGACGGAGGACGAGTCCCCCGGCAAGCCTGAGAAAGCAGTTGTCTGCGTTGGAGGAGAAGACAGGGCCACGGCCAAGTGCGCTGTTCTGATCTAATGCGTTGCGGTTTTTCTCTGGCCCACTTTCTTCCTTTCTTCAGCTGATGCTGCCTTTATGAGCGTTCAGACGCGAAAAATGAAACTGGATTAGACAGCATGTGAAGGATGCTGCTTTTCACACCATAAATCAGTTTGTTGTAAACGTCTGAGGTGCCACCAGACTTGACATGTCGTCTCTGTTGAAGTCGGGAGCAGATGTACGCTGTTAAGTAGAGCTGATCAAAACCTATTTTAAATATTCATGTTGTTGTGATTTATCTGAATTAAGCCTCCCTGTTTTTACTAAAACGTCCAGAGGAGTTACTATTAGTCATGGAAAGTTAAATGGAATGCTCATGGAGGGTTATTATGAGGCTAAAGAGTCAACGAAAAATCTAATTATGCTTACAATAAAACAGACACAGTGGAGTGTCCTTTAATTTCATCAGTAAAGTTCATATCGGAGGAGAGGCCTGTCGGTCATAATGTTCCCGACTTAATGCCTTGCAGAAAGTCTACAAGCACGGACTTCCTGTAACTTGCTGGATTTGTTTTTTATTTTAATTTTAAATTGAAAAGGGCTGCATGTTTTGGGTTTTTTTGGCCTTAACTGTTTGCACAAGTTACCTGTAACTTAGAAATTTATATACAAATGTTGCTGGCAAACAGGATTGAAATCGATCAGTAGAAAACCTTTTTGTTTGGATGTTTATGCTCTTTAAAATAAAAGTATCTCCATCCATCATCTATACACCGCTTAATCCTCACTAGGGTCGCGGGGGGCTGGAGTCTATCACAGCTGACTCAGGGCGAAGGCAGGGGACACCTGGACAGGTCGCCAGTCTATCACAGGGCTGCAGACAACCAAGCACACTCACATTCACACCTACGGACAATTTAGAATCACCAATTAACCTCAACATGTTTTTGGACTGTGTGGAGAGAACCCACGCTCCACGCAGAAAGATTCCGGTGCCCCCCACCGGGATGCAAACCGGCGACCTTCTTGCTGCGAGGCAACAGTGCTACCAACTGCACCACCCTGCAGCCCCATAAAAGCATCTCGTTTACTAGAATTGAAAATGGGCAGTTGTGTCACCAGACTTGGTAACTTGTGAAGACACGAGCCGGTGGCCAAACTGACCGGAGGACGGATTCACGTGACTAAAAGTGTGATTGTTTTTTAAACAATTATAATCAACCTTCCTCTCCTTCAGTATCAGTCTTTGGCTTCTCTGCCGTGCTGGAGATGCCAAGAAATACTAAATCATGTATGTAAGAAATTGCTAACAAATGTTGCCTTTAAACTGTTCAGGAAGCAGCAGTGCTGTTACGAGGTCCAGCGTTAACAGCCTCCTTCACGCTGACATGCTGCGTACGGTTCCTCCCCGGGTCTCATCGAACTCGTTGTATGATTTACAACCATGCAAATAAGAAATTGCCGTGGAGCTGCCAGATTTTGATTCCTAAATTCCATTTCGGGCCTAAAACAATGTTCTAGCCTTTTAGAGCACCATTTGAAAGACGGCGGTCTGCTAAAAGATTCATCGATTAGGATGGAAGCGTTTCCTGCCAGACAGCTGTCGAAAGAAATCTCCTCATGCCAGACCTGAACTCTCTTATTTTTCTCCGGCTGCTTGTAAAGTGTCAGGGCGAATACTGAGCGTTGGCTGTGCGTTGTAAACTCCTCTGTCGCTTCTCACTTCACTGACACAACCAAAGAACGTTCGGCTCAAGCGTTGCCACGGAGAGAAAGCCTCCTTGAATTAATTGACGAACACCAAAGTTTGAAAACCCCCCTTAATGAATTGTCTGTTCTGTACACTGTTTCTGACATGTTATGATGGCGGTGATTTCTGTTGTTATTGTACGCTCAGAATGGTAGTGATGTTTATTTTGGAGAGGCGGCGGCGTGTTTACGGAGGCGCTTTGAAAGTCTAGTTGTGCGGATTGACGCTGTAAACATTAACGCTGCTCTCACCTCTCTGCCTGCAGATATCGACGAGTGCGTCAACGAAACAATCTGCGGGAACCACGGCTTCTGCGAGAACACGGACGGCTCCTTCCGCTGTCAGTGCGACCAAGGCTACACCAACCCGCCCGGAGATGCCAGCAAGTGTGTCGGTATGTGACTGCTGACCAGTAAATATCTGCTGTAGACTAAAAACAAATTCATCCTTTCAACAAGAACTGACAGTGTACCCAAAGCCTAATAAAGCTTATTAACGTGGGCACTGTAGTTATTTTGAGCCAATATTGCTGCCTTACAAGAAAACCAATTGTGTATTCATCCGCAGCTGAAAATAGTCCCTAACAAATGCCCTATTTACACCTTTGTGGTTAATTTTTGCTCAAAACCACACCTGTTTTGGGAAATTATTTGGCATATTTTGAGAATGAAAATCTGTATTTAGGACCTTTTTGTGAAGATTTGCAATGTTCAGGAGGAACCAGTGGAAATGAGAGCAACAAACAGGAAAATGTAAAAGTGCAAAGAGATGATTGAACTTGTTTCTTGTATTTGTTGTGTGTAATTGCCACAACTGTTTGGCCATCGTTTTTATTTAGTGTTCCAGAATTGGATCCATCCATCATGTAGAATAAGCTACTGGTGACACATATTTAGAGTATATGTTGCTGTGTAAAGAGATAAATGAAATACTTTGTCTTTCACTTGGATATGAAGTACTCCTCCAGTAACCACATGATAAAAACTGTTATTTTGCATGACCTTGCCGCGACCTTGAGTGCATGCCTGCGCGTACGTGTCTGATCCTCTGCTGACCTCACGCCGTCCTCTCCTGCCTTTCTCAGACGTGAACGAGTGCGAGATGAGCTTGGCGCTGTGCGGGGAGGCCCTGTGTGAGAACTTCGATGGCAGCTTCCTGTGCATCTGCACCAACGACAATGAGGAATTTGATCCCTTCACCAGCCAGTGCCGCTCCATTGGTAATAGAGCAGGACTAGCACTCACAGTGACTCACCGGGCTTAATTCTCCGTCCCATCGTTGGGAGACGGAGTTATCCCTGATTTAATGAGCCGTCTCTCATTATCCAAACAAGGGTGACGAGGTGGACATTTCTTTCTCCACGTCTCTTAGAGTATCTTTTGACCTGTCTGTTTCCATTTGTTTTATAGGCCGGGGTTATGGCTGGGTGGGTTGCCTGCAAAAAATTTGTATTAACCTAATCCCTGGGACGAACGATGAAGTAACTCCTCCAGCGGAGCCAAGCAAATGTCCTAAGGCCATAGTTACTGTAAACCCATTTCCCCACCAAGACAAACAAGGATAAGGTGTAGCTATTGGCAATTACGGCTAAAGACACATTGCTCCCTTCCGTGCTAAAATGATCTTAACTGCGGAGGTTACAGATATGCAATACGTCGCAATTTCAGAATAACAGAGCGAGCCGTTTGAGTCATGGAAATACCATCACATCTCCAGCTTGATAGGCGTATGTGTACACAAATTGGGTGTATTTACATTATTAGGCGGCGCGCCCTCAGCGGGGATGTTTTTTCTTCTGCCTGGGCACTAAACCCCAGTTATGCCTTTGTGTACCTTTTTGCCACATTCCGCTGTTTGCTTTTGACGTGTGTTAATCAATCATGTGAGACTGAATGGTGTGTTGACTCACATGCCAGTGTTTCCATTTGGCTAAGCCAGCAGCTTAAGGGTGAAATGCCTGAGCCCACGGCTTTGGACAAATGAGCAGGCTCAGCAGTGGCAGGCGAGGGGTAAATGCACTACCTGCTAGAGGTATGTGGACACACTGACGGATGGAGAGCTGAGTAAATGCCATTTGAAACCATTACCATGTTATGATATGCTACCGAAGTGTGGGATTTACTGTGACTTCCTGTGAGATCCCGTCTCAACAGCGAGATTTGGGTTCTAAAAGTGAGCGTTTGCCCTCCTGAAAAAGCAAAACAGGTGCATTTCTGAGTGTGACGTATGACTTAAGGAAATACTGTCTTTGTTGATCTGCAGCTGCGCTCGACACCAAACCCGCCCCTTCGTTCGCTCCTCCGGGTGAGCAGGAGAGGAAGGAGTGCTACTACAACCTGAATGACGCAAACTTCTGCGATAACGTCTTGTCCCGCAACATCACCAAGCAGGAATGCTGCTGCACGGTCGGGGCAGGTTGGGGGGACAACTGCGAGATCCACGCCTGTCCCGTCCCAGGAAGAGGTAGAAGCTCACTGACTGTATCAACACTTAAACACTATGCATGGTTTTATGAGTGTTTTAGCATCTTTTCTTTTACTAATTGACCAACTTTGATTTATTTTCCAGATGATTATAACCAGTTGTGTCCCCATGGCAACGGATTATTACCGCTGCCCGTGTCCTCAACACAAAGTCTCGGAGAGCCTTTCATAGGTACAAAACTCTCACTCATAAATACTTATTTTATTGATTTCCCAAAGTTTTTTTTTATAGCTTCTCTTGGCACAGAAAGGTGGAATGTCAGACCCTGTTTTATTCCTACCTGTGGCAACTTTTAAAGCCAGATAGACAGGCAATATCCCTCAGCAGGTTTACGAGGCCGTCTGCGCAGCTAGCCACGGGTTACTGGGACACCTGCCTGCACATCTGACTGATCACTGTAATTATAGTGTGTCCTGACAGCTTCGAGCACGGTGCCAATACTTTTAGAAACTGTGTTAGGGTTGGACAGTTATTACTTGATTTATGTGATATCAAGTCGTGACTCTGTCTGTCCTCCTCTTAGATGCAAATGAGTGCGAGATGTTTGGATCGGACCTCTGCAAGAACGGACAGTGTTCAAATCTGTTCTCCACCTATACCTGCTACTGTCGCTCCGGCTTCTACTACGACAACATCCGGCTCGAATGCGTGGGTAAGAAATGACGTTTATTTTTTTTATAGCATTTGAACACATCGTTGACATAATCAAGGATGAGCTGATCGATCTCTCTGTGCATCTCCTGTTCGTTTTTTTTTTTTTTTTAGATTATGATGAGTGTGAGTTTGAACACGCCTGTGAGAACGGAGCATGTGTGAACACTGCCGGGTCTTTCAACTGTTTCTGCAGCCCTCCGTTGGTCCTGGACAGCACACGGCGACGCTGCATCGGCCTCAACACCACAGAAGGTGTGACGCGCACAAACACGCACATTTGTGATGTATGTTGTTGTTTGGAGATGTTAAAGGTACAGTCAGTGATTCTCATCCAGCATATTCATCAAATTCAGTGAACATCAGGCCGTTGCTTTAGCTCACCTGGTTGAGCTGGCGACCCATGTTCAGGAGCTGTAGTCTCCGATGCAGTGGCCATGGGTTTGAATCCCGCTCATGGCCCTTTGCTGCAACCCTTCCCCCATTCTTCTCCCCTACTTTCCTGTCTCTACTTTGGCTGTCCTATGTACTAAAGGCAAAAAGGCCAAAAAAAATTACTTTAAATTCAGCGAATATCTCCTTGTGGTCTGCGAGCTGTCGGTTGTGTGTCGGCGCCGAAAAAAATCTGACGTTTTGTTCGCAGCCTTGTGTCTGCAAATGAGAAACAAAGCCAGTCCTGTGCACGTTTGTGTTTGTGCATTGTGGAAGGCATGTGGAGGGAAGCTGGGAATCAGGGAGCAGAGGGAGCAAGAGTTACAGTAAATCTGACATGCCAACTATCTAAACATCGTAACCAGCAAAATAACATCAACAGTCTTTCCAAAGAATTGCAGACACTACTTTCAACAAGAAAGAAAACTCTGAACTTGTTCATGATCTTCTGTCTCCTTCCTGGAAGCCTGAGGGTTCTGCACAGTATCTGAGTATGTTCTTAAGGCTGGACCCTTCTGGACAGAGATCTCAGATGTTGTTCCTGGGATCTGCTGATGCCACGCTCCCAGTTTGGGGGTCACAGCCACCCGGCTGGATAGCTCAGTAACACTATTGGTAGAGGAGATCGGGGGTTTGAATCCCAGTAAAGGGTCCGTAATGTTATCGAGCTTACCTCAAATATGAGTGAAACAGTAAATATAAGAGCCATACTGAGTGAAGTGGGCGACTGGAACAAGACATTTAGTCGAGGGCACAGAATGTGGAACTGTTGGAACGCTGCTATATGAGCAATCCAGTGATAGGGTGTGTATGTATACATCCATCCATCCATCCATCCATCCATCCATTATCTATACACCGCTTAATCCTCACTAGGGTCTCATTTAATCATCTGGGAGTTTTTCATGATACTTTCAATCATTTATCTGGAGAATCTGAATCTTTCTGGGTTTTAAATGTTAGTTGGACAGAAGAAGACGTTTGAAGAGGAAACCTGGAAGAAGTCTGCAAACCTCGACGGTGAAATAAATAAATGATGCTCAGGCTTTGGTTGAAGCTTCAGCAAACAGTTAAATTCACAGTTACACGAGAGGATCAGCTGCTGAGCTTCATGGTTTTGATGCAACATTTACATGCAGACTTAGCTGATCCATTAATACCAGAATCTGTTAAAATGCAGCTATAAAATGTTTTTATTTTAGGAGTGAATATCCAAAAGGCAGCTGCATCTCTTTAGCTACAGATTAATGATTTTGATCTCAAACTATTTTGCTGCTTTTGTTTTATCTCTTTGTCAAACAAAACCCCTAAAACCACGACTTTTCTATGAATTTATTGTGCACTTCATGATGCTGGATGGTCATGGTGCCCAATGCTTAATGTGAATATATTTGTGAAGCCTGTGTTTGTAGATGTACGATTTGTGAAACACTTCTCATTCTGTTTCCCAGAACCTCTAGAATCTGATCACGACGTGCACATGGGCATCTGCTGGCAGCGACTCGAGGGCGACAACATGTGTGCAGAACCCCTCCAGGGACGCAGAACCACATACACTGAATGCTGCTGTCTGTACGGGGTGGCCTGGAGTGGCCAGTGTGCCTTCTGTCCCAGGAGGTTCTCTGGTGAGAACACATAAGATAGTGATTTCTCTAGTTCACTGTAAATGTTATAAATGTAAGAGAATAATGATGCAGTTTATAAAATCCTTTGTAAATCCATCGTGTGCTGCAGATGACTACACAGTGATGTGCAACCTGCCTCGGAGGGAGGGTTCAGATAGCCTGCGAGAGCGGATAGGATACGAGTACGGCGTTGAGGAGTCCGAGGATCCTGCGGAGCCTTTTGTTCCTCCGTACTGGGATAGTTACGGCGGCGCTGCAGGACCCTATGACAGCGTTCCCCTGTTTAACGACAACGACTACAGCGTCCAGCAGCCGCCAGTCCGAGTCCCCATCCAACGACCACGAGAGAACCAGCCGCACTCAGTGGACGCCTACTCTGGTGGGTTAATTTAGCATTTAACTAGCTTATCTTGCATGTAAAGTATATATGCTGCAGAACAATTCACAGTGGTGGAAGAAGTATTGAGTAAAAGTACAAATACAGCAAAGTGCAAAGTCTTAGCAGCAAAGTTCAAATGTTAAAGTAAAAGTACTGGTTCGGTTCCTCTGACTGATATATCATTCATTATCTGGCCTCATTAGATTCATCAGTGTGTCAGCAGCGTGTTCCTGCTGTAGCTGCTGCAGGTGGAGCTGGTTTCAACTACTTTATATCCAGTTTTATTCGCAGGGACAGCAGATAAATCTAAAAGCTCGTCAGATGATTAATGAGATAGGAAAGAAGAAAAAACAAGGTTCCGATCCATAAATCTGTTTTCGGTTTTTCTGTAATCTTTGATTTTTTGTCAGTTATTGGATCATTTGACCATTTATTGAAATGAAACCATGTGAGAAACTTAGAGGGGGGAAAATCCCTTCTTTTTGGTGGAGCTGTGAACAAGTCTGAGACATCTGAAATGTGACTCAATTACACGCTTCTTTCTGTGAGATGCCAGAAGCAAAAAAAAAAAAACAGAAACTTTGGAAAGTACAGGTTTAATTTTTAACAATGTGTAATATTTCAAACGCTTGTTATGTTATCTGTTGGGTAAAATGTCCACCTTCAAATAAACTAAAGCTGTCAGATAGATGTACTTGGGTAGAAAGTACAATAATTACCTCTGGAATGTGGTGGAATGAAAGTATAAAGTATCAGAAAATGAAGATATTACCTCAATAGTGCCTCAAAAGTACTTCAGGGAATGTGTTTAGCTGCCTTCTACCACTGCTGTTGTTAGCTGTAATGATGTCCACTGTGCTGTTTGATGTGTATAAAACTGTATATTACAGATGCTGTGTTTAAAAAAGAAAGGTGGATTAACTCCATTCAAAAACAGACAAGTAAAGAAAAGAAAGATCCGTTATCTTGTAGCTGAAATAGTTACTGCATGTGCTCTTCGGAAAAACCTCTGAGCACCAGGTTTGAAGAAAGTTCTTCTTGAAGTGCCTTACAAGTTCTAATAGGTCAATTAATGCCTGATGAGGTTCTGATACTTTACAGATGCATTGACATTTAAAGAGAGACGCTTTGTGTGTTTACTTATGGCTTATATTCACTTCTTTTCTTAAAAAAAATCAATCATATATGTGTCTGTGAAGCTTCTCAGTCATCCAGGTTGTTCTCGTAGATTCATCGTAGCAACTGGACTTGCTTGAGTTCCTTGAGGACGTTTCACTTCTCATCCAAGAGGCTTCATCAGTTCTGACTGACTAGTTGGGAGCTCCAAATACTAGTCAGTCAGAACTGATGAAGCCTCTTGGATGAAGGTGAAACGTCTTCAAGGAACTCAAGTAAGTCCAGTTGCTCCAATTAATCTACGAGAATCAAATATGTCCTTTTCCCCGAGAGGGTTTAAGGCAGCATAGAGCCATTCTACTATAAGAATTCCCACCAGTTTGAGGATATATAATGATTTCTGAGTAGTAATGTGGCAAATAAGAGAATGAAGTGTTGTTTAGAAAGTACCTCAAGGTGTCTTTACGTGTGTTTTCTGTGCCATCAGAGCGCTACGAAGGGTTCGAGGGTCTCCGAGCAGAAGAATGCGGAGTCCTGAACGGGTGTGAAAACGGCCGCTGCGTCCGCGTGCGAGAAGGCTACACCTGCGACTGCTTCGACGGCTACGAACTTGACCTCGACAAGATGGCCTGCATAGGTGGGTTCTTTCCTCCCCGCCGCTGTGATATCATTCTCAGCAGACCACCCACATTCAGACTCTTGTGTTTCCAAAAAAAAAAACTGTTTAGGGACTTTCTCAAATCAACAGGAGAAGCCGTCGCTTCGTTTTTATCTCGTTTCACAACGTGGCGTTGAGTCTTGAAAACAAACCGCAGTGAACCCTCCCTTCAGGTTTAAGCCTTCTGGAGCCAGGTCTTGGATTAATTTCAGCAGGGTAACTCTTCATGCTGTATATCATCAAGCTCAAGGAGAAGCTTTGAGTTTAACAACCTTGCATTAAGTTATGTTTTATGGGAAAGTAATGAAAGCAGTGTACTCCTCAGAACCATTGTGTGTTACCCTTTGGTCTGAAATTCCCTGGTCGCACGCTGCCAAGAGTGAGGCGGCCTTGAATCTTAGCCACTCGTGTATTACATGAGATATTATATCTTTTACATGTACTCTGTTTGTTTTGTAAGAAAGTGAGACTGTCTTGTTGCAACGAAACGCTATGATTACAATATTCTGTCTGCAAGCGGGCTTATCAGTTTCAAGGTCAGCCGTTTTCCCAAGAAACGTGATTGAATTCCTGCACTGTGGAAACATGTGGGAGCTGCGCAACTCGTGCCATGCCTCCTATTATAAATATCACCACTTGCATTTCCCCGGCAGAACATGACATAAACACAGAGAGGGGGTCATTGGAGATTGAACGCTATGAAATGACAATCAGACCTCCCGCGCTGCAAGAAGGGAAAGAACAACCTACCGAAGGCCAAAAGGAAACACAATCCATTGCACTGTTAATTTTACCATCATTCCGAACGGTCCAGCGCCGGGGATGGCTGGGAATTGAGATCCTGACCAGCCGACACGCAACATGACGGCATGTTTGAATTAAGATATACAAGATGAGATGTTACGCAACGTATCGTTTCGCTGAGTGACAGCCTTGTTCCTCCGAACGTGAACTTTTGTGGAACCAATTAAAACACCCTTTGTTTGATCCTCGTAAGACTGCGCGGAGTTCTCGTCGGTCTCGCCATCGCTGAGGAAGCTGCTGTGTGTGCTGTGATCAGAGGAAAATCCATGACCCAGCTGTGTTAGAATCCCTCAGAAAAGGAATGAATGAGTCCCTGTTCCCACATCCTGTCTGCCACCGTACTCGGTATGGTCAGATGTCTTGTTTTGTCTGACCAGCGCTCCAAAACCTCCCAGGACTTAATCCACTTTTACAATTAGCCACAAATGGTAAATGCACTTACATAGTGCTTTTTTCTACCTTAGTGCTACTCAAAGCGCTTTACAATGTGTTTCTCATTCACCTATTCACTCACCAATGGCGGCAGAGCTGCCATGCAAGGTGCTGCCTACCATTGGGAGCAACTTCGGGTTCAGTTACTTGCCCAAGGACACTTCGGCCGTGGATCGAAAACCTTGCGATTAGAGGACAACCTGCTCTTCCACCTGAGCCGCAGCCGGCCTGACAACATCAAAACCACTAAAAAGTAAAGTGAATAACACCGATTTTCCTGTTAAAACGGCACCTCTCAATTATATATTAGCAAGTTACCAGTCAGTTGGCAGCGTGAGGATCTGAGGGGTTCGGACGAGGGCCAAACTGCGATGACTGGACGACTGTCTCAGAGCAAATGAGCAGGTCTTGTGGGCTGTTTCAAGTGGTAAGTACCAACCAGAAGTGGTTCAAGGAAGGACGACCAGTGAACAGTTGACAGGGCTCGCTAATGCAAATGAAGAATGAATCTGTTCGGTCCAGTCCCACAGAAGAGCTGCTGTAGCACAAACTGCTGGAAACCTCAATGCTGGCGATGATGGAAAGGTGTCAGATAGTGTTCGTGCTGATCCTGTCTAGCGCTCAAAGTGTCTACAATGGAGCATGGAGCAATCATCTTTGGACAGCTGAGCTGTATGTGCATCCGGGGGAACAGATGACAGCAGGATGACAAAAAGACAAGCTGGCAGAGGCAGTGTGACGCTCTGAGCAATGTTCATGTGGGGCGTTACTTTGAGACACATGACCATCCTAGACATCGTTGCAGACCACGTAAACCCCGTCACGGCAGTCGTGTTCTCTGATGGTGTTGACCTCTTCCATCAGAATAACTCCACTCTGCAAAAAAAAAGCTTCAGGAATGGTTTGAGGAGAACAGGTAAAGGCATCGACCCCAGATCTCAGTTTGATCAAGCAGCTGTGGGATGTGCTGGAAAAACAGCTGCAATCCATGAAGGCCCCACCGTGTAACTTAAAGAACTCTGCTTCCACCATCTTGGTGCCTTGATACCACAGAACACTGTTATGGAGCTCATGCCTTCACAGGTCAGAGCTGTTTTACGAGTGAGGTGTCCATAATACTCGGCAGCTACTTCTAATGTAGTGGTTTTTTGGTGTAAATTCGGAGAAAGACAAGCAGAAAAATCCTCACACCTGAGAAACACGAACCAGAGTATGTTCTGTGTTTTTGAAGGTCATGGGATATGAGTTTAAAAAAAGTTCCAGAATTTCTGTTAAATGCAACTAAATAAACCTTAATGTGGTTTTGCTTGTTTCCAAAGTCAAGAATGAATCTTGAAACTCAATTTGAGTGTGATTTAGGGTGGTGAAAGTGCAATAAAAGGAAGGAAGGCAAGAAGAAATAACAGAAGGATATGAGAAATAAACTCCAAGGAATCGCAAATATAAATTATATTAGCATTCCCACATCTCGTACCCAAAAGGCCGCTCGGCAGCAGATGTGGCGCCGGCAGCTGTTTCGGCTGTGGAATCTCCCCGCTGACTAACTCGTCATGTCTCTCTTTTTTTTTTTTCCTGCAGACATAAACGAATGCAAGGACATCAGCGACAAGGTGCCCTTGTGTCAGAACGGGCAGTGCACCAACACGGACGGATCCTACAAGTGCACCTGTTTGCCGGGCTTTGTGGCCACTGCCAAGCCGCACAAATGCATCCCAGCAATCCCGGAGGCTGGTCTTAGGGAGGCAGAAAACTGAGACAGAGACCGTCGGAGCGCTGGCTTCTCCTGCTCCCTCAAAGATCGCCTTACACCCCCTCTGCCCTTTCCCCCCGAGGGCCCGGCACTAAACCTCCAACAGTAAACGCTGAAACGTCCAAACTCGTTTCCCTGCATCACCACACGCACCGGCACTAACATGTACATACAAAAGCACACACACACACATTTGCATTCAGCACAGAAAACACATCCATATCCCCCCTCATACACACTCAAGAGGACCAGGAACTGTGCAGTGAATGTATTACATGGGATTTAGTATTCACCAGATATCCATTTGCCTTAAAGGGATTTTGTGGACTGATCTTTTTTATTCAGTAACCCCAGGCAATTTGATATACAGATATACTTTCCACATTATTTTCTCTGTCACTTTCCTTTTTTTTTTCTTTTTTTTCTTTTTGTTGTTATTTATTTCATTTAAATGACGGGCCTCTGCAAACTAAGAAAGCAACCTATTTTCAGAGGGCACACTTGATTCCTCTCGTTTTATTTGTCTCGCCGATTGACTTCAGAGAGAGCGTGGAGAGATAATTAATGTATTTTGTAAAAGAAGGAATGTCGTAAGAATTCAGCCATACTATATCAGCGTGTGCGTCACTGTCAAACCTCTCACCAGCATATATCTCACTCGGTCGCTGCGTAATTAGGCCTTGGACTAAACGGACGCCAGGGTCTCGACCAACATCCGAAATCATTCGCGGAGCAAACTTTTTCCCACAGCTGCCTTTCTTCGAGATTAACTGCAAGCTGAAGAATCTCTGGACCAAGAACAGCACAGTCAAACTCTCACATTAAAAAACCTTTATGGAAAGACTCTTAGATGTATATGATGATCTATGTAATGTTTTCAAAAGCGGTGCAATAGGTGTGACCTGCCTTCTTCTGTTTGACACCAGTTTCATATAATTCCAGCAATGAAGTAGGAAAACTCTGACCCTGACTTTTTTTTTTCTTTCTAACAGTATTAACTTGTTTTATACTTCTGAAAAAAAAAGAAAGAAAAACAACAACAAAAAAAACAACCATATGCACCTGATTCTAGGCTACATCCTAGCCTGGCACAGAAAGGTAAGTTAACTGAAAGTATCGACAGAAATCACTGCTTGAGATGAGAGGTTGGTTTTATGCACCACACAGGCAAATAGGAGTTTCCATTCACCTGCAACACGGATCTCAGCTCTCACACAAGACCATTCCCATGTGTGCATCTCTGAATGCACGTAAAGACAAAGGCTTCGTTGGAGAGGTTTGGTATATTTTGTACAGATCTAGTACTATGTATTATTTTTGTTACATATTCTCTTAATGCATTATAGCACAACCAATATTTTTGTTTGACATAAAACATAAAATGTAAGAAAAATCTGGCATTATAGCTTTGTAGATTTATATATGTCTGTACAAATGTTTTTTTTTTTTTTTTTAAAGCATATCTTTTTATGTATGAGGAGAGTGGCTGACACTGTACCAGAGGAACTGTGTGTGTATTCCCTGCCCTGTGGAGCAGACAATGAATTATATTTTTTGGAAGTGGCAGCACTGTTCTGATCGCAGACATTTTGTCTCCTTAAGTTCATTACAAAGACAATGCTTTTGAAATGCAAGCACCGACTTCTGTGCGTCACAACTTTACGGCTAAATATTAGTAATTGTGAGCATTATTTCTTTTTTTTTTTTTTAGTCTCTGTTGGATCCTTATTGTCATGAATGTATCGTAAACAGTATCCGCCTTCGCCTCTGGTTACCCAAATTTTCACTCACACCATGTAGTCTTTTTGTATTCAGGAATAAATATCAGCAAACATATTCATAACTCTAACTTTGGATGACAACTAAAGTTACACAGTTAACCTGCATTCATAATCTCTGAACCTACAGTCGTACAAATGTGTTCACTCGATGCCCACTGTACTTTACTGTGCTGTCCGGAAACGTTTAGGTCAAAGTTGGAATGTCTAAAACCTTTCAAAACTACAATTAACTTGAGATAAATGCCTTGTTGTAAAGCTGTGGTCAATGGAAATATCATGCTCATTCATTTTGTTTACCTCTTGACTGTAATCACTATCAGTCATCAAAATAAAACATGAAAATTATCTGTCTCCTCCATCATTTATTCTGAAATATGGCACACACAGCATTCACCGTGTGTGTATTCGCAGAGCAATTTGAGAGTTTATTTGCGATACAGCAGGAAGAGAAAGTTTGTTGTTGCATGTGGTGCTCGGCCACTAATGATCAGAAAGTCATTAGATGTTATTCTTACACCAAACAGCGGAGCTACTCAACAGCTTGGTGCAGGTATTTACACACATCATTGGCACGTCGTTGTGTAACTGTGATGTGTTTGGAAGGATTTTTAAGATCCTTGACTAAAGTAAAAGTAGTAATACTGCAACATAAATATCCTGTTCCTTACTTAGAAAACAGAAAATAAGCAAAAGTGCAGAATAGTTGCGAACGAATGAAGAGTTCATTTGCAAAAACAGATAACTCCATCTTCACAAACCTTCAGAAACTTCTCCATCGTCTACCTGAAACAGTATCAATCAACTTTAGTTATCTCTGCTTTTGTCATTTCTACTGAGTCAAATCCACTCAACTTCAGTTTGATTGATATTATCTCAAGCAAACAACAACAAAAAAAAGATTTCTGAAGATCTACAAAAATGGAGTTATCTGTTTTTGCAAATGAACTCTTCAAATGTGCTATGAACTGAAAACATTTCAAAATAAAAGTATTCATCTGGAATGACCCGTGAGTGTGTTGTATCAGTAAATCCTGATGTTGTTGGATTATTCTTAGAACAACATGTATGCAGCATTTTAAAGCAGCAGGACGTTAAAACAAAGATGAACTAATCTATTTTATACACATTAGGCGGGACAGTACAACAGCTCATGTAAACCAGTTGTTTTAAATGTAAAAAACATAGATATACACAATATATTTAGTGCAATATTTTTCCCTGAAGATGTTTTTAAGTAGAAAGATTACATAACAGACAAAA
Source organism: Stegastes partitus (assembly GCF_000690725.1). Lineage (NCBI taxonomy): Eukaryota > Metazoa > Chordata > Actinopteri > Pomacentridae > Stegastes > Stegastes partitus. The sequence continues at coordinate 69,519 of NW_007577739.1, read as the reverse complement.
CAAATGCTTCAAATTTAAACCTGCAGTGTTTGAACAAATGCACTTCTATGTACATTTGGAGTTATTTAAGGATGGATGTGAACGATATACTTTAGCAACACACAATATATTGTCTAGAATATTTGGATCTTGGATCTGTAAACGCACGTTGTATTAACAAAATCTCACATTGCAGTTTTTAACGCATTTAAATGATTCATGATACTACAGGTCCCTCTAGTGGCCAAATCATTGCACTGCGCAATCACAGCATCTGATTTTCCTGCTTTTCCAGAACTTTTTTCCCCATTTGTTGAACCATAGATGTGTTCCTTTATCATGTGCAATTTAATACACTGACAGTGTATTTTAAACATACGTGTATGAAGGAGAACTGGACAACACATCAACTGCTGGGATAATCAAAGTATTCCAAAGGGAAAATATTCCCAATATGTCCTTTCGGAGCTTCCGTAGCTGACTAGGAGACGCGACAGGGATTTTGGGAAATTGTGTTCATCCCGCGAACACCTCGTCCACATCGCATGGATGTATGAGATGGGAATACATCTCCCAGACGCCTGAGCGGCTCGTATGTGTTTGTATGAGCTGCTGTGAAGTGCTGCTCATGTAAATGTTTAATTAATCGGTCATTTGAGGAGACGGGCAGCGTTAGCATCTCGTTAGCTAATGATATTGTTTTGAATGCCGCCATTGGACGACTGGACACTCGGCTAGGAAGCAGGGAGCAGAAATGCGTACGTTGTTGGTGAACATTTCTGAGTAGCTTGGCGAAAATGTGACTTCATATGATGCGTGGTGCGTTTTTAAGAAGGAAAGGTTTGACATTCACTGTCAGTGTCGCCTCTTCTGATGCACAGTGTTAGGAGTTGGTACATTTTCTAGCATCTATGCTAAAGGCTGCCCCCCATCATCTACACACAGGCTAACCAAGTTACCCACCTGCCCTGGAAGGGAGTCTGGTTCTCTTATTATTATAGGTTTAATTTCCTCATGGCAAAAGAAGAATGTGTGTCACAGAGGAACAAAACAGGGGACTCCTCATTACTGCGAAACAGGAAACATATTCCCACCTCAGAGAAGACCTTCCAGACCCCATTCCCTTCTGCACCAAAGGGCAAAAGCAGCCAACCTGCTGGACACTCGTCAGAAGATGACAGCCAGTCCTCCAATGGCTCCTCAGCTCAGTTATCTACCAGGAGGCACGATGAGTCTCCGGTCAGAGTGCTGCTGGTGCTGGTGGTGGGACTGTCCTTCTCTACACGCCTCTACAAGATAACAGAGCCTCCTCATGTGTGGTGAGTTCAAGTCCCCGTGCATGCGTGTAGATTGTGTGATCATTGTCACTGATGACCCTGTTTTGGTGTTTCAGCTGGGATGAGACACACTTTGGGAAGATGGGCAGCTACTACATCAACAGGACCTTCTTTTTTGATGTCCATCCTCCTCTCGGAAAAGTGAGAGCGCCACTTTTTGTGTAGACTCGAGTGTATTAAGTGAAGCGTCTCCGGTACAATGTGTGTCTCTGTCGCTCTGTTGTAGATGCTGATCGGTCTGGCCGGTTACATGACTGGCTACGATGGCACCTTTCCTTTCTTAAAGCCTGGAGACAAATATGAACAGCACAACTACTGGGGGATGAGAGGGGT
>NW_007577739.1:58441-66676 GCF_000690725.1 Stegastes partitus | reverse complement strand
GCCTCCTTCCTGACAGACACCGGCTGCATCACCATCTGCCAGTACATCCTGTTAGACCCCATCCTCCTGTTCTTCATCATGGCAGCAGTGCTGAGTATGGTCAAGTTCAACCAGCAGAGGTACAGGTAGGACATCGCTAAGCCCTGTATGTGGCTTTTCTTTCTGTTTTGTCTTGTCTGCCATTTAGACGTTAAGCTGATTGATTCATTAGCTGCTCAGGAGTAAATAAAGGCTCACACATTTGATGATCAGCTGATACTTTCAATCAGTTAATGAGTTATCAGTTGAGTTTTCAGGTGAACGTGCTGCACTACTTTGCTTTACTATCTTTGCATTTTACATTGATACTGATCCTTTTTAATTTGTGGATTTAAGGCCCCACTTTGGGCTCTAGTACCGTGATGTAAAATGTATTTACCCAATTACTGAATAATTGCTGGGGAATAAATGCTGATGAATCAGTTTGCTTTAGCTGTTTTCTGATAATGTTTAACAGGTGGCACACACGCACAGCCTTTAGTATAGTTCTTTTTCTGCCAGTGGGTTTTATGAAGCAGTGAATAAACATTTCATTGTTCCTGCTGTTTTCAGGCCCTTCTCTGCCTCCTGGTGGTTGTGGCTGGTACTGACCGGTGTCAGCCTGGCGGGGGCTTTGGGAGTGAAGTTTGTGGGTCTGTTTGTCATCTTGCTGGTTGGGCTGAACACAGTCTGGGACCTCTGGAGACTTCTGGGAGACCTGAGCCTCTCACTGGTGAACAGCAGCCTCTTTACGACTTTACTAATAGTGTTGATGAGCAAAGTTTGAGGTTCGACCGTCCTTCTCATCTTCTTTTCCGGCAGGTGGACTTTGCCAAGCACTTCCTGGCTCGAGTTGTCGGACTCATCGTCCTTCCGCTCTTCCTCTATGTTACAATATTTGCCGTGCACTTTGTTGTGTTGAACAAAAGGTAGGTGTGATTGTTTAATGCAGCGTGATCACCACTTAGCGTATTATCTGAATGGTCACGACTGTTTTCTCTCTCCAGTGGACCCGGAGACGGTTTCTTCAGTTCTGCCTTCCAGTCCCGCTTAATGGGGAACAACCTCCACAACGCATCCATGCCTGAGTGTGAGTCGCACATACATCTCTGAATAAGACCGAATGTTGCTGCAGCTGTGTTTACTGAAACATTTATAAGAACGTGGAAATGAGGTTACAGATAAATGCAGACATTGCTGAAGTACGACAGCCAGATGGCCTGAAACGTTTGCTTACATTATGCTGTCCTGACAACGTAACATGTCGGGGTTTTATTGTTGATGTTGTTGCTGCATATTTGTCAGGTGTGAGGGCTCCGTGTTACTTTTAACAACATTTTAAAACACATTTTTTGGTACGTGTACTTGTTTTACATGGTTTAACGATGTGATTCTCCTGTTCTCTTGTTTCTGCTGCAGACCTGGCTTATGGCTCCACCATTACAGTGAAAAACCTCCGGATTGCTGGAGGCTATTTACACTCTCACTGGCACTTATACCCAGAAGGAGTGGGAGCACGGCAGCAGCAGGTCAGATGACGGGTTGAACTGTTGGTGTTGTATATAGCTGGATCTGTGCTATTCTGTTTTTCACTCTGAATAAACATTTTTCTCTGATTTGTGCTCACAGGTTACAGCCTACCTCCATAAAGACTACAACAACTTATGGCTGGTTCACAGACAAGATGATAACAACTGTGAGAAAAGGAAAATTTGGCTTTTTCAAAATCCAGATAAAATCAAGCGTCGTCATTTTATTGTTTATCTCTGTTGTTTGTCTTTTAGCTCAATCCGGGACGCCTGATCTGGTTCGTCATGGTGACGTCATCCGATTGGAGCATAAAGAGTACGACTCATGAGAGCACAGTCTTATTTCAATTTTATAGTTCATTTATATTATGAAATCTAAAAACATTGTGTCCTTTCAGAACAACCCGTAACCTTCACAGTCACCTCCATGAGGCTCCTGTGACCAAGAAACACTTCCAGGTTACAGGCTACGGCATCGTGAGTACACCTATAAGAGATCCATCCATCATCTATACACCACTTAATCCTCACTGGGGTCATGGGGGGCTGGAGTCTATCCCAGCTGACTTAGGGTGAAGGCAGGGGCCACCCAACACACAACATATAGTCTGATCGCACTAATTTTATAATTGTTCAGAATTATTCACAGCTGGATGACACTAACAGAGGTGTCATATTTCAATCACTGTTTACATTTTCACTGTTTCCGACCCGTTATCTGCTGCACTAACTGTTTATTTCGAGGCACAACTTCTAATATTCATCCTACTGGATTTCGATGAGCATCTTTTGGCATCAACCTCATGAATTCAGTTGCAAAGTCAAACACCAGAGCACCACTGTGGGCTCATTTAGGTTTTAAGCAAAACGAAAAGGGGAGAGGAAAGGTTTTTCTCTGCTCATTTGCATAAAGTTGAGGTCGAGGCTACTTTATGCAAATGAGGTGCGGGCGGGTAACAGATAATTGCCTGTTGCTTGAAATGCACTCGTTAAAAGCAAGCTGTTGAATTTGCACCAAAAAGGTGGTTGTCAAAGGCACAGATGTCACTGATCTAAAACTAATAGCAGCATATAATAAAGAGAAAAAAGTAAATTGTTTATCACAGTTATGTCTATGACAGTATGACAGTTAACCACCAACTGGGGATGTGACAGTTTGTCTTCTGTTACAGTTGCTTTATTTTGGATGCTTACTGTCTTATTCTGATTGCCTGTTGTTATGTGTTTATTTGTCCCTGATGTTCAAATGACCTGTTGGTAGAATGGCTCGGGGGACACCAACGACCTGTGGCAGGTGGAGGTGTGTGGAGGTCGGAAAGGCGACCTGGTGAAAGTGCTGCGAAGCAAAGTTCGTTTTCTGCACCGAGCGACCGGATGTGTGCTTTACTCCTCTGGAAAGACTCTCCCAAAGTGGTAACACTAACATCTTACCAGGACTTTCTTTTGTTTTTGTTGCTAATGCTGTGTATGGATAGTCAAATTGCACTCCAACTTCTGTCTGTGTTCAGGGGCTGGGAGCAGGTCGAGGTGACCTGTAGTCCCTACTTGAAGGAGACTCCAAGCTCTCAGTGGAACATCGAGGATCATATCAATCCCAAATGTAAGACGAACACATTCACTGCTCCCCCGTCTTTCCCTCTTCATGTTGAACATTTACTAACGTGTTATATTTCCTTCTGTGTGTTCTGCCAGTGCCCAACATTAGTCTCTCTGTGCTGAAGCCCCATTTTCTGGAAATCTTACTGGAGTCCCACATTGTGATGCTAAGAGTAAGTGAGATAATAATCATCTGGGCTCAATCATCTGCCCTAAAAACACGTGTGCTGTTAACATCTGCTTACTGAGGCTCTGTGTCTTTTTAGGGTAATAGTGGCTTGAAACCCAAAGACAATGAGATGAACTCCAAGCCTTGGCACTGGCCCATCAACTACCAGGTGCATTGATCCATCCATGGTATAAACTTCATTCATGTAGAACTCCAACTGAATGCTTTTAATCACAAATGCTGCTGGTTTGTTTGTGTGAAGGGCCTGAGGTTTTCAGGAGTGAATGAAACAGAATATCGTGTTTACCTGCTGGGAAACCCTGTAAGTCTTTCACTCTTGCTTCATTTTTTTTAATTTCCACTTCTTCCATGATTAAAACACACTAACACCCTGGTGGTTAAATACTCTTTCTTCTTCCAGGTGGTTTGGTGGATGAATCTGGCCAGTTTGGGTTTGTATCTCATCATGGTGGCGGTGGCGTCCATCACCATCCAAAGAGGTTTCTCACTGGGCATAAAAAGAATAGGTATGATTATCGACAGGAACGTGTGATCATTAATCAGCAGAAGTGAAACGACGACTTTAACTAAGTGTCATGTATGCTGCTCTGTTTCAGAGCAATCCCGTGTGCTCATGAGAGGAGGAGGACTGCTGCTGCTTGGTTGGCTGCTTCACTACGCACCTTTCTACACAATGGGCCGAGTCCTCTACTATCATCACTACTTCCCCGCAATGCTCTTTAGCAGCATGCTAACAGGTACCGCATCCCACTGCATGGAGCCTGCTTCTATTATACAGAGCAGCAGTTTTCATTTTCGTACTGCATGTGGTAAAAAAAGCAATAATAAGCACAGTCGTGACTCAATAATCTGACCCTTAACAATCCTAAACCTTGCTATCCAACAGGTTTTTAGGAAAAACGAACGGAACCCATAGAAAACAGCCTTGAAATACCGACAGCCTTGGATTCTGACTCCGACAGAAATCCAATCAGGATAACGCCGTATTATCTGACTGAACAATTCCACAGATTGGCTACGTTCAGACTGCAGGACTTAATGCTCAATTCAATTTTTTTGTGAAATCCAATTTTTTTTTTAACTGGCATCAGCAGCCAAGTACTGCCTGTGTGTTCTGGACACTTCCACCCCGTCTGAACGCTCCCCCGGGGTGGAAGTGTCCTCTGACCGTGGCGAATATTCGGATATTCAATATTAATTGGGCCTGAACATCCAGAGAGCAGAAAGTGCTATTGGGACCAGCCCTACTAGTTATTATAACAACTATGAACAATAAATATTAACAACTAATGAGCCTTCCAGCATCAAGCCCTCCTTGTATCTCGACCTTCGTCTTGACAATCCGACAGCCTTGATATCTGACATTTAGTGTCGGATCATCGAGTCCCGACTATACACATATTTTTGTCCTCCAACAGGGCAGGTTGTAGCTGACACAGTACTTCATTTTTACTTCCCCCAAAGCACCATGGGAGTAGATTCCAACATCTACAAAGACAAGGAATATTATTAGAAGTAACAAATCCATGAATATTGACTTTTTTTTATGTTGCACTACCAGCTAATGTTTTGTATTGGTGTAGACAGAGCTGCTGGGGGGGACACAGTGATCTCAAGCCCCTTTCACACAGAATAACAAGGCAGATTACAGGTTGTGCACTGAAGAGGCTGTCTGTGAAAGAGGTTTCACTTTTGTCTGATGGGAGCCCACAGTGTCAGACTTTGATACAGTTAAATTAGTAATGTTGTTTCTGGTTTTGTTTGTTTGTCACAGGAATCACGTTGGACCTCCTGTTGAACAGTACTGACCTCCTACTCCAACCACCGTATTGTGACTGGCTGCAGAGAGTCATGCAGATGCTATTTCTGTTTAGTGTTCTTTACAGGTGAGCTGACTGGCAGGAATACTGTTTCATTCTTACACTGAACAATAAATCATGAGTGTGTGATTTCTGCTGCATTTTAACACAAGAATAAAAAGCGTTTCCTTTACGTTGTGTAAATGACTGCAATCCATTTTCTCTCCACCAGTTTCTACCTGTTCCATCCACTGTCCTATGGCATGACGGGTCCTCTGGCACACGAGCCGGGCAGCGCCATGGCGGGCCTGAAGTGGATGGACTCCTGGGAGTTCTAGTCAGCTGAAGATGACACTGATGATGTCATGTAGAGCAACTGTTCTTAATATAAGGGACTTGAGATGTGTGGACTTGAAGTGTTTGAACAATTTCCACAAGGTACTGTCTCAGTGTTTGTGTGCCGGCGTTTTCACATGTTGTAGTCTGTCATGTATAAAGAATGCTTGATAAGACAGGACCTGAATCAAAGTGTTGTGAAGCGTACGAGAAAAAAAAAAAAAAAAGAAAGCTCTAGACTTTAACTATCGCCGGGCTGCCTTAACTCACAACACAACTTCCTTCCTGGACTTAGTGTGTACTGTATTTCACAATAATAAGCTAAAGTGCCTGAAATGAACTGGAGAAAGAAAATGTGGAGAAATGCTGCATGTCACTTATTGTGAATTAAAAAAACAAAAATCTCTCATGTAGTCACAAGCTATCAGAGACGGTATTTTCATTAGCGATTGTCCTGATCCTAGTGATGGTATTTTAGTATTGTACGTAGCCATTAGTGCTGTCCGGTAATGGCGTCCGTTTTTACACTACACAATGGTTACTGACTCTGTGTTTACATTTCAGTGTGATCAATAAACAATAATATTCTTGTATCCTGTGCTTGCTTGTGCTCATGTAATCACTATCTCATTTATTTTAGTTTTAGTTTACAATACACTTACATATAGTATATCTTGGCTATTATTAGTAGCACTGTTTTCAATCCAGCCCTTACTTAGCCATGAGAGTGTTGTGGATTTCTAATAATCTTGGCTACCACACTCCCTGAATTATTCTAATAGCAAATAATCATCAGGCATTTGAGGAAAGGTAAAAATGGAGTCGTGAGCTTCAGCCCACATGTAGGTTTATTGTACACCACAAAGAGTAGCCTTCAACAAACCCAGAAAGCATCACCTTACGTAAGATTCTTTCTCTTGTTTAGCGTGTGTGACTACCACCTGACTCTCCCCTGAGTCTTCACAGGCTTTTATTTATATTCAAAGCCCTTATAATCTTTCTTTTCAGTACGTCTTGTGATTTGAACACCGAGGCTGGCAGAATGGCTCCTAGCAATGATGCACACACAGAACATCAAAGCTTCTTTTCAGACTTCATATACTGACCATCTGTTACATGAGCTGAAATCTAACTGACTCGTATGGCTTTTTCTTATGCGCATTTCTCATCAGTTCAGTTTATTAGTATGCTTTTCATTCTCCTCTAAATATTTTACCATCATCCTATTTTAGCTTCTGTGATTGTACATTTATCTATCTATCTATTAAATATATATAAACACATAGTTAACATGGCCTGCTTGTACATATAATTTCCAAGAAGGGTCCAACTAAGATTAACTTTCTGTTTACAATATTGTTTTAGCAAAGAAAGGTGACAATGATAATGCATTTAACATAAATAACATAAGACAAAAGGCTTTTAGTGATGCTACTTTTAAAAAATCTACAAGACATACAAAATATTTAGTCTAAGAAACATGTCAAATGGCAGGTTTTTGTAGCCCAACAGCCATCAGTTGTGATTAATTTGTAATTTATTTGTTGTCCAGGGATATAATTCCATGTAAATATAAGAACTTTAAGTATCAGGTTTCTATTACTCCTAATTATTTCTGAAAATCTGGTACTACATCATTAAAAAATAACAAATTTATATATACCTATGCGCAATTTTATTATTTTTAAAATTTTATTTTAATTGTTAGAAGATAAGACTATATGATAGATTGCACCTATAATAACTTTTTCATGTGGCTAATAGAGGATGGCTCTGACTGAAAACATGCTGAAGTTCTAATAACACAGAACCCATTCACCCAGAACCGTCCGGTACTGATAGTCCACGATGTGTTTTTAAACCTCTGGCTCACCTTGGTGCCGGTTCCTCGCTCCGGCCGCCACAGCGCGCCTCCTGCCGGCGGCTCCGTGAACTACACCCACATACGTCATCTGTAAGTGCGGCCGTTGCCATTGGCTGTCGTTGGTCACGTGTTTCTTCTGAAGATGGCGTCTCCTAATGGAGGTAAATTCTAATTCCTTACCCTGCTACGCTGTGTATAAACTGTAAATTAGACATTTGTGAGCTCACTAAACCGTTAACGACCGCTCGGTATCTACGTCGAACACGTAGAAGCGACAGAATACGCGTGTTGGCGCTGTATTTTGGCTGTTTGGAGGTGTTTTTTCCGTTGTCTGAAGCCTCCACCAGCCCCAGTGTTTGTGTGTGTTCAGAGAGGCAGAGCTGCTGGTCTACTTACAACCTAAACCACGTCTGTTATTTGTGCAACGGCTAAAGTGCTTTTGTGTCGTCGTTGTTTAATGACGTTACTGGTGGAATCTTCCAGTTTTTTCTACAACTGCCTGAACTCGAGCTGTATCACTGTGTGGTCTGAGTAAAGCTCTCCTACTGTCTGCTGTGTACCGGGTGTCCTCTTTGTTTGGGTCATTGGTCCAGTCTGATGCCACGGTTCTGTCATAAAGTCTGCTTTAAAGACGCCTATAACTAATGATAGAAGTCATAGAGGGTTGAATTCAAACGTATGTCTTTGCTGTTGTTGTACCTCTCAGTGTAATCCAGTCCAATGCATCACCACCTTTTACCACCTCAGTGCTAAACCTAGACTTCAGTTGTAATAAATAGCAAATAATGTGGCCACTAAGTACATATGCCAGGAGACTTACCCATTTATATTCAATAAACATATATGAAGACATATTTCTAGATTTACAGGTTGCTGCTGCTCTACATAAAGGCTGTGTACTCT
>NW_007577739.1:44215-57327 GCF_000690725.1 Stegastes partitus | reverse complement strand
TGATGAAATGAATGCAGTGGTCTCAGTCTTCATGTCATGCAGACAAAGGATGGAACACAATTTGGCAGAATTCCTCAGCTGAACATAGCAGCAACCTTTAATCACAGTTTGTTAAATTTCAGATTTGAGTCAAAGTTGACTGGCATGGTTTGGCGTGTTGTTGTATTTTTCAGTATAATTCAGTCCAGTGCAAAACCACTTCTAACTGTGATCTCAGCCTGTGTCTAAACCTGTGATTTAACCGCATTATTACCACACAGCCTTACCTCGTTAAGCTGCAGTTGTTTAATCAAGGACTACTGTAGTTAAATGTAATAAACATACAAAGGTTTCCAATTTGTTAATGAGGAAATAGAACATATAGATCAATAGATGTATTTTGTCTTCTGTGATGATGCCATCAACACAAGTATAGAGTACTAAAAACAGAATGGAGGGGCTATAAACCAAACGTTTGTGATATTTTCATGTACTATATAATTTTTTACATTTAACAATACCTGCTGTTGTTTTCTTAAAGGGCTGCTGCCTCAACATTCAGTTTGTTTTGCAATTGCCTTGTTGGACTATGACTACGGTTGAGTAGTTAATAGATTGTACTTTCTGGAGTCAGCCAGTCGTCTCTCTCACGTCTCCAACTAGTCCAAAACACAGCTGCTCGTCTCCTGGTTGGAGCACATAAGAGAGACCATATTACACCGATTTCAGCTTCACTTCTCTGGCTGCCTCTACATTTTAGAGTTCACGTTAAGATTCTTTTATTTGTTTTTAAATCCTGACGTGGTCTCGCCCCACATTACCTCTCTGAGCTGATTTCTCTCTATTCGCCAGCCCGGTGCCTCAGATCAGCTGATCAGCTGCTTCTGGAGGTTCCGAGGTCTCGGTGGAAGTTCAGAGGGAACAGAACGTTTGCAGTCGCAGCTCCAAGGCTCTGAAATTCTTTGCCGCTGCTCGTTAGAGAAGCACTATCACTGTCCATTTTTAAAACCTGTCTGAAAACTAATTTTTATGTCCTGACCTTCAACCTGGCAAGAGACTCCTGTTTTATTATTTTTACTGTTCTTATTGTCCTTTAATGATTTTATTATAATTTTATTGTATTTTGCATTTTAGATGTTTTAAATCGTTTTTATGTTTTGTGTTCAGAAGAACTTTGTTTCGACTTTTGTTGTGGTAAAGTGCTTTATAAATAAAGTTGAGTTGAGTATTAATTAAAATTGCAACTTGAAACAGTGCAATTAAGAAATTACAAAGGCTGTATTTTGGGATATACATTATGCAGCGACACTGAGTTTAAACTGTCATGTCAGTTTATGCCGTCCTCCTTGTGTGACAGACATGCTTTTGATGATATTTTATGTGTCGATCCTTTATCACGTTCAGTCTATCACATAATTATTGTGTTATTTACTTAAAAAAAAAAAGTGCATTCAATGCAAGTTATATTGGAAGATCTGTGACATATTTCCCCAAAATTACTCAGTTGTAATCACTACGGGATGTATTGTTCAATAATGTAGCTTAGGTCAGAGGTTAAAGACAATGTTTGACCTATAGGTGACGTTTTGTAAAAAGCCAGGTGTACTGGTTTAACTGTCGTCGTGGCATTTTGACGTTTTCATCTTATTTCCTCTATTTTTCTTGATCAGATGTAAAGATAAAACCAAAAATATTTGCACCGTCTGTTGAGTCACTGTGGGTCAAACCGCAGACGAGTGTTCATCTGTGATTCTGTCTCATTGCAGCATGTTTTCTGTCTTAGGTGATGATTTTGAGTCGTCTTTGCTGAGTTTTGAGAAGCTGGACAGAGCGTCGCCAGACTTGTGGCCAGAGCAGTGTAAGTTTATGTCTTTCCTGCTCTTCTGTAACTGGTTACCATGATTAATGCATCATCTTATTTTAATCTAAATGATCCTGAACTCTCTCACACAGTGCCCGGAGTTGCAGAATTTGCAGCATCTTGTAAAAATGTGAGTTAAAGATCCAGCGTGGCTCCGTTTGATTTATAAACTAAATGATTAAATAAGCTTGACCCACTGTAATGACATGATAAATGTAAATTCTGCACAAGTTGTGAGACCTTTGTTCTATCTTCATCAATAGCCCATCACTAACTCGCCACCTAAATGGATGGCGGAACTGGAGAGTGAGGACATTGAAATGTTGAAAGGTGGGTCCAAACAGCAGTTATTATGATAAATGTTCTCTGTACCTGGCGTTAAGCAGGAAGATTGGAAAGAGTGTTGACAGAAACAACCTTTACATGTAATCCTGTCAAGTGGGATAACGCTTTTCCCTGGAATTATTAGTTACACGCAGCTAAGAGCTTTCCTGTCATCCCTCTGTAGAGCTGGGTAGTCTGACCACAGCCAACCTGATGGAGAAGGTCAAAGGGCTTCAGAATCTCGCGTACCAGCTGGGTTTAGAGGAGTGTAAGTACATGAATGACACAACCACTGCAATGTTACAGGTGCTGATCCAACCTCTAAGAGATGCCTTAAAATGTTCCTGTTTGTTGCCGATCAGTTCATTACAATCTGACGAACCAGTACGCTGAGTCACCACTAGGTGGTGCTCATAGTCTTTCTGGGCTTTTGCTTCTGTGTCCAGCTGTTGCAGATTTCACAGCTCTCAAGTGTTTTTTTTTTTTTACATTCAAATTCGAAACAGATTTCACATGTGTTTTTTTGTCCAAAGCTGGAAAACATAATGTTGAGATTGTGTTTTTTTTTTTTTTCCTCCAATCTGGAATCAACTCTCCAGTCAACCTGCAGAAATATGTTGACCTTGAGGTGTTAAAATGCTGGATTTAGGTCATCTTTTTTTTTCATCCTGTTAAATGGAAAAGGTAAGAAACAAGGGCATGTCCACAGGAGCCCATACAACAAATGCTCAAGCGTTTGATGGATGTAAAATCTTTTATTTTTTTCTTTTTAATCCATCCTACTGCCTCCATTGTCATAATCCTTGTGGAGTGTGGATTAGAGAGATGTGGCTAAGTGCTCATATTTTTCTAAGAGAAAAAGGGGGTATTAATATTCCCAGTAAAAAAAAAAAAAAATCCCATAAGCATTGTAGAAACGTGATGCACCCGCGTCTTGCATATAAATACACAAAGGGTTTGTCTTCCAAGTTCAGGTGAGTTGAACCAACATGGCTGTAGGTAAGAGCCAAGTGATCAGTTTAAAAAGCAGCAGTAGTAAGAGATGCATAGGTGGAAATGTTTTAATCAGGTTTGACTCCAATTGAGTAATTTAAAAGCCAAAGATTAGCCACAAATACCCATCTATTATTAACAGGCTAAAGAAAGCATGTGCTGTGTTTGCCCCCAGGCCACAAGTCACAAATTAATTTAGCTGAAAAAATTGTCTTAATCTCTTTGACTTCCCCAAACCGGCAGAAGCGTGTAATCTGGCTGGTATAAAGATGTTAGCTGTCATACGTGCAGGACCGCCGGCTTTGCAATCATGTCGTGTTCCTCGGGATGACGGGACACAATGACGGTTATTATTGGTGTCAGAGCAGCCCTGTAATCGGTGCCTGTTTAATGCTCTCTGGTTTAATTTTCTCCTTTTCCTGGCTGTCAGGGGAGGCCTTGTAAATCTCAGCTACTTTTTCATCATGTTTGTGCACTCTTCAGTACCCGTAAACATACTCCGCAGAGGCACGGCGGAGCGAGGGCAGGGGGACAGGATTTACTGCCCCTCCCCCTTCAACATGTGGACCATTAAAGAGGGAGCTGGTTAATGGGCAGAGCACAATCAAGCCGTGAAAACTCGACCACCACTGCTGCAGTGAGAAAGGGGACCTGGACCCTGTTCCTAGAATACACCTAAGCAGGACTTGTGTCTGCTTTTTCCTTTGTGGGATGAGCACATATTGTGTGGTATTTGTACATATGTGTTAACATGAAGGGAGGATGCAACCCACCCTTTATGTCCTATCCACCCCTTCCTCCCACCGGCACCCGCAAAAATGGCTGCGTGACGCCGGCCCAGTTAGTCCCAGAGGGGATTGACGCGTGCCTCTTCCTCAGGCCCCAGCTGTTACCCCGCCCCGTGATGAATGCCCCTGTCGCGGGCCGCTGAGCGCGTGCATCAAGCCCCACGTCTCTGGGGAAAGCTGAGGACTCTGATAAGTGCTGTTATTGGAGGTAATTGAAAGCTGAGTGTTCCTCTGGGACGTGCTGAAGGGCCGCGACCACTGACATGGCTGACGATGTGACACTCTCACACTTGTGGGCTCAAGGCTGCCGACAACAGTTATGTTCCTCAGATGTGCTGGTAATTAGTTATGGTTTGTACGGAGAAGTACTAAAAAGTATTTCACACGCTAACTACAGGAACCNTAACAAGCTACTGCAGCAAAACAAACCTTTTAATTAAGATCAATCAACTATCTTCACCTTTTTTCTACGACATTAACTCCAGAATCACATGAATGACTTGTATGAGTTTTGGTGGTCCTCTGCATTTCTGTTTCACACCCTCATTTGATCTTCTTACTAGTTTTTTTTAGCGTTTTTGATTGTTGATACATAAATACCTGCAAAACTACTGACACTGCAATCACCTTAAGCTTTCTATTTAGTGCTAGTATGCAGATGTGAGCATGTAGCACTGGTATAGACAGGAGTAAACATCTGCTGGACATCAGAAAGTATGAATGCTAATGTTAGCATTTAGCTTAAGTTACCATTGTGCAGCCTCAAAGAGCCACTGGTGCTGCTGCAGACACAGCCAGTGGTTCTACTATGCTTGAGTTTAGTTAGTGTTTATCTTTGATTTGCATCATTTCAATTCGTCAATGATTTTCCTGATTGGGCTGAACAATTAATCGATTGAAAAGCAATTTGAAACAATTCAGTTAGCAAATTGTAAAAGCTGTAAATTGCATTATACATTATACAAGGGATTAAACTGTCATGTCAGGGGTTTTAAAAATTAATGCCACCGTCTGAAGGTTCCTCATACGATCATGCTTCATCTGATTTATGAATTTATCACGTGGTGAATGTTGAACCGAAGCAGGATGTCAAAAAATCGGTGTCATAAATGGCTAAATGGATGTTTCAGTCAAACCATTCAATCCTTGTCCCTGGTAAAGTTTCAGCCAAACAGCAGGCCGAGCACTGGTTCCTGTTTTAATGGGCTCTTTAACGTTATTATACCAGTAATCTGAGTTTCTACCTGGCTAGGGGGCGGCTGAACCGAGCCGTAATTAATGAGACACTCAGCGGGGCGAGGAGCCTCAGGAGGAGTGGCACGGCCGTCATTGAACTGTTTTACAGTTTGGGCTCATCAAGAGACGAAGAAAGTGATAACGAGAGAGAAGCACGACACCTTAAAATTCAAAAATATTAACTTGCCACCCTTTCCCGTTCCTAAGTGACACCAGCGCGGCGGCGGTTTTGGGGTCATCCCGGTGTAATTGCTTTCCCTCGCCTAATTCGGACGGCTTCATTTCAATCTAAAGCACCCTCGGCGTGTCCAGGGGTCCGCTGATGACTTTGTTTAGGGTGATTTGAAGAGACAGCAAAGTGCAAAATGAATCCGTCCCATTCCAATTAGCATCATCTTAAACCTAATGATGGACACCTCAAGGTGATGTGGCCCCCACACCCAGATGAACCATTATCATTCCACCCAGGGCAACTCATCTAAATTACTAACTGCCCCGGGTTTTTCATTAGCCGCCGTGGGCAGGGAAGGCGGGGCGCCTCAGGCAAACAGCAGCCAGTTGAGATCCTAATCACATTCCTGTTATGAAGGCGGATGACTTTCTGCCTGATGCCTGTTTGGAATACGTGCCCGCCTGCCTGCTTGACGCTCTGCAGTCTCGTGTGATGTACAAGATTTCTTAAACGCCACTTTAAAGCCAGCGAGGCGATCCCGGCTTTGCAGCTCATAGAAAGCTGAGTGGAGCTGAGAGGCTGATCCTCTTCTTATCTTTAACAAAGAGTAATTACTGTGCCTCCACGGTGCCTCTCCGGGGTTTACGATGACGCTGCAGGAAGGTCCCTGCAGTCTCCACGAGTCGCTGAAGGGTTTGTGTTTGACAGAAAAGCCTCTGGAACGATGGAGACCGCTTTCATAAAGGCCCTTCAGTGGGGATGATTGTGTCGTAGGACTAAGTGGTGCAAACCCTGAAGCCGCTCGCTGTTGTTGGTCCGTGTTAACAAGTCGTGTTGTGTTTGTGTTACAGGTGTCAGGTGATGAAATGAGTGAACTGGTGCTTCTCAACTAACACCATCACATCCAACAGTATCTGTGCTCTTCTATTCATGTGTGGAAGTGATAAAGTCAGTGTTAATTCTACACATTTCAAATAAAGTTCCTGTGTTTTATCGTCATGTCAAATCTCCTGTAGGTGTAACCATCTCACATCTCAAGCATCAGAATCAGAAACAGATTTATTGCCAGGTGTACTTAATTGTAATTAACAAAGCGTACTGTTGCAGCCTCAGCGACCTGAAAGCAAAAGTCGGATACGACGGATCTGCATGAAGTCGTCTTTTCGGATGCCAAAGACGTCGTTGAGGTGGTTTCTGATGTTCTGACCGCCTCGTGTTTGGAAACAGAAACAGAAATGTCACGCTGGTCCTTTAACAATTAAATAATAAAACGTACAATACGAGGAATTTGTTCTGGTGGGTTGGTGCCACAGTAAATATACACTTAAGGTGCAATGTACACAATAAAAATATAAAAATAGCTAAAAAAAAAAAAAACAAAAGTAAATAAAAATAGCTGACACAAAGTTAAATTTAAAAAATAAGAACTGTAAAACTGTGGTATTATTTATTTATTATTTATATTGAGGGTGCAGATATATTGATATTTACATTTATACAGATCATCAAAAGGGTGCAAATTGAAGGTGCAACATGAGCAACACCAGCTCAGCTACTAGTTTATTAATCAGTGACGAGACCAAGAGAGAACAAGTCTGAGGACAGCTGTTTCCTGAGTGTTAGCCTGATGTGGTTTTAAAGCAAACCAAACTCGTGACTCCTCCACATGCTGTCGACCTATGAGGCATTTCCACACCTCGGATTGTTTCATTTTAGGTTTTATTTTAGTTTGAACGGTTGAGATTTAGAATTTGCAGCATTATTTCCCGTCCCGTTTGACCTGCCGTGACCCCTCTGATTTATCTCGTGACCCGTTAAGAGGATCCCAGACTGTTTGGAAACCTTCGCTGCAACCGTATCTGGTGTTCAGTTTTAGCCTTTAATCCTGTTTCGCTCGTCATCCGTCACTTATTTTATGCATTTTTACACCATAACTGATGTGACACTGAGACGGCAGTCATGCGATCAGCAAGACTCTTTGGTTGCTCCGTCTCCATTTTATGTTGTTTTCCATGTCCTCAATGAACAGATGTTTGTATAAATTGCCTCCCAGTGTGACGCTGCAGTTATTAAATACATGCTTTGCATTAATAACCAACTGTTGTGGAGTTGTAGGAGCTGCAGGCTGTAAGACTGACAGTTGGCTGCTGGTAAATCATTACAATCAAGCATCATATTCTGTGGTTGATCTAATATGTCCACTCTTGTGTCTTCTTGTCTTCCAGCCAGAGAGATGACCAGAGGGAAGTTCCTGAACATCTTGGAGAGGCCCAAGAAGTGACGATTCTTCATGCAAAGCGACCGGAAATGTTGAGGATTTCAAGGTGATTCTTATCTCTGCCGGTACGCGATGAACACATTCACAGTTCAAAGACTTTTCAAACCTTAAATCGGAGCAAAAAAAAAAAGAAAAAAAGCTCTCTCACACATCTGAGGTCTTCTCTTCCAACCCCTCGGTGAGCCCATCTCCTCCAGACAGACGCCTTTGCTTTTATTACTTTCCACTGAACTCCTCTTCACTTGATGAAATGTTCCCTATTTATTCTGACTTCTATTTTAAACATGATTTACTTTTTTTTTTTTTTTTTTTTTGCAATTTGTGAGATTGTTTAATAAACTTTTAAAATGAAAAGATGATTGCCTGTCATTTCACTTGAAAGTTTTTGCAGCTAACTTTGCTGATGCTCAACTTTTAATTAACTTCCACCCAGCAGCAGCAGCAGCAGCAGCTCTCTGCCGTGGACGTGGAAGCAGCTCTCCCGGCTATCAGGGCGCGATTTCCTCCTAATGAGCATTGGAAGCAGGGTCCCCGACACAAAACATTGCGTAAAAATAATATTGCTCATTGTCATCGCCGCTAATAAGAGCTGACGTAATTACTAGGACCATTTCTTTTCTAATTAGCACACTTCAGCGTCGTCGGAGCAAGCGGCCGGGCAAAAAGAGAATCAGACAGGCATGCCGAATGGGAAACAAAAAGAAGTCCATCGGCCGTAATTAGGTGGGACAATGCCTCGGACTGTTCTCAGCTGGAGATGTCGCTGGGGCTCTGGCCGCTCACTCCCAACAGGTTACACTTCTCCCCAGGCCGCTAATAAGCCCCTAATCGTCTTTCCGATTCACACGGACAGAGGCCTGCCATTGCCTCAGTGGCTTCACCCCCTGCCTCTCACACGGACCCTGGCTCACCCCTACGAAAGAAAAAAAGAAAATACACATTATTTACACAGTTCTGCAAAGAGTGGCTTCTGTGCTGGGACGAGGAGAGAGGAATCCGGGGAGCCCTGAACGCACCACAGACTGGTGGAGGGAACATGGCGACAGGAAGAAAGTGAGAGTTTATGAAAGTAACGATAACTAAAAATAAATATAGTGGATGTAACTGGACACTGAAGATAGTTTGTCCAATAAATCTAAAGCTGATCTGACATTAAGATTAAATGCTAGGTGTCATTCATGAGGTGAAATCATGAGTTAGCCAATAAGAGAACTTTTAGTTTTTTGTGCCAGATTGCTTCACTTCCTTTGGTTTGTGATGTGACGTTTTTCTTTTTTTTAACTTGTGTAACTTTACTGTAAATCATTCAAACTTTGCTCAACACACAAACAAGTTAACCTTCTCATTAAATGATGAAGTAAGTCATGTTTGGTTGGATAAATCTGAGTTTTAAAATGTAAACAACTACCTGATGGAACAAGTTCAGTCAACTTAAGATAATGAATTAACTGTGTTCTGTCTCACAATCATTACAGACAGACTTACTTTCACATTTTCTCAATTTAAGATATTTTATTTGTCATGAACAACAACCAGTCACAAGCACTGATTCCATGTTACACCTAAAACAACATGTGAAGCATCTTCCAGATACTTTGAGCCAAAACTACCAACATCCCCCCTGATGTGTCCTTTTCTCATTAGAAACAATAATATGACATCCAGCCACTTTTCATTGTGAACCTTTTCTTCAAGCTACAAAATAAGAGTCTCTGGAGGAGTTTTATCTCCCAAGCAATGCATGCTGGGAAGTCTGCTCTAGATTTTTAACTCTTAAAAACTTAATGAGTTGATATTAAGTCAAGCACATACTTCACATTAAATTCAACTCACAGAACGTGTATTTACATTAAGTTAACAGGAGAAGGCTGGTTTATTCCACTAAGACTTGATGGATTATAGATGTCAGTATTTCTAAATGCATTATAAACATCATCAAAGCTGGAAACACAACAGCTCTTTAAAAACTAGTATTTACAGGTATTCGGACACTTCAGGTCCTACATGAGCAGCAAAATGTACTTTAAACATTCATTCTGCAAGAAAACACTCCAGCATTACATGTTGTCATTGTTTAGCATGTATTTATTATTAATAACAGTATTTTTTCTCACCATCAGAATCTGCACTAAACCTTTAGTTCACTTTTAAACATGCTCTCTTTTCAAATCAATCAAATCAGGTTTATTGTCATTTTGCTGAACACACACACACACACACACACACAGTAGTAAAGGCACATTTTTACACATATCTGTAGCTGCAAAACCACTTTATTTACCTTTTCTTTCATCTGTCTCTAAATGCATGTGTGTTTTTCTGTGTGTTCACATACTTGATCAATGATTCTGATTCGATGCACATCCAGATTGCATTTTGTTGCTGGTCAAGGGAGAGATACTCAGAACTGGGTTGTTTATCATCTGTTAAAACCTTACTAGAGGAGCTACACCTGTGAGATAAATGCAGCACAATAAATACAATCAATACAAGAAAATATAGATAAAAATAATGATATTTAAATACCCAAGCATAGAAAAAGTGCATCAAATTTGTGCACTATTTGCTTAAATTAGTTAATTTCTAGAGAAAGTTTGGCCCCTGTTGTAATTTTAAGGACTCCTGTACTGTATTTAAATTCTGTTTTATCCTACAGGTTTGATTTTTTTCTTCTTCTTTTTTGCCATTAAATGCTAAAAACAGTGTCCCTGCTGCAGCGGCTGAACACTTGTTGCTGCTGGCTGGCTCACATTGATCAGCCTGCTGAGCATTGACGCGCTAAGAGAGCTGACATCCTCAATCTGGTGCAGACGGCTGGTGGCTGGCTGTCTGTCACCCTCAGCCTCCCCGCAGGCCCTTCAGGAGACGGGTCGAGCTGGTCATCCATACGGAGAGAGAGAGAGAGAGAGAGAGGAGGAGGAGGAGGAGGAAGAACAGTCCATCCATCCATCCGTCTATCCGCAGCGCGCTGCCCTGACCTCACATGGCCTCCGCGCCCCGACAAACGTCAATCCGATGTGCCCCGAGTCCTTAAATTAGCTGTCAATTAGTGCAAATTAATCAACTCCTCGCCTAATTAAGCAATGCCGACGGGCAGCTTCCAAACATGCCATTGTGGAGGAGCCATGAGAAAGCTGCGGGGCTTGCAAACTCTTTACTGGAGGAGGAGGAGGAGGAAGAGGAGGGGGCATCGCATCACATCCCGCCCTGCGCTTTAGGAAAGGTTCTGCTCCGGTTTCTTTTCCCCCTGACTCGGCTCTACATGTGTGCTGTCATCAAGTTGCTCTGCGCAGATTCCAGCTTGATTCTTGCGTAAGAGGCTCGTTCCGGGGGCTGAGGCGTCGCCCCTCTGGAGGGCCAAAGCCTCCTGATGGGACGCATGTGCAGAACCTAACGCAGATCACTTCTATTTCCCGCGCAGCTCATCCACGCGTGACCTCTGCTTGCTCATAGAAAGTTCATTTCAAAGCAGCAGATGATGATTTGCAGATTGAAGCTTTCTGGATTTCCCCACTTTTGAGGACACCTCGTTCCTAATTTTGGCCTGATTGTGTTAAAAAAAAAAAAAAAGGAGTAGCTGAGGATGGAGGGGAATAAACAACAACAGCAAAAAAAAAAAAAATGTCCAACAGCTGTTTGCTTTTTAATCTGCAGCCGTCAGATCCTGCACTTCTTTGATGGGAAACCCAATCTACACGAATGACTGAACTAAATCTTGCCTTAATCTACAGCCTTATTAGGCAGCAGCCCTCCTGCATGTCAAGCAGCACGCGGCCGTTTTCATAGGAGATGGATTATTTTTTTAAAAACCCAGAGGAGAAATATTGCTCCACTGTCAACAAACAAACAAACAAACAAACAAAAACCGGCTGTATGGATTGCAACAGGAGGCATGATGGAGTGAGAGGAGGCCAGTGACTCGTCTGTAATTGACGGATCAGTGTTAATAAATGAGAGGATCCCAACAGGCTGATGCGTCATTAGCATATCCTAATAACATTGATTTCTTCATTAATAGCCTCGGATTCACACTAAATAGGCCCTAATTAGTTTCAACCGGCCAACCACTAACAACAGCAGCGATGTTTTCCTCCTTCTTCATCAGCAGCTGCTTTTTTTTTTAAACACTGTTTGATATAAAATAGGATTTTTTTTTTTTTTGTCCCAGACACGATAGTTGTTGGTTTGAAGCTACTTTAATCGTGTTTTGGATTGAAGAGAGACAGTTTTTTGTGCTTCTTTAGCTCTCTAATTAAAATGTTCATTTCTGATTTTACATTACTGATGTGTATTGTTGTTGCATTTAATTAGTGTCAGTAAATTATAAGCAAATGCATTTTTTTGTTTGTTTTTGCACCATCTCTGTACAAAATGGATCAATTCGTTCCCAACGAATTCATGCCANACGCTAACTACAGGAACCTAAATGCATTAGTGGATGCAGAAGTGAGTAGAGTTGATTGGACAATAAGGAGGCCGGCTTAGAACAAAAAGCTGTGTATGGCGGTTTACCTGTCATCTTCATTCTTGTTGTTGTCAATAGAAAACTTGTCCTGGAACCCAGAGCAGCCTCCTCCCTCCACGTGTATTCTGAGGAATTCACCTTTCTCCATGAGCTAACCACAGGAACCTAAATGCATTAGTGGATGCAGGAGTGAGTAGAGTTGATTGGACGATAAGGAGGCCGGCTTAGAACCTGAAGTGTGTGGCGGGTTACCTGTCATCTTCATTCCTGTTGTTGTCAGTAGAAAACTTGTACTGAAACCCGGAGCAGCCTCCTCCCTCCACGTGTATTCTGAGGAACTCACCTTTCTCCATGATCTCCTCTAGTCTCTGAGTTACATAAACATGACACAGGAGGCGCAGTTTTACTTTTCATATTTACATTTTTAGGTACAGTTAGGTTTGGTTTGTGCTAGCTAAAAAAATAACACAAAAGTATTTTACACGCTAACCACAGGAACCTAAATGCACTAGTGGATGCAGGAGTGAGTAGAGCTGATTGGACGATAAGGAGGCCGGCTTAGAACAAAAACCTGAAGCGGTTTACCTGTCATCTTCATTCCTGTTGTTGTCAGTAGAAAACTTGTACTGAAACCCGGAGCAGCCTCCTCCCTCCACGTGTACTCTGAGAAATTCTCCATGAGCTAACCACAGGAACCTAAATGCATTAGTGGATGCAGGAGTGAGTTTGGACGATAAGGAGGCCGGCTTAGATCAAAAGCCTCTGTGGTGGTTTACCTGTCATCTTCATTCCTGTTGTTGTCAGTAGAAAACTTGTCCTGGAACCCGGAGCAGCCTCCCCCCTCCACATGTATTCTCAGGATGTCACCTTTCTCCATGATCTCCTCTCGTCTCTGAATTACATAAACATGATACATGAGGCGCAGTTTGACTTTTCATAATTACATTTTTAGGTACAGTTAGGTTTGGTTTGTACCAGCTTAAAAAAGAAGAACAAAAAAGTATTTTACATGCTAA
>NW_007577739.1:23615-42993 GCF_000690725.1 Stegastes partitus | reverse complement strand
GTTACAGCAGTGGAATATCATTTTGTGGCAGTAATACACAAGCACAAAAATAAAATAATAATAAAACAATGTGAAAGGAAAGATAAATGTATATACGTAAAGTGTACAATGTAAAATATTAAAGCAAAGGAGTTATTTACAGGACACACTAAGTGTTATGTGCAAATTCTAATCCAGTGCAAATTATTGTTCTGAGGTATGTGTAAAGGAGGGCAGGATGAGTTCAGGGTGCAGTGAAGGGTTGGGTTTGGGTAGAAGCTATAAGAAGGAAAAAATACTTCTGTCTGTCATGAAAATGGTTACAGAAGTTATTAACAATTAATCAAGATAAGATAAAATAAGTCTTTATTAGTCCCACATTGGGGAAATTTCCCAAAAAATAAAAAAATAAATGTAGGGACATCAGCATGAAAATTAAAAAATAAAGCAAAATATTCACTTTCATCTGTAGAAATTCAGATATTGCAGATTTCTATAAATATACAACAATTCTACAGGATTTTTCTAGATGTAGGAGGACATTAACATGACAGAAACATGTGGAAATATGCAGAAAATACATATATATATATATCTAAAAATGATATTCCAGTGGCTGTGCTGATTTTGCAGATTTTTGTATATGTAGAAGAAAAAAGTCTTTTATCCCTCCTGTTACCTTCAAATTTACTGACATCATTTATCCTCGACTCCACAACTTAAACCTCCAGAAAACATCACAATTAACTCAAGTTTATGTGTAAATAGCCCTTTAAATAAAACTGAAAACAGAAAAAGTATGTCTTTTTTAGAGATCCTAAGCATTGAATGGAGTCAAACTGACCCAGAAGATAGCAAGCACATGTGGCCTCCTGGAAACAGCAATTAATGGATCAACACCGTGTTTTAACTGCAGACAAATGATTTCTGCTTAAAATCTGTTCCTAATGACGGCTTGTATCTGATCTATACAGCGTCACTGAATGATTTATTCATCATCAATAGAATCAAAACCTCCCCACAGGGCTAATTGTTGCATATTGGAAGCTGGATTGTTTGCAAATTAAGGCGAAACTGCTCACAAATCAAAATCTCAGGCATTTTTTTTNTTAATTCCAGACTCGGAGGATTTATCTTCAAATGAACGAAAACTCTCAAAGTCTTCAATAAGTCAGAGCAAGAAACGCAAGAAAAGACGACACCGGTTAGTGGATTTCTGCTCATCAGGGGAATAAACCAGAAACCAGTTTGTCCTGAACCAGCTCCCGTTAAAATGTAGTGCTGACTGTGTGGTATTATGTTACTGATACTGTTAATAATTTGCTAAAATATATTAAAGTGTGTCTCGTGTGTTTGTGCAAAGTTTTATGAGGAAGTTTTTATTCTGATGCTTTATTTTCTTTCATTTACACGTGAGAGAATAATCTGGTAATTATTTATTGAAATGCATTAAATGTTCCCTTTTTTATTTTCGATTTATTTTTAATCATAGACGTTTGTTCTTCAGTTTAAATGTCAGAGCAGGGAGATTTTTTATTTCTTTCCTCTGCAGGATTATCTTTAAATCTTGTCTCCACCACAGGACCATCTTCACGTCGTACCAGCTGGAGGAGCTGGAGAAGGCCTTCAACGAGGCGCACTATCCTGATGTTTACGCCCGAGAGATGCTGGCCATGAAGACAGAGCTGCCGGAGGACAGAATACAGGCAAGAATCAGCTCTATTTTTATTTATTTGTTTTATATTTTTAAGGATGAGGTAATTTAAGGTGTGTTATTTAAAGAAAAGTCGTTAAAAAAAACAAAACAAAACATGGATAATCAATGTTAAGGCTGTTTGGTTCCCTTATTTTGGTTTTTTATTCTTATTTTTTATTTATTTGTTTTATATTTTAATTGATGAGCTCATTTAAGGTGTGTTAATTAAAGAATTGTCTTTTATTTTTTTGCTTTGTTTTTTAAAACAAAAAAACAAAACCCAGACAATCCATAATAAGGCTTTTTGATACCCTTATTTTTTATTACTTTGTATTTATTTATTTGTTGTTTTAACATTACAAGCTATTTTCATTATTTCGACTCTATGGTAATTTAATACAGCCGTTCTAGTGTCATGCAGCTATGTTTTGCCACATTTTAAATAAATATCCCAGTAATGTGCTCAAAAATAAAATAATAAAACAAAATAATAATAAAATAAAAGCACATTTTTTTCTAAATAGATTTTTTCTTCACGATGCTCTGCAAATATAGAAACAGCTGCCTCTATAGATATTATATTCCAAGTGTGTGTCGTTGCTAATTTAATTCATTTGATTGAATTTAAAGGATCTGGTGTGATTTAAATGACTAGACAGACGCTAAACGTTGCCTCCAGCATAAGCAGCCTTTTCTTGAAAAGAGGTTCTAAAAGGAATTTATTCCACAACTAAAATAAACTCGGATTTGTGTGAATATTCTGATTGTGCTCCTCATGAATATGCACCTGTACGAGCATCCTTCAGAGCTGATCACCTGCAGTAATACCTGCCTGCTCTCGTGTTTAAGCTGTTCTAAGGTTTAGCCCTCCTCCCCTCCATCCCTCCTCCATCCCTCCATCCCTCCACCATCCCTCCATCCCTCCATCCCTGTGAATCGATCAGAGATGCTGCCCTCCTGTCTGAACAAAGACTCGCTCTCCTCCAAGCAGCAGCAGCAGCAGCAGCAGCCTCGCCAGGACAGATAATCTCTCATCAGGCGCAGTTGGATGTGAAACAATTTGTTCTCGGAGAAGGGAGCCACTAACGACCTAATCAAGCTATCAAGGCGGAGGAAGATTGCGGTGTGACCTGGACCATCCATCTGCCGGGGAGCCTTTTAATCTCATTCTCATTACGGGCTGCAACAGTGCAGGCGCGAATAAATAATAAAAGGAAATAAATAAATAAGCCCTGGCACCCCCTCTCCTCCTCCTCCTCCTCCTCCCCCTCTTGCTCCCATCCCCTAAATAAAATTAACACCCAATTTTCTCATTGAGTGTAATTAGTTAAATCAGACGAGCTCTGGAGGCTGGATGCTGCTGCTGCTGCTGCTGCCGAGGCGCAGGGAGTTCAAATAAAATAACTACATTGAATTTATTAGCACGGGTCAATAGCGCTGCTCCCCAGAGTCCCCGGTAGTTTAATTTCCCGTGATATTTGCCCGCCTGCCCGCCATCGATTGGGCCTGAAATTAACTTATTTTTCAATCAGCCTCGGCGCGCCCCAGGGTCGCTCCTCCTCGCCGCTTACGCACCGGCTGCTTTTGAGGAAGGGGAGGGCCGAGAGAAGCAATTTCTCATAAAGGAGACAAAAAAGAAAAAGGAAAAAGGCTTTTTTTTTGAATTAGGGTTTTTCTTCGGATTTCCCGGGGAGGAGGAGGAGGAGGAAAAAAAGAAACGGTTTGATCGTTTTCAATTTAATATCTGTCCCCCTGTCTTGGATCTCCTCTCCTCCTCCTCTCGGAGCCATCAGAGGTGCCTAAGTAGAGTGTTTAACAATCCTGTGTTGTGCCATGCGATCAATTTGGCCTCCTCCTCCTCCTCCTCCTCCTCTTCTCTGTCTGACGCGGAGGCTGCAGGGCCTGGAAGCAGCTGCTGGCTGTGTGTTGACGCGTCAGAGCGGCTGTGAGGCCGCCGCGCAGAGCTGGAGATGAGCAGTGACAGGAGGCAGAGATGTGTTCCACCTGTAGGCCGCGCGCTGTGCACGATCAATGGACTGAATCCAAACAGGACAGTTGTTTTCTGAGTCACTTTAAATCACACCAGAGATCCCACACACACACACACACACACACACACACACACACACACACACGCAGGTCATCTTTAAAAAAATATCTACTGGAGATTAGTTTCCTTGCACCAACAGAAGAAGGAGCTGCTGCCACTTTTCTAATATGGACACCTTCAGGACAGTCATGGTTCACCCGGTTCAGGACTTCTGGGGTCTGTTGGTTTAGGTGACAGGTGTATTTTTTTAAAATATAAAAAGAGGGACATTTGTCATGCATTTGGAACCAAAAATACACCAACTTAGAGCATTTATTTAACATAATGTAAAAGTCTTTAATGAATAACAACAAATATTTTGCACATTTTCTTTCTTGGGGACCAATGGAAAAACCTTCTACGTATGGCACCATGAAAGTCCTGGATAGGGTTAAAGCTGAACTTTATATTTCAGCTCTTAGATGTTAATAAAATAGTTCTTTATTGTGAAAAAGACAGTGTTACAGCAGTGGAATATCATTTTGTGGCAGTAATACACAAGCACAAAAATAAAATAATAATAAAACAATGTGAAAGGAAAGATAAATGTATATATGTAAAGAATAAAATGTAAAATATTAAAGCAAACAAGGTATTTACAGGACACAGAAAGTGTTATGTGCAAATTCTGATCCAGTGCAAATTATTGTCCTGAGGTATGTGCAAAGGAGGGATCAGTTCTGGGTGCAGTGAGGGGTTGGGTTGGGCTATAAGAAGCTATAAGAAGGAAAACTACTTCTGTCTGTTATGAAAATGGTTACAGAAGCTATTAACAATTACTCAAGATAAAATAAGTCTTTACTAGTCCCACAGTGGGGACATTTGCAAAAAAATAAATGTAGGGACATCAACATGAAAATTAAAAAATAAACCACAATTTTCACCGTCATATGTAGAAATTCAGATTTTGCAGATTCCTATAAATGTAGAACAATTCTACAGGGTTGTTCTATGTGTAGGAAGACATTAACACAGCAGAACATGTGGAAACACTCAGAAAATGCAGGTATACGGTTTCTTTTTTCATCAGACAATGAGTATTTTTAAGTAGGAGCTGTGAAATGACACTGACGTCTGTGGTGACGTTTCTGAGGAAGACTGAAGTGTCAGTCGAAACATGTCAGGTTAAAAACAGCTCCTACTTAAAAAAGCTCATTGTTTGATAAAAAAAAAAAAAAAGAAAAGAAAATAAACTGTATACCTATAATCAGAGTAGACAAAATGAACCTAATCACGCTATTTCAGATAATACATATATTAAAAAAGACATATTTCAAAGACTGTGCTGATATTGAAGATTTTTGTATATGTAGAAAAAAAATTCTGTTATACATTCTTTTAACCCTCCTGTTACCTTCAAATTTACTGACATCAGTTATCCTCGACTCCAGCAATTTAAACCTCCAGAAAACATCATAATTAACTCAAGTTTATGTGTAAATATCCCTTTAAATAAAACTGAACAAATTATGACTTATGTAGAGATGTTAAACACTGAATGGAGTCAAACTGATCCAGAACATATCAGGAGGGTTGAATGTTGCACCAGAGTGGAGCACATGTGGCCTCCTGGAAACAACAATTAATGGATCAACACTGTGTTTTAACTGCAGCCAAATGATTTCTGCTTAAAATCTGTTCCTAATGACGGCTTGTATGTGATCTATACAGCATCACCGAATGATTTATTCATCATCAATAGGCTCAAAACCTCCCTAATTGTTGCATGTTGGAGGCTGGATTGTCTGCAAATTAAGGCGAAACTGCTCACAAATCAAAATCTCAGGCATTTTTTTTAAAGTATCTAGTTCCCCCACAACAGTCTAAAATGATCCCAGTCTNGTGTGATGAGTTTTTTTTCTCCCTCATAGTAGCATCTGGAGATCAATTATCCATCGGCGTGAGCCCCAGCGGCTGCATGGCACAGAGATCACAGCCGCGTCCCTTTGTGTTGGTGAGAAAAGCATCCAGCGAAAGGCGATGCGCGCTGATTTATTCCGCCAGATTGAGGTAATTTTCTAAAAAACCTGCCGCATTTCAAAGGTGAGTAACGAGAGGTGTGAAGCAGACGGTTTGATTCGCTTTCTGAGGGAGATTTGTGCCATCAGTGAGTTTGTAATGGGCTCACAATGGAGGTGTGATGTTGTTGTTGTTGTTGTGTTTACTGTCAGGTTGTTGCTTTTCTTCCCCCAGTGTGCCCGTTCCTTCCCACAGCCTAAATCCCATCCTCCTTCATCCATACAGTCCTGAGGAAAATGCAGATATGTATTCAAGAGGGCGTCTGATGCATCCATGATCCACAGGAATCCGGAATCCTTGCAGCTGATTGGCTGCTGCGTCCTGCCTCTTGTTGGGATGGACCTGTTGGATAAAAGGACCATTTTCTAAAGGACTCCCGTGTGTTAG
The DNA here is from genome assembly GCF_000690725.1 of Stegastes partitus. NCBI lineage: Eukaryota > Metazoa > Chordata > Actinopteri > Pomacentridae > Stegastes > Stegastes partitus. Next base: position 36,823 of record NW_007577739.1, on the reverse strand, counting down.
GCTGAGGATCATGCACTGGGGACCATCCTGGAAGACGCTATAATAAGAAGAAGAAAGAAGAAAAAATAAAAGGCCTTTCAAGGAAGCATCGCAGCAGCCATGACGGGCAAACCAGGCGCCGTGCTGTCGGAAAGTTTACATCTGCCGGAGAAGACCTCTCTGGGCGGGAACGGAGGGAGCCACCAGCCGAAGACCACCGCCACCCATCCGCCGCCCAGGTGCACCGGTTTCGGCATCCAGGAGATCCTGGGGCTCAACAAGGAGCCGTCCGCGGCGCCGAGGAACCCGCTGGGCTCGCTGCCGGCCGGGGCGCACCTGATCGCCGCCAGGTCCGTGCTGGGCCCCGCCGGCGTGGGCGTGGGAGTCGGGATGGGATTAATCGGCCCCGGTGGGATCCCGTCGTTTTACAGCCAACCGGCGTTTCTGGAGAGCGTGCTGTCGGAGGGACCGGACGTCCACCTGCAGCCCCACAGCAGGTCCGTGGGGCCGCTGGACACCAGCCAGTCCGCCAGCTCAGGTGATCCGAGCCCGAACAAAGAGTAGAGCCGGAAACAGAACAGGCAGCAGGGATGTGTGTGTGTGTCTGGGTTACACACCGGGTTACTGCCAGTGTGTTTAGTTATTATTATTATTATTATTATTATTATTATTATTATTATNTTCTCCATGAGCTAACCACAGGAACCTAAATGCATTACTAGTTTAATGTATTGTGGGTGTCTGGGTAACTTCATGACAGTGACAAAACTGGCACCCAGCAATGGTTTTTGTACTAGATTATCATCAGTTATCAGCTTTATTCTGCTGCCTTGAGTGGTACCAAAATGTTATCTGGCTCCTACATTAACCAAGGCATTCCTTTGTCCTTTTCAGCTGTAAACTTTCATACAACTGTGTTATACCCCAGATCTTTGATATGTAAGTAAAAACAGCATCACTTAGTGCATTCAGAGCGAAGGACCACCTGTTGTGGCTTCCGTCGTACCCCCACATCACCTCTGCTCGGCCGCGGTGCCACCTGGCGCACACCCAGGCTGACCCCTGTTGCGTCGGCCGGCGTGAAGGTGAGACTGAAGGTCACCCTGCCCCGACAGCTGCTAATGGGCCCACATTCACCAGCGCCGCCTCCTCCTCACGCTCAGGATCAATCTCCGGCCTATTAGAAGCATGCCGCTGCTGAATATGATTGCATTCACTGGGCCCCACTAGTGCTAATGTGCCTCCATCAATCCATCAGGGCGGGCTGACCGCGGGGCGGGCGGTTATGAAGTGCCTGAGCTGACAGCCGCTGAATGAGGAACAGGGGATGCTTCCCCACCGCCACCGCTCCTTCCTCCTCCTCCTCCTCCTCACCTCTACTATTTCACCGTCTTTTCAACTCTCCCCTGTGTCTCCTTGGGCTCATCGTTGCGATGAATGGCGGCATTGTGGCGTATCTCCTTCAAGACGGCACCTCCCGTGTGAGGAAAGTGAAACGAGGATGGTTCTGTTTGGAAACTCGGTTTACAATTCAGCAAGCTTGTGGCGAGTTCTCTCAAACTGGCTCCAACGCAGGCATTGCTCAAATGTCATTTCATACTGGTGGTAGTATTTATAGTCGAAATCTTCTGACAGTAGTTCCATTTTTGCAACAGGCTGACGTCTCTTTCTGTGGTGTATCTGGTAGAGCCTGCACATATCCTAAACAGGATCAGTGTTGGGGCTGTGTGAAGGAAGCGAGGCAGAGTTTAACACACACACACACACACACACACTGCTTCTCAGTCCTGCCTGCCTGCCGCCTCCCTGAGCAGATCGGAAATGACACCTCATTTACATAAAGGCATTAGGAATTCATTGGATTTTCTTTCCCAGCTAATCATAGCGCGGGTGTAAAACCTTTTAGGCTTTTTAATGAATGATTTTTGACTGATTGCCTATTAATAAGGACACCTCTTGAACAGGCATAGGCTGGGGCAGGGGTTGGGAGGTGCAGATGTGTTTGTTTTGGTGTGTGAATGTGTGTGTGTGTGTGTGTGTCAGCCAGGCGAAAATGCATTGGAGGAGGAGGGAGGAGGAGGAGGAGGCGGTGGAGGGGTGGTGGGCCCTCTCGGTTGGGACATAAAGAGGAACCAGTGGCTCCCCTGGGAAATCACAGCTCGTGTCTGCATCTTAAATATCCCCGTGAAGTATCAATAAGTGGGTAATTGAATTTTGAACACAAACATGAGCGTCAGGTGTATGTGTTGCGAGGCGTGGGGTGGTGGCGGTGGTGGTGGTGATGGTGGTGGTGGTGGAGGGGGAGGTGTTGGGCGGGTGCCTGGGCTGAATATGTGTGCCGCCGAGTGTTTCCATGCTTGAGTGTTTGTGTGTGTGTCATCTCCTCTGTGTCTCCCTCGTCCCCGGGGAGAAGGGCGGTGAAAGTGGATGTTAAATCCATTAAATAAAGCTTACATCCCGTAATAGCTGAGCAGCACTCGGAGATGGCCAGCGAGGGTCAGATAAGTCCTCTTAACTCTTAATGAAAGCGAATCGGGGCAGTCGGGGCTGGGGGTCCAGGACTCCAGTTAACCCAGGTGGTCATCTGTCTTTGCAGTTAACAGGGGTCCAGCGGCTCAGCGGGAGCGTGCCATCGGGATGGAAGGGAGGCGGCGGGGGGAGACAAAGTGATGATTACTCTCATTTTATACACAGGGGAGCGGCGGCGGGGGCTGGGAGGGGAGCAGACTGTGACAATGACACCCAGATCACTCGTCGTAAACGAGGGGAAAGTAAGATGTTACACCGCCTGCATTTACATCTGAGCCACGCGGGATTTGCCAAATGAAAATTGCAGAAGCGTCCGGATTGTAGCGGCGCAGGCTCTGCAGATTAGGAAAGAGCATTTTAAATAGCCTGCTGGCATATTTAGCTGTTTGAGGATACGGGTTAATCTCCATTGTCGTCGTTGTACAGGACTGATATGTGAGCAGCGGAGGGGAATTATTGCTTTAAAAAAATGAATTGAGCCCATGCAGTGGAGAATATCTAATTTAGCCAAAATTAACTGCGTTCACTAAACTGCTGTGGTAGATTGCGACGGAATCTGTGGCCAGTTAAGGCTAAATGATAATTAGATCGCAACAAATCAACAGGGCGAGGCGATGGCCCCCACAATCCATAAGGTGTCATTTAGTATGGATGGCAGTCGTAACAACATGCTGATTAACTTAGTGCAAAATTAGTAATTGACCTTTCTAATCAACTAAACAAATCTGTAAGTCCCCCTAATCAGTATTGATCTCCCCGGCTGTATGACAAAGCCCGTGTGCACTTTCTGTTGGTGTGTGTTTTCAGCGTGCTCCTGCATTGGTGTGTGCTTCTCAGGGGTGTCTATCGCCTGGTTTTAATGTGTGTGTTATAGAAATGTACAGCCACCGCAGCGTTTTATTATTAGTCATGTGTCAAAACAACTCTTAATTAGTCATTTGTTAAAAAACATTCACACCTACGGACAATTTAGAATCACCAATTAACCTCAGCATGTTTTTGGACTGTGTGGGAGGAAGCTGGAGAACCTGGAGAGAACCCACGCTGCACGGGGAGAACATGGAGACTCCACACAGAAGGATCCTGGGTGTCCTCACTGGGATGCGAACCTTCTAGCTGCGAGGCGACGGTACTAACCACCGCTCCACCTTGCAGCCTAAAACTGAACTTGTACGAATAGATAAAATTGCACCGTAACAAGCTACTGCAGCAAAACAAACCTTTTAATTAATATCAATCAACTATCTTCACCTTTTTTCTACGACATTAACTCCAGAATCACATGAATGACTTGTATGAGTTTTGGTGGTCCTCTGCATTTCTGTTTCACACCCTCATTTGATCTTCTTACTAGTTTTTTTTAGCGTTTTTGATTGTTGATACATAAATACCTGCAAAACTACTGACACTGCAATCACCTTAAGCTTCCTATTTAGTGCTAATATGCAGATGTGAGCATGTAGCACTGGTATAGACAGGAGTAAACATCTGCTGGACATCAGAAAGTATGAATGCTAATGTTAGCATTTAGCTTAAGTTACCATTGTGCAGCCTCAAAGAGCCACTGGTGCTGCTGCAGACACAGCCAGTGGTTCTACTATGCTTGAGTTTAGTTAGTGTTTATCTTTGATTTGCATCATTTCAATTCGTCAATGATTTTCCTGATTGGGCTGAACAATTAATCGATTGAAAAGCAATTTGAAACAATTCAGTTAGCAAATTGTAAAAGCTGTAAATTGCATTATACATTATACAAGGGATTAAACTGTCATGTCAGGGGTTTTAAAAATTAATGCCACCGTCTGAAGGTTCCTCATACGATCATGCTTCATCTGATTTATGAATTTATCACGTGGTGAATGTTGAACCGAAGCAGGATGTCAAAAAATCGGTGTCATAAATGGCTAAATGGATGTTTCAGTCAAACCATTCAATCCTTGTCCCTGGTAAAGTTTCAGCCAAACAGCAGGCCGAGCACTGGTTCCTGTTTTAATGGGCTCTTTAACGTTATTATACCAGTAATCTGAGTTTCTACCTGGCTAGGGGGCGGCTGAACCGAGCCGTAATTAATGAGACACTCAGCGGGGCGAGGAGCCTCAGGAGGAGTGGCACGGCCGTCATTGAACTGTTTTACAGTTTGGGCTCATCAAGAGACGAAGAAAGTGATAACGAGAGAGAAGCACGACACCTTAAAATTCAAAAATATTAACTTGCCACCCTTTCCCGTTCCTAAGTGACACCAGCGCGGCGGCGGTTTTGGGGTCATCCCGGTGTAATTGCTTTCCCTCGCCTAATTCGGACGGCTTCATTTCAATCTAAAGCACCCTCGGCGTGTCCAGGGGTCCGCTGATGACTTTGTTTAGGGTGATTTGAAGAGACAGCAAAGTGCAAAATGAATCCGTCCCATTCCAATTAGCATCATCTTAAACCTAATGATGGACACCTCAAGGTGATGTGGCCCCCACACCCAGATGAACCATTATCATTCCACCCAGGGCAACTCATCTAAATTACTAACTGCCCCGGGTTTTTCATTAGCCGCCGTGGGCAGGGAAGGCGGGGCGCCTCAGGCAAACAGCAGCCAGTTGAGATCCTAATCACATTCCTGTTATGAAGGCGGATGACTTTCTGCCTGATGCCTGTTTGGAATACGTGCCTGCCTGCCTGCCTGCCTGACGCTCTGCAGTCTCGTGTGATGTACAAGATTTCTTAAACGCCACTTTAAAGCCAGCGAGGCGACCCCGGCTTTGCAGCTCATAGAAAGCTGAGTGGAGCTGAGAGGCTGATCCTCTTCTTATCTTTAACAAAGAGTAATTACTGTGCCTCCACGGTGCCTCTCCGGGGTTTACGATGACGCTGCAGGAAGGTCCCTGCAGTCTCCACGAGTCGCTGAAGGGTTTGTGTTTGACAGAAAAGCCTCTGGAACGATGGAGACCGCTTTCATAAAGGCCCTTCAGTGGGGATGATTGTGTCGTAGGACTAAGTGGTGCAAACCCTGAAGCCGCTCGCTGTTGTTGGTCCGTGTTAACAAGTCGTGTTGTGTTTGTGTTACAGGTGTCAGGTGATGAAATGAGTGAACTGGTGCTTCTCAACTAACACCATCACATCCAACAGTATCTGTGCTCTTCTATTCATGTGTGGAAGTGATAAAGTCAGTGTTAATTCTACACATTTCAAATAAAGTTCCTGTGTTTTATCGTCATGTCAAATCTCCTGTAGGTGTAACCATCTCACATCTCAAGCATCAGAATCAGAAACAGATTTATTGCCAGGTGTACTTAATTGTAATTAACAAAGCGTACTGTTGCAGCCTCAGCGACCTGAAAGCAAAAGTCGGATACGACGGATCTGCATGAAGTCGTCTTTTCGGATGCCAAAGACGTCGTTGAGGTGGTTTCTGATGTTCTGACCGCCTCGTGTTTGGAAACAGAAACAGAAATGTCACGCTGGTCCTTTAACAATTAAATAATAAAACGTACAATACGAGGAATTTGTTCTGGTGGGTTGGTGCCACAGTAAATATACACTTAAGGTGCAATGTACACAATAAAAATATAAAAATAGCTAAAAAAAAAAAAAACAAAAGTAAATAAAAATAGCTGACACAAAGTTAAATTTAAAAAATAAGAACTGTAAAACTGTGGTATTATTTATTTATTATTTATATTGAGGGTGCAGATATATTGATATTTACATTTATACAGATCATCAAAAGGGTGCAAATTGAAGGTGCAACATGAGCAACACCAGCTCAGCTACTAGTTTATTAATCAGTGACGAGACCAAGAGAGAACAAGTCTGAGGACAGCTGTTTCCTGAGTGTTAGCCTGATGTGGTTTTAAAGCAAACCAAACTCGTGACTCCTCCACATGCTGTCGACCTATGAGGCATTTCCACACCTCGGATTGTTTCATTTTAGGTTTTATTTTAGTTTGAACGGTTGAGATTTAGAATTTGCAGCATTATTTCCCGTCCCGTTTGACCTGCCGTGACCCCTCTGATTTATCTCGTGACCCGTTAAGAGGATCCCAGACTGTTTGGAAACCTTCGCTGCAACCGTATCTGGTGTTCAGTTTTAGCCTTTAATCCTGTTTCGCTCGTCATCCGTCACTTATTTTATGCATTTTTACACCATAACTGATGTGACACTGAGACGGCAGTCATGCGATCAGCAAGACTCTTTGGTTGCTCCGTCTCCATTTTATGTTGTTTTCCATGTCCTCAATGAACAGATGTTTGTATAAATTGCCTCCCAGTGTGACGCTGCAGTTATTAAATACATGCTTTGCATTAATAACCAACTGTTGTGGAGTTGTAGGAGCTGCAGGCTGTAAGACTGACAGTTGGCTGCTGGTAAATCATTACAATCAAGCATCATATTCTGTGGTTGATCTAATATGTCCACTCTTGTGTCTTCTTGTCTTCCAGCCAGAGAGATGACCAGAGGGAAGTTCCTGAACATCTTGGAGAGGCCCAAGAAGTGACGATTCTTCATGCAAAGCGACCGGAAATGTTGAGGATTTCAAGGTGATTCTTATCTCTGCCGGTACGCGATGAACACATTCACAGTTCAAAGACTTTTCAAACCTTAAATCGGAGCAAAAAAAAAAAGAAAAAAAGCTCTCTCACACATCTGAGGTCTTCTCTTCCAACCCCTCGGTGAGCCCATCTCCTCCAGACAGACGCCTTTGCTTTTATTACTTTCCACTGAACTCCTCTTCACTTGATGAAATGTTCCCTATTTATTCTGACTTCTATTTTAAACATGATTTACTTTTTTTTTTTTTTTTTTTTTGCAATTTGTGAGATTGTTTAATAAACTTTTAAAATGAAAAGATGATTGCCTGTCATTTCACTTGAAAGTTTTTGCAGCTAACTTTGCTGATGCTCAACTTTTAATTAACTTCCACCCAGCAGCAGCAGCAGCAGCAGCTCTCTGCCGTGGACGTGGAAGCAGCTCTCCCGGCTATCAGGGCGCGATTTCCTCCTAATGAGCATTGGAAGCAGGGTCCCCGACACAAAACATTGCGTAAAAATAATATTGCTCATTGTCATCGCCGCTAATAAGAGTTGACGTAATTACTAGGACCATTTCTTTTCTAATTAGCACACTTCAGCGTCGTCGGAGCAAGCGGCCGGGCAAAAAGAGAATCAGACAGGCATGCCGAATGGGAAACAAAAAGAAGTCCATCGGCCGTAATTAGGTGGGACAATGCCTCGGACTGTTCTCGGCTGGAGATGTCGCTGGGGCTCTGGCCGCTCACTCCCAACAGGTTACACTTCTCCCCAGGCCGCTAATAAGCCCCTAATCGTCTTTCCGATTCACACGGACAGAGGCCTGCCATTGCCTCAGTGGCTTCACCCCCTGCCTCTCACACGGACCCTGGCTCACCCCTACGAAAGAAAAAAAGAAAATACACATTATTTACACAGTTCTGCAAAGAGTGGCTTCTGTGCTGGGACGAGGAGAGAGGAATCCGGGGAGCCCTGAACGCACCACAGACTGGTGGAGGGAACATGGCGACAGGAGGAAAGTGAGAGTTTATGAAAGTAACGATAACTAAAAATAAATATAGTGGATGTAACTGGACACTGAAGATAGTTTGTCCAATAAATCTAAAGCTGATCTGACATTAAGATTAAATGCTAGGTGTCATTCATGAGGTGAAATCATGAGTTAGCCAATAAGAGAACTTTTAGTTTTTTGTGCCAGATTGCTTCACTTCCTTTGGTTTGTGATGTGACGTTTTTCTTTTTTTTAACTTGTGTAACTTTACTGTAAATCATTCAAACTTTGCTCAACACACAAACAAGTTAACCTTCTCATTAAATGATGAAGTAAGTCATGTTTGGTTGGATAAATCTGAGTTTTAAAATGTAAACAACTACCTGATGGAACAAGTTCAGTCAACTTAAGATAATGAATTAACTGTGTTCTGTCTCACAATCATTACAGACAGACTTACTTTGCTTTCACATTTTCTCAATTTAAGATATTTTATTTGTCATGAACAACAACCAGTCACAAGCACTGATTCCATGTTACACCTAAAACAACATGTGAAGCATCTTCCAGATACTTTGAGCCAAAACTACCAACATCCCCCCTGATGTGTCCTTTTCTCATTAGAAACAATAATATGACATCCAGCCACTTTTCATTGTGAACCTTTTCTTCAAGCTACAAAATAAGAGTCTCTGGAGGAGTTTTATCTCCCAAGCAATGCATGCTGGGAAGTCTGCTCTAGATTTTTAACTCTTAAAAACTTAATGAGTTGATATTAAGTCAAGCACATACTTCACATTAAATTCAACTCACAGAACGTGTATTTACATTAAGTTAACAGGAGAAGGCTGGTTTATTCCACTAAGACTTGATGGATTATAGATGTCAGTATTTCTAAATGCATTATAAACATCATCAAAGCTGGAAACACAACAGCTCTTTAAAAACTAGTATTTACAGGTATTCGGACACTTCAGGTCCTACATGAGCAGCAAAATGTACTTTAAACATTCATTCTGCAAGAAAACACTCCAGCATTACATGTTGTCATTGTTTAGCATGTATTTATTATTAATAACAGTATTTTTTCTCACCATCAGAATCTGCACTAAACCTTTAGTTCACTTTTAAACATGCTCTCTTTTCAAATCAATCAAATCAGGTTTATTGTCATTTTGCTGAACACACACACACANGACCCTAGTGAGGATTAAGCGGTGTATAGATAATGGATGGATGGAGTTTAGCTGTTACTTTCGGGCAAAAGTTGAGTGACTGTTTTTCTAAAAATACGAGTAAAAGTCCTGCATCATGTACAGATGTGACAGATGTATCACAAGTTGATAAAAGAAAAAGAAATAACTTTCTGTTTGACAAAAGTTGTATAGTTATTTATTCTTTCATGTTTTTGCTCCTTATCTTGTGACCTCTTAAATTCCTTGAAATTTAACAGTCTGAATGGGAAAACTCACCTTTTGCTTAAAGACTAAAACAGTAAACAGTCACGAAACAAGAAAATGTTTGGGAACCACTGTTTTAATCCATCATTATCTTTTTATTTTTTTCAAACCTGTTCTGTACTATGACTTGGTCAAACAGTGTGATGCTTCTAGCTGCTCAGTGGTGCTGCACAGATTTACTCTGCAGGGGAAACGTCTGAGGTTCTTCTCCTGTCGCATGATTTTATATTTTATTTATTATTTTGCACCAGAACAGGAGGATAGAGAACAGAGATAAAGAAGAGGAGGGGATGTGGGGACAAGAGAGGGGACCAGGCGAGAACATGAAAACAACAACAACAACAACAACAACAACCATATGGAGATCACTATATCATCAGTAAATAACTACCAGAGTTACAAGCTGTGAGACAAACAGATATTATAATTGATATAACACTAGTAATAGGGGGGGAAAAAGAAAATAATAGATGAATAAAATATAATAATAATAATAATAATAAGAGGAATAAATAAATGCAGTTGTTTGGCTAATCGATGCACAACAGTGAATTATTAATCCATCATTATCAATGTTTTAGTTGTTTTTTTGCTCATGTTGCTGGTTAAATGGATCTAATTTTAACTCCTTGATGTAGGTGTGGAAATTAACTAAATAAATCTACTCGAGTAGTCTACTAAACTAAAACTTTGAGGTACTTTTACTTGAGTATTTCCATGTTATTCTTCCACTTCACTACATTTCAGAGGGAAAACGCTGCATTATTCCTACCACAGCTGCAAATTTATCTATTTTTCCTCAAAAATAGGACTATAATATGGAGCTTTAAGTGCTTTATTTTATTATTTCCTCTGCTGCTGGAGCCACACCTCATTATTCCATCCACATGGTGGCAGTCTTGAACTTCAGTGTTGCACNAAGGCGAAACTGCTCACAAATCAAAATCTCAGGCATTTTTTTTAAAGTATCTAGTTCCCCCACAACAGTCTAAAATGATCCCAGTCTGATTTAGCAGCACCTCAGCAATTTCAAATATCAAAGGTAATAAGTTATGGATTTTTATAAAGCCTTAAAAATGGAGCCTATCAGGCCTCTGCTGCAGCGACCTGGTGTCGACATCCACACACTTCTCTCTCTGACAGCCTTATTTCTTATGCACCAAAGAGGAGCAGACGGTCCTGGGTGATGGTGCTGCTAACGGATACCTTCCTCTTGTCCCAGGTTTGGTTTCAGAACCGCAGAGCCAAGTGGAGGAAGAGGGAGAAGTGCTGGGGCCGCAGCACCGTGATGGCAGAGTACGGGCTGTACGGCGCCATGGTGAGGCACTCCATCCCCCTGCCCGAGTCCATCCTCAAGTCTGCTAAGGATGGCATCATGGAGTCCTGCGCCCCCTGGCTGCTCGGTGAGGCTCTTTCCTCGTGTGTTTTATTTTCCTGCCATTCTCTCATTTTAATAGAAAGCATCTTAACTGTGTGTAGATGTTTTTATTCTGCTAAGCAAACATATTTCCCAACCAGAACCATTCCACCCACCACCGTGCATTACCACTGTCCATACAAAGCATTATATTCTAAACCGGAACTATTTTTTTTTGCTTGCTATTTTCAGTCCAAGATGGCTTACCAATCAACAGACGCTATTCTAAATCTGAATACCCGCAACTCTTTGCAGGGATGCACAAAAAGTCCATGGAGGCGACGGCTCCAACGCCGACAGGAAAGTGCGACGATGCCCCCCAGCAGCAGCAGCAGCAGCAGCAGCAGCAGCCGCCGAGCTCTCAGAGGGCAGAAGAGGCCGAGGCGGAGGAGAAGAGGTCAGATGGAAAGTCCACCATTTCTAAAGAGGAACTGAGAGAGAACAGCATTGCGGCGCTCAGGGCCAAGGCACAGGAGCACAGTGCCAAAGTGCTGGGGACGGTTTCTCACGACAGACTGCTGGAGGGCAAACAGGAGAGGCAGGAAGAGAAGGCCGCCGCCGCTGATCCCCCGAGTCCGGCAGAGGAGCAGAAGAGTCCATAGAGACGACTGACTCACCCGAGGACTCTCACGAGCCTGACTGTTGTCAGCATGTGTACGGACACGACTCACCGATCTGCAGGTTTCTCGTCCTCGTCGTCTCTCGGACTTCTTCAAGAGGAGAGAAACTCGACGTGGTTCGCTGCGGCACAGGAGACGCAAATGCACTTTTTCTGACTCACTTCCAAAACTTGTTGCGTGTCCGTCGTAGAGAAGCTCTGACAGAGTGGGAGTTAAAAAAAAGATGTACATAGATCCCCACAAGTATATCTACAAATATATATAGAGCCAGATGAGTACAGTTTTATTCAACAGCGATAGAACCGACGAGCAGCCGGCGTGTGAAAGTCTGCATTTCATCCTCGCTTGTACAGCTACTAAATGGTGACGTTTTAGATCAGAACCATCCCACCGACGGTACTCTTTTCAGAGAAGGAAAGTAATTGTTGTCCTATATTGCTCTGTATATAACTATTAATGTCTCTCTCTCTCTCTCTCTTTAAGGCACAACTCTGTTTTTTCTTGTAGTCTTAAAAAAAAAATGTTTGTGTTTTCATTTCAAAGTATGTATAACTCCAAAATACAAAGCTTAAAATAGAAATCACCGTTTATTAAATGTGGCTTTTGGTGTCTATTCTTCTACTTTTAATTTCGGGGGAACACTGTCTAATCCTGTCAAAGACGTGATGGCGATGGCGGCGTCGTCGCTGCGCCTCTTAACAGGGCGTGAAGTTGGCCTCCTAGTCGGAGTCTTGTTGTCGCTTGATGCTCTGCTGGCCGGGCTCATTAGGAGACGGTCTGCGGCTGCATGCTTGGGTTAGTCCCTATAATCCGTCGCACTTGAGAGCCTTCAATTTCAGATTAAACTGGGGGACCGGTGCTTTTGGGACAGGGGAAGGAGTGAAAGCAGCCAGATGACCTCAGGCCGGTTTAATAGATGCTGTTACCGGCCGACACTCGAGCTGTTTCATCCGAACACTTAGCCAAAGTCTAACAGCCTTATTTGTTGGTGATCTTCATTTCCTCCCCTCCCCGACTGTTCATAAAACTTTGCATCATTTGAAGTCGGTTTTACAACGAATCCATGAGGCAGCATTAGCCGTAATCCATATCACATTTTACACCTCGTCCTCAGTTAGCTAATGGGGCTTCGTAATGAGTTGAACAACTGAGTTCCACTCCAATTAAACAGGGAGCAATTTCAAAGGGCAAGGGACGACTATTATCAGTATGCTGCCGCGTGTCTGAGCGGTGAATGGCTCTCAGATTGGAACCATAATGTCACTAGATGGGGAGAAGGTTGCTAATTACATTGCTGACAGAGATAAGTATACATGCAGTAATTGGCGGTGGCTGGGAAATGAAGTGGAGGGATACTGAGAAATGTTGACGGGACACAGGTTTGGGTATTTTGAAGGGCACATTTGGGAAGATGTTTCTCCACGTCACGGTGAATTTGTGATAAAGAGCTCATGATAAAACTCAAAAAGACTTAAACATGGAAGACACTCGTGGATATTTAGTGATAAGGGACACTACAGCAGAGAAAATGTTTGCTCTCAATATGTCTTGAGTTTCTCACTTTTGTAAGTCAACAAATGAAAGACTTATCGTATCGTATCGCATTTTATCTTATCTCATCTTGTGCTATATTATCTTGTCTGGCCTGGTCTGGTCTGGTTTCTTTTCAGTTCTTCTACCTCATCTCATCTCATCTC
>NW_007577739.1:16652-20378 GCF_000690725.1 Stegastes partitus | reverse complement strand
CCTGCCTTCACCGTGAGTCAGCTGGGATAGACTCCAGCCCCCCACGACCCTAGTGAGGATTAAGCGGTGTGTAGATAATGGATGGATGGAGTCATTTTCATTACAATCAGTCTAAACTCTGTGATTTCAGCTTCTTCAGTGTGAATATTTTCTGGTTTCTTTCCTCCGTGACAGTAAACTGAAGATCTTTGGAGAAAACAAGACATTTGAGGAAACTCTGATCCACATTTTTCAAATAATAACATATTAAAAAGTCTTTAAAAGTGGTGTTGAATTGCACATTTCAAACATCACATCTGAGCACAGGGAGTCAGGAGATGTAGACAAGAACATTTCCAAGTGAACATCCATTGGAGTACAGTTAAATTCATCTGGAGACTAAAGACTGAGTGACCGTGCAGGAAAGAGACTAGTAAGGGAGGCCACCAAGACCTTATGACTCCTCTAGATGGGTTACAAGCTTCATCGGTTGAGATGGGAAAGACACACAATCATTAATACCTGTTCTTTACCAGCTAAAGCTTAACAGGAGAGCGGCAAAGAGAAAAAATCTCATATTACATGTTGAGTTCTCCAGAAGGCATGTGGGAGACTCTTTTATCCGTTGGACTAGACGGTATGTTTGGCAGACACCGAACACGGCGCATTATGCCCAACGCACCATCCTCACTGTAAAGCACGGGGGTGGCAGCATCATTATGTAAGGATGCTTCTCAGCAGCAGCAGCGGTCTCTGGAGGGCTTTAAAGGTAGAGGGCAACATGAACGCAGCAAAGCATCGGGAAACACTGGAGGAAAAATTGATGCTGTCTGCAAGAGAACTGCGACTTTAGAGAAGATCTGTTTTCCAGCCAGACAATGAGTGGAAGCTACAAAGAACTGTTTTAAAGACAACAGAGTGGATGCTCTGGGGCGGCAGAGGCAGACCTCAATCCAATTCAAAATTTGTGGCTGAACTTGACAAGGGTTGTTTACTCATGATCCCTGTGAAGTCTGGCAGAGCTTGAGTAGTTTCACAAGAAAAAAATGTAATAAAATTGCAGCGTCTGGATGTGCATGACTGATCCACACAAGCTCAGAGCTGTAATCGAGGCAAAAGGTGCATCGACTCAATACTGAANGTCAGAGGCAAATGGCATCTGTTGGTCCACCACTTTGCTCCAGACCTGAACCTCACAACAACTATCAGGTAAACTGCCATAAACTATTCTGCAGACATTCACGGTCCTCAGAGAACGACCCTCATGGATTTAGGTGCAAACTCTTTTTATGTTACTAACAGGCTGACATTTCTATCTTACATTGAATCGATCTCAGATGGATTGGCAGGGAATATGGTACACACATTAATATTGCCTTGAGGATGGATTCTAATCACTTTGTTGATCTTTTGACTTTTCCTCAAATTTTCAATTAGTCCATACTTATGATTTGACCAAATCAGTGCAAAAATGTGTAACGTTCTCGTCAACCAAGCAATAGTTTGTGTGGATTTGTCTCAGTTAAACCTATTTTTGATTATAAAGATCTCATTAAAATAGGATGAACTGCTCAGTGGAATTTTTCCAAAAGTACTGGTTTGATCTCACACAAGTTCTGAATTTTAGCTTCTTCGTTTTAAATTAGAAAGAAAGCTGGAAACAAACATCACACAACATATAATTTTCTACATCCTCTTCTACATCAGAAGAAGGTCCCCGTGGAGCCCCGACACCTATGTGAAAGTGAGTGAGTTAAATGAATCGCAGTAGACCGAGCCTTTTACCTCCACAAACCCCTCAGCCCAATTCAGTTATTGAGGCCAAGACATATACAGAGTGAGGATTATTCATCTAAAGTGCAAAGCTATTTAATCCCCCGAGAGTGGAATAGGAGGTTATGATAGATCAGATTTGCTGAAGATCAAGCAGTTTACATTGGATATGAGGAGGTAATTCACTGTATCCCTTATGATGGGCAGTCTGCTCGCCGAAGACCATCAGAAGATCATCTCAATCCATGCAAAGTGAGAGCGAGGGGGGAGGGAGCTTTACGGGAAAGATTTTGACTAATCCAATATAAACATTCAATTTCTTTTTTTTTTTATCTCGGCAATATGATGTCAGTGAGGAGGTTAAGTGCATACAGATCGCTTTTGGAAGCTCCAGGCGTATGCTAAGTTGAAATCAGGTGCAAGATGTAGTCGGACTGGAGAGTTTTGAAACGTGGTGCTGCTCTGCCCTCTGGTGCATGGAGTTGGTAGTGCAACTAAAGGCCGAGCATCTCTTATGACGGGCTCTAATCCAAGCTGAACCCTCTTTTTTTTTTATATTTCTTTACACTAAATTGAAA
The DNA here is from genome assembly GCF_000690725.1 of Stegastes partitus. NCBI lineage: Eukaryota > Metazoa > Chordata > Actinopteri > Pomacentridae > Stegastes > Stegastes partitus. The sequence continues at coordinate 18,048 of NW_007577739.1, read as the reverse complement.
TGCACAATGAAGAACACCCAGTGATGAGGTCTTTGTTAGCTTTATGGTCGACAGATTTTTTGTAATTCTGTTATGTCACTGTAATTGACTAAAACCCCGCAGGACGCCCAGGAAACTGTTAAACTAAAGCCCTCCAACATCTCAAGACAATCCAACGTCACTGTGTCTCCTAAAATCGGAAGCTATTTTCAAGCTGTTCTTTTTTTCTTGTCATGTAACTTTGCAGCGTGATGAATCATTTCTATTATGCATCAGCGGTTCGGCCACATGGCTGATTTGAAGGAGACATTTAAATTATAAGCATCAAGTTGACAAAGCAATCTCACAACAGCGTCTATTAATAGCTGTTGGGGAGCTTTCAATCATCCCAGCTGCGAAACGCTGCAGTGAGAGGACTAACGGGAGCTAGCGAGACAAATCACATCCCCCCCCCCATTAGCTTCTCTGCACCGGCTCCCTCTGAAATGAAGGATATTTCAAATGTAAAACCAAAGCGCTGATAAGCAATCTCCATCTTGTCCTAAAGACCTTATAGTGCCACACTATCAACGTTGCTCTCTGGTGCAGACTTCATTGTGGTTCCTTAGTGTTTCAAAAAGCAGAACGGGAGGCTTCAGCTTTCAGACTCCTCTCATGAGAAATTAGCTTCCTGTTTGGGTTTGGAAGGCAGACGCCGTGTCTACTTTTGAGAGTGGGCTTTTAGTCTTGATATATTTTATAGGGCTGACTAAGGTGACATTGAACCATCCCTTAGTTATGGGGGACACTTCCCATAATGCACTGAACTCCTCTTTTTCATTCTCTGTTCATTTACACTGATCAGCATTAAAAACACGAGCAGGTGGCGTGAACAACATCGATCGTTTCGTTTCAATGCAACGTTCTGCTGAGAAACCTTGGGTGCTGGCGTTTGTGACTGTGACTTTGACACGTACCACCCACCTGGCAGTGGCACTCCCAGATGGCTGCAACCTCCCCCAGCAAGAATACGTACCTGCCACGCCAGAAAAAACTGCTCCCAGACAGCTTGAGGACAACAACAGCTCAAGGATTTGACCACGTCTCCAAACAGGTCCCAACCTGACGGAGGATGTGTTGAAACAAGTCCAGTCCACAGAGACCGAACCCCACGACCCACCCTGCTGGTGTCAGACACCACGGGACACCCCTGGAGGCCTTCATGGTCTGGTGGGTCAGAGCTGTTTTGGTGGCGTACATAATATTGGGTAGGTGGTTTTAATGTTGTGGCTATGTGGTTTATATGCCACTGCTCCCAAAGTTTGTCCTCTGGCTCCCTTTTCATGCCAATGTCTTTGACTTTGAGCTGAATTGAAATTGAACTGACTTCATCTTTCCTCAGCCCAGTCGTCTGAACAACTTTCTGCTTACTGTGCCT
>NW_007577739.1:9670-12951 GCF_000690725.1 Stegastes partitus | reverse complement strand
GTGCTTTATTTTATTATTTCCTCTGCTGCTGGAGCCACACCTCATTATTCCATCCACATGGTGGCAGTCTTGAACTTCAGTGTTGCACATTGAGCACCAGAATCCTGGTGAACCTGATGTACACGCGTTCACAATCACACATCCCTGCGCTGAAGCATCATTTACATTGATTCATATCCGTCAGGATGAAAAAATAAAAAAAGGCGGGTGGGTTATATTACAAGCTTCAGCGCTGACATGATATCTTGATCAATACGTGTCTTGTCACTCTTGTCGTGGTGCTCTCGGTGATGAGGCTGTCTTGCTGCGGGGTTAATGGACACACGATTGATACTGGGACTAAATGATCTGCGCCGGCCGGGGACTGATTTCATCTCCGAGGTTCATTTTTCCCAGAAGCCACACAGAGCCGAGCAGCTCTCCGTCGCACTTCACTGGACAAGAATGATCATCTTCCCGGTGCTTCAAGCTCAGCATTCTGAGCCTGATATTATCGCTCTATTTGTGTAGTAATAACGTCACTTTAGCTCCACCGGCCCTTTTGATTTGACTTGTGCTGCGGTGGCCTATTGAACGCTGCTTTATGTTTTCATTGTGACGGATTAAAAGTCTGACTGAAGGAACAAGGAAATCACATAATGGAAAGTAAACAGTGTTTGATTTCCTCACCTGCTGACCTGCTGGCATTTCCTTTAGCGCTAAAGCTGTAAAATCAAGACAGGATTCTATTTTTGATTGTTGAAGAGGCCTGATCTCTACGCTCTTTGACTACAGTGTATCTGAATCACAGCATTAGCCTGATTACAGTTGTGTGATGGGAGTTGTGCGTCCCTGGATAACCTCTTTTGTACCCCCTCAGCTCTTTAGACAAAGGCTCCTCTCTGTCACTGCATGCTGCCCGCTCCGGTAATGGCTATCGGTTATCTCTTGAAGTTGGACTTGACTGCTTGTCCCAGAAAGATTTATGATGTGTGGCAGCGCACCAGCAGCCGTCCACTGCAGCCGCCCTCCAGCCTTGGGTATTTTCGGCAGGCCATCTGTGGGGCAGTTTCAGATGCCAGCTCCAGTCATCTGGGCAGACGTAAACTGTGTTCGACTCTGTTTGCTTTAATACCATCTTACCAGCCCTTTATTGCTCCTCAGAAAGCGACATTACCCCCCCTCCCTGTGAAGTGTCAGGTGCTCGGGTTGCAATTAAAAACCATCACATGTTCTTAGAGTCTTATCTTGGAGCTGCATTAGATGGTTCTGCTGGCACGAGGCTGCGGTTTTTGAGGAACGCTCAGAGCAAAGAAGAAGAAGAAAAAAAAAAGAAAGTGTCCAGTCTGGTCTTATCAAGAGAGGAGAAACAGTTAGACAGCGCTCCCTTGTTGCTCAAGAGTGATAAGTGAAGCCAGAAGATGAGGCTGTGAGGCCCTTATCAGTCCGGAGTGCGTCCTGGCAAATGCCGGCGCCACAGAGAGAGGCATGTTGCCGTGCAACAAAGGTGTGAGGCCAGATAAGCATGTGTGTGTGAAATGCTTCAAAGATGAGCTTAACTCTGATGTGAAAGTGGAGTTTGAAAGAGGGGGAGAGAGAGAGAACGAGAGGGGAAAAGAGAGATGGGTTTACAGAAATGGATGCTGGCATCTGTTGTGCTTCGAGCTGCTGTGGGGATGTCTTCATTTCCTGATGCCCGCTCAGAAGTGCCACAGAAAACCTGTGGGGAAGACAGATTTGTTCTGCTAGAGCTACAGCAAACAGCAGCGGAAGAGGTGCTCTGATTCATAGCCGAAGAACAAAAGCGGCGCAGTCATGTAGAAATACGAGCTGGAGTCCTGCATTATGCACAGATGTGTTCTTTACGTTTATTCACTGTGACATTATCAGAGTTTTAATTTGCTAACACGAGGGTCACGACTCCAGGAAGGTGAATAACTGAGAAGAATAAAGAGGCAATAAAAAGGAGAGAACACTGTGTTTATTCCTTCAAATAGAGCAGCCAGATTAGTTCTACGTTGTTCTTTCTGTGCCAATGTGGGTAAGATGCATGATCGACTGTCTTGGCTGACTGTGGAGGCGACATTAAAATCTGGTCTTTTGTTATTTATGCATCCTGAAAAATACACCTCAGTTCTTTGGTGATGAACGAGTATATAGTGCAGGGGTCTCGAACTCCAGTCCTCGAGGGCCGCAATCCTGCAAGTTTTAGATGTGTCCCTCTTCCAACACACCTGATTCACATGATCAGGATCATTATCAGACTTCTGCAGAGCTTGATGATGAGCTGATCATTTGAATCAGGTGTGTTGAAAGAGGGAAACATCTAAAACATGCAGGATTGCGGCCCTCGAGGACTGGAGTTCGAGACCCCTGATATAGTGGTTTTTGCCATGTGACACGCCGAGTAAGCCCTGGTCTTCTGGTGGCACCAAGTCCACGAACAAACTTTATGATGAGAGCTGTTCTTTATAGAGGAAGATGCTCCCTACCAAAATTAGACAAATTGAAAATAGATATTCCTTTAAGAAGTCACTAAAACCCAAATCGATGAATCACACGTACATTTTGTTCTGGAACTTTTTTTTTTTGGTGAATTTTATTTTCTTTGCTTTGAGTCTGTGACAATTTTTTATTTTTTATTTTTTTTTCTCCAAAACTTTTCTTGTCTTAACTTTAGGTTGAACCAACAGTACGGGACTGGCAGATGAAGGTCGATCTAGGGAGATAGCTCAAATTCCCAGAAAACATTGCAGTGACCACACTCAGGCTGGTGTCTGAAACATCACGGCAAGTGGTCCTGCTGGAATTGACTGTTCCCTGGGAAGACCGGATGGAGGAGGCCTTCAAGAGGAAGAGGTCCAAGTATGAGGAGCTGGCAGGCGAAAGGAAGGGCTGGAGGACCCGGTGCAACCCCATTGAGGTGGGGTGCAGAGGTTTTGTTGGCCAGTCCCTCATCAGGGCCCTCAAGATGCTCGGGGTAAAGGGACTGCACACTAGGAAGGCTACCAGGGACATCACAGACGCCACTGGAAAGGCGTCAAGATGACTGTGGATCAAGTCGGGTGAACCGTGGACAACACAAGCTAGTCAGACACAAGTCGGGGCCTGATCAGCCCTGGCTGGGGCGCCTGGGAGAGGGTGTATGATGTTGTTAGACCCAAAACACCCGATGACCCCAGGAATCATCACTGAAGATGTGTCTGGGAGTTGCACATGTAGTGTATGCTAAGAACTAAACGATGTTGTCTCACTGATATTCTGTGATTTTAAATTGATGTATTTTTAAATGTTGTTTCGTG
>NW_007577739.1:6768-7827 GCF_000690725.1 Stegastes partitus | reverse complement strand
ATGAGAAATATCCTGGATGTTCCAGATATTTCTCTACAAAAAAGGTAAATAAACTAAAATAACATCTATGTTCACTGTATTTGTTTAACTGTAATGTGTGCAGCTGCTTCAAACAAATCCTCTTTTACAGAAGTTGTTGTTTATGTTGTCCATGAGCACAGAACTACGGTGGCCCAGAAGTGTCACAACAAAACAAAAGCCACAACACAACACAATTAACCACAACACAACACAATAAGCCGCAACCCAACCAAATTAACCACAACACTACAAAATTAGCCGCAACACAACACAACGGCTGCACGGAAGTAGTTTTTTTTTTAACCTAGAAGTTATACTGTGAAGTGCACAACGCCACAGGAAGTGGGCAGAAGCAGGAGATTGTTGGAAACAACTCGTAAGTCAGTAAAATACTGATGGCAAATAGTGTCCATTAATCTCGGTATGCACTACTAGTGAACATTATTTACTATCAGTATTTTACTTTGTGTGGCGTTGCGCACTTCACAGTATAACTTCTGGGTAAAAAAAAAAAAACCTACAACCTGCAACAACAACTTTCATTGCAGCCATTGTACGGAAGCCGAGAGCGGTCATAGCCGCACATTTTTTAAGCGGCATTTTCTCGAGATAATGAGATAATTATCTCGTTATCTCGAGAAAACGAATGCCGTTTTAATTATCCCACACACCTGGGATTCCATCCTGGACCGGGCACGAACGGGCAAACACAAACACCAATTATCTCGTTATCTCGAGAAAACGAAGTTGGTTTTCTCAAGATAAATTATCTCGTTTTCACGAGAAAACGATTCTTGTTATCCCGAGATAACGAGAAAATTAACTCGTTATCTCGAGAAAACGGCAAAGAAAGAACAGCAGCGGAAAACGACCGCTCTCGGCTTCCGTAGCCGTTGTGTTGTGTTGCGGCTTATTTTGTAGTGTTGCGGCTAATTGTGTTGTGTTGTGGCTTATTGTGTTGTTGTGACCCTTCTGGGCCACCGTACAGAATGACGACAAGCGTTTCATCAAAGCAACGATAAGAATCTGAATCCTTCC
>NW_007577739.1:4052-6288 GCF_000690725.1 Stegastes partitus | reverse complement strand
GAGTTGCACATGTAGTGTATGCTAAGAACTAAACGATGTTGTCTCACTGATATTCTGTGATTTTAAATTGATGTATTTTTAAATGTTGTTTCGTGACCCCAGGAAGACTAGCAAGCACCTTGTGGAAGCTAATTGGGAATCCGAATAAAAAATCAGGAATAAATATTTGCTTCGTGTCAGGAGAAATACTGAATATTTTCACCTCTTCAGACTATAATTTTTTTTTATTTTAACATTCTGAGTGGCAAAAAGACACTTTTTGGTGAAACCCTAATGAATTACAAGTAGACTTTACTTTATTTTAAGTCGTATGAAGCTGAGGAAAAGATTTGGAGCCACAGTTTTACTACATCATCAGTTGCTTTTGTCTGTTGCAGCTGCTTGAGGTGTTTCATCTCCTTTATGTTCAGTCAGTGGTGGGAAGTGATTTATTACTTTTATTTAAGGACACCATACTTCAGTAAACCTTCAAGGTACTTTATTTGGGTTTTTCCATTTTATCCGACTTTGTACTCTATTATATTTCAAAGGGAAATACTGTACTTTCTACTTCACTACTTTTATTTGTAGTTACTTACAAGATAAAGATTTTTCCGAATGAATCGAGCTGTTAAACTACAACACGCTGTTAAAGGTTGCTGAAGTGTTTCCCACTTTTATTTAAGGATGTGAATACTTCCTCCACCGCTGTCACAAGCTGCTTAATTGGAGAGGAAAGAAGGAAAAATGAAGCTCTGCTCTTTTTGGTTAAATGTTTTTTTTTTTTCTCCCTCTTTCTGCCTCCAGCCATTATTCAAATGAAACTATTTGAAGAGCATTTGAGGACAGAAAAAACTTTATCTGAAATATATTTTGAATGTCGCTGCTTTTATGTCGGGCGTCAAAAGTCAAAAATGTGAAGAGCCACCGGTTCAAAAATAAATCGGAGCTATAGTTTAAAATAGCATACGATGGAAAACTGCAGTTAAATTCAGCTCTTGAGTAAATATACTTTTTACTGAGTTAACACGCTGAACGTCTGAGAAGAGGGAAGCAGATTATTAATCATTATTATTTCATATATATGTGTTAATTAGTGTTATTTGAAGGACATAAATCATTATACCCCCTGCTCAGACTTCAGAAATTCCAATATTTTGCATATTTAGCTCAAAGGATGGGAGACAAAATCCATCCGTCTTGCTCAGATCTATAAAATCCATCTTCCAGAGCCCTCAAACCAGCAGTAGCACGATCCAGACAAGAACAAAGCAGAGAGACTTTTACTGTAGCTACAACTAGATGTATCAGAACCAGACGTGCTTTCTTATAATTCCAGCAGCCAAATCTGTTTTCAAAGTTCACGCAAGCTCCTGAACGTTGGGAGAAAACGCCGTCCCGTCCCTTTAGCGTGTCTCACTTTGAGATATATTTTGTGGATTATTCACATATTTACCAACTGCATTCAGAACAAGCTGCCAAAATGTAGCTCAAGCAAAAAGGAACATTGGCAGAAGACTGATGGGACTAAAAAAACACCAAACAAAAAATGCTTTCATATCGCTTTGATATTTTAAAAAATTACCCAGTGATTGACGCAGACTTAAATCTTCGGTATTCCAGATTCCTTTTGATGCATTTCCCCTTTTTAATAATAAAAGAAAACGCACCTTTTAAGATGCTGTTCATTCTTCTCCCAACAGTTTATAAAATGAATCCGTCCATCCGTCCATTTCCTACCTATTCAGTGCAGGGATGTGGGCGGCTGGAGACCATCCCAGAATATCTGTGTCGATTTGGCCCCGAATGTGTTGAAATATCGCCGTCAGAAACTGTTAAAAATGCTGAGTTAGTGCTACAATGCCGTTCATGTTTGTATAGACAACAGTGGAAAATCTCAAAGGGGGGCAGACGCGAGTTCAGTTAAATCCACTGCCAGAGACGTCACTGACCCAGAAAGTGTCCCTGGAATAATCAAATATACATTAAATTTATCTGCCAGCATGGAAAATGATCTCTGGATGAACTTCAAACGGCATGCGAGTGTCTGTAATCTAGCAGATGAGCTGCGCCGGGTTCGATTTAAGATCTGCAACACAATGCCGAGCCATGGGGGTTTTCCACTTTATGCCAGATAACCGCCGCCTGCGTGAAATTTCAGGACACAATTTTCACACTCCTCGTTGGCATCCTCCCATCGGGCGGCGGGTCGACAATGTGTCTGCTCAATCTTATTTTGAAGTGTCATGTTTTAAAA
>NW_007577739.1:0-3019 GCF_000690725.1 Stegastes partitus | reverse complement strand
GTGACCCTTCTGGGCCACCGTACAGAACGACGACAAGCGTTTCATCAAAGCAACGATAAGAATCTGAATCCTTCCTCTTGCATGAGGAGCATCATGCTCCTTATTAATGCAGCACTCAGCTTTAATGTGCTTTTGTCTTCTCCCTCCACTCTCTTATCCTTCTTGTTTCAGCTCATTCGTCATTGTTATTCTTCTAGAAATGTGTTTCCTGCTTTATTTCTGCATGCAAAACCCATTCAGCTTCCTGTTTTTTTTCCAGCTAATGTAACAGTTCGGGGGATGACTTAACAAAACGCAGACTTTTGGTTAATTATAAGAAGGTTAAATTTAGAAACTCAGTGCGGACAGTGCAACAATCCTTTTTGAAATGAAACCCGTGGAGCCTAAAGTGACGGAAGTTGAGACTCAACCTGCCGCTACCTCTTGGAAAAAGTTTTTATTCACGTGGGGGTGGATGACTAATAAAATCAGTTTGCTTCTGGTGGTCTGAGGTAACTATGGATGCTGTGAGTGAGCGAGCGAGCAGGCGTGGGTGAAGCTTCCTATCTACTGAGGGAGAGAAAACACATGCAGCGCTGCACTTTCTGGCAGAGTGAGCCCACTTCAGCACCTCATACAGCTCCCATTGATGAGAGCGGCACTTTCGCCCCCGTCTTCCCCACCGTCCCCCCCATCGAGCCGCATTTTGTGCATTAGAGAGTTGCTTGGAGAGACGAGAAAACAGACGAATTTAGGAGAGGTCAGGTTGTGCAAGCTTCCCTGTAAGACTTGCTTACCTTGCCATCTGCTCTGTTTACGTGGATCATATGGTGAACGCTGCGCTGTGAGAAAGTTTCAGCCGCTGAAAGTCAAGCGAGGATGCTTCTATTTATTAGTTAAGTTTATAGAAAGTGCGACAAAATGAAACATTTATGTTGGGCAGCTCTGGTGGGCTAATTATAAGGATGTTTAATGTCATGCCTTCCTCTCTCTCCTCTTGCATCACCACTATAAATATCAATAAGGTCATAAAACACTATGAAATAACATCATTGTTTTTGTTGTGGCCGCTCTCTTGGGTTTAAAGCAGCACCGGTACACCTGTACAGGGGTTTTCATGGTTGTCGGGAGGTATAGTTCCATGCATCTTTGAGAACTTGCTGCAGCTTTTAATGAAGCTTCATCAAACCAAACTCCATTCAAAAAAGATCCAATTTAAAGCCAGACGAGGAACATTTGTGGAAAAATCCTGCTTTTTAGCTCTAGTTTGGTCGCCTCCAATGGATTTTAGAATTTTTAAAACCAAAACAGTCTGGTTCTTGGTAGGTATAGTTTCATATATCTTTGAAAACTTGCTCTCAGAGATGCGTGGAATCTAACACAAAGTGATCATTTAGATGGTCTCATGTAATCTAAGACTGATTCCATGATGTTGGGATCAGTCCTCTGCATGGTGATCGCAGCTTCTTAAATGTGACTGTTTTCGGGTTTCTTTCCTCCTCTGTGACAGTAAACTAACAAAACAAGACACTTGTGGAAACTCTGATCCACATTTTTCACAGTTTTTCTGGCATTTTCTATATTTTATCATCTACAAATAAAATAAAGTTTAGCTGTAGCCCTTTAATGAACCTTCATCGAACCAAACTCCATTCAAAAAAGATCCAATTTAAAGCCAGACGAGGAACATTTGTGGAAAAAATCCTGCTTTTTAGCTCTAATTTGGTCGCCTCTGATAGACTTTAGAATCAGGATGAGTTTTTTAAATCAAAACAGTCTGGTTCTCGGTAGGTATAGTTCCATACGTCTTCTATAACTTGCTCTCAGAGATGCATGCAATCCAACACAAAGCGCTCATTTAGATTGTCTCATTGTCTTCTTTTTCTTTATGTAATCTCAGACTGATTCCATGATGTTGGGATCAGGCCTCTGCGTGGGCCTCACCATCTGTTCCTGGACTCCTCTTGTGGCTGGATAGGTCTTTTTATCCTTGCTATATTTTTAGCTTCGTTTTCGTGCTGCATAATAATTTGTGGGGCCGATCGCACACCTCCCTGATGGTGTTATGTGATAGATGAGAATCTAAACAACTTCTGCACAATGCTGCAGTCAGTTCTTCCTCCTCTGCTTCTTGGACTCAGTACGTGATCAATGTTGTCTGCAAAGCTGAACCCGAAGGGCATGGAGCGGTTCAGGATCCTCTGGCTCCGGAGGCTAATGTTCTGATTGGATGGCAGGAGGAGCAAGACGATGGTCCTTCCAAGACCTGGAGGGAAGTAAAGTGCTGCTCTCATTTTGTTCTGACATCCTGGCTTCAGAGAGCAGGCATTGTTCCTGACGCTCACAGCTCTCTGGCAGCTAAAGTCACCTCGAGGCTAGCGAGACAGTGAGTGATGCCAAAAGACAGGGAAGAGACATGCCAGTTACAGCACTGGCTTGTGCCTGCAATAGCAAATAGTCATGGTCTGTGGTCGACAATAAGCCCTGACAGGCTTCTCTAAGCACACAATCTGTGTCCTGTTCAATGGTTCCCAACCTTTGTTGTGTGATGTACCCTGACAGTCCGATCAAATGAGCTCAAGCCTTCATGAACCGCAGCGTGATGGAAGTTTTTACAGTAAAAAGGGTTCTTAAAGGTTCCGGAAAGACCATAAGCTGGAGGCCTTTTAATGCCACAGAGTGTTTTTTTTTTACATCAGACATATTAGTTCTTTATCCATCACTTTGATCTAATTTATTCAACTATTTATTGATTACTTTTAGTTTTTTGTAAGCAACTTCCCGTTCATGCATTACTTTTAACTGTCTCAACTGTTTGTGTTCTCTTACTTAAGGTTAAATATTTAACTTGTTTATTACTTTCAAGTAAGTTATTTCAACTGGTTCTCCACTATCTTTTAACATCTATATTATCTATCCATTACTTCTATAAAAATGTAAACACTGTATAGCTATCAATCCATTACTTTTATTTAGCACTGTTGCCTCACAGCTAGAAGGTCGCCGGTTCGTGTCCCGGTGAGGACACCTGGGATGTTCT
>NW_007577738.1:1994624-2014890 GCF_000690725.1 Stegastes partitus | reverse complement strand
CCTCCATGAACCTCTATAAGACCAGATACCAGCAGGGCAGAGTGATTTTTTGCTGCAGATTTAAGTGAAATGACCTTTTCCACTGCGGCTGCAAACAGTACAAACTTTAGGCAGAAATTCTGCCATATTTTGCCACAACTGTCAAACCAGTAACTCAGCAATGAAAAGCAAAGTTGGTTTGTTTGCTGGAGAGTTATAAGACAACACAAATTATCCTTTATTTTTCATCATTATCATCCATCAATGATTCTAAAAGAAGGTAGTTGTACAACTGTAAATACGATTGGGAATCTTTTCGTACTTGACTATTATTCATCCTCTGGTAATGAAATGCAAGCCACCCCTCTTCTTACCCCAGTAAAGACAGAAGTACTGAATATACTGAGGCAACAGGAATACATTTGTAAATAAAGATGTTTTTAAAGGTCAATTTGAATTGATTGTTAAAAACTCTGTTGCATTTGTCTGTCTTTGTCTCTGATTGAACCACGACAAGAAGGCTTTTATGTTGCTTTGCGACAGACCATAAAGTTGAGTCTTAAATTGAATGACATTAAAACTGCAATAAAAGTAATAAATGAACCTGTTCACATGTGTATATAATTATATAAATTACTCAGTTACTTATGCATGTTACAGTTGACACAGTTTCATAATAAAATATTTATTTATTTATTTATTTAAAGGATTTTAAAATTTGATTAGCATTCAATCCTGCATTAACCAATATTTAGTTCACTGGAGACAATATATTATCATCTTGTAGCATTACCATGGTAAACATGTCACATATCTAGAAGTAACATGCAGTATTGGTATTTAATTTAAGACACATTTATAGCTACCTGTTGAATGCAAGTCCAATTTTCCCTCACTTTCAGCTCTGTTTTTGGTCTCCACAAACCCCCCAAGGGAAATATCTTGCTCTTTAGCAGTTAAAAGCTCGATTTTTTCCACCAGCTAGTTGCCATCTGTGTCTATCTGCTGTTTGGAGCCGATCAAGTAGTAATTTTTAGAGTGATGCCACTAGAAACATCTGCCAGCTGTAACAGAAAATGATGCTATGAGATCAGAGAATTGAAACAAGCAGCATGAAGAGGCTAAAATGAAAAGCCAGAGGTTTATTTCTAAGAGTGACACTTTTCACATGCAAGTAGTCATGTGAGCTATTGATAATGTAAAAGTATTGATTATAGCTGCTTCAAGTGTGGAACAAACAGCAACTGTAATGAACAGTCAGATGTTTTGACAGACATTTTGGGTTGAGGAGTTAATTAAAAGAACTTTAGAAAGTCAGTTCCATTAAGAAAGGAATTTGTTGTTTCAAGACAAAACATAAACTAACATTCATACCTGTCACCTGTAACAGTCATTTAACCACTTAAATGTTCATTCTATTTGTCACTTTTATTCACCAAAATGCATCAGTTCAAACCAGCTCGGCTCCAGTTCTGACCTGCACTGGGATGCTGGCCTGGATCCAGTCCTGGCTCAGGTTGTTGCTGGCGGGGATGTGACAGTGGTGGGGAGGGGCGGCCAGCAGGAACATGACCGACAGGATGTTGTATCCGCAAGGAATGGTGGTGAGGCAGAGCAGGAAGAAGATTCTCCTCTGAAACGGGCCCCAGGTCCCCAGGAAAGACACCGACTCCTCGTAACTCTGCATCTTACTGGACTCGGCTTCTGCTCTGTTCTTATGCTTTGCAGCTACTGTCGATACTTTAACTGACTGTTTTGGCCCTGAAGAAGCTATGACAGTTACTACAGAGAACGTTTGTCTTAAAGCTGCTGCAGATATGCTTTCAATGTTACATTTAGAAACACTACTTGTCTGCAATACCGCAAGAATAAGTGCAAAGACACTCTGTTACCTCCTGCACAAAAAGCGACAGATGCAATTGTCCCGACTACACATTACTACAACAAATGTAATGACTGTCTGGTTACAAACACTGTGAGTCCTCCTGTTGCAGCAGTGTCAGCGTCTCCCTGCAGGAGCTTCACACCTTCTTTATCCTGGATAAGACTAAAGAACTCCTCCTCTCATCCTCCCCCTCTCATCCTCCCCCTCTGCAAAAGTCTGAGTTCACTTCGACTAAACTTCTCATGTTGGGGGAAACTACACCTCATTTCAGAAATAGAGAGAAAACAGCAAAGGGAGCAACACTGTCTGTTTAAAAGGGAGTGAGCCAAAGCTCTGCATGTCTACAGTGTGATTACAAAAGGCTGCTACTAAAAACTGTGATGAATCTGTTTTACTGAAGGTGAAGTTAACCTCTGTGAAAATGTCAGTATTTAAACAGTAACACATTTTTGTTTCTTACCAGTCATTCAGTTTAGAATAAGATAAAAAGCACAACATTAAAGTGCCACTTCTCAGCTTTAATTTGAGTAGTTTGCTGTAAATGTTGAGGAAATGCATTAATGATTTAGTTCTTTTAACAAATAGTGCTCAATGCAGGGTGCAGAAGTAGTTGGACATTTTGCAAATGTTTTGTGGGCAGCTGTGTGTTTGAACATTAGCTCGTGTACAAAAGAGCTCTTATGTAACCTCGGGTTGATTGAGAATCGCCCTTTAGATTGATGTGAAGTCAGTGTTAGAAGTTAAGAGGTGATCCTGTAGGTGAAGATGACAATAATGACACTCAAAAAAGCAAAAGTCTATCAGCAAAGGGTTCATTCAAATAAAGGAAGTGTACACATGAAAACTACAAAATGGAAAATGACTTGATAGACTGAGGGGCACAAGAAAATCCTTTGCATGATGAACTAAAAAACCCTCGACTGCACAGTAAATGTAGGCAAATATGTTTTCTTGTCAGTAATGAGGAGAAGATGTTACAACCACAACCTCAGAGGATTCAGCAGAGGATGAAACGGCTGCTAAGATTCAAAAACTGAGAGGCAATTTGCAAAAACACACAAAATAAATAGTTTTTTGAGTTCTGAAATTTATTGATTTCACTGCTGGTTGAAGCAACAGGATGAATTCAGGGACATAGAGGAGCACTCTGTGAGCTCAGATATCAAATGAAGCACATTAAAATCTCATCATTCTGCTGGATAAACAATCCTAACTTACATACAAATCAACAGGGAAGTTTTTCAGGATGATGAGGTGAAACATTGTCCACAAACAGAGTTAAGTGAACATTAATTCCACCTGCTGAAGACCAAACTGAAGGCAGAGAGACTCCAGAACAAATAAATTGGCTGCAAAGGAGATGCAAGGTGTTAATATTCCACAAAATCTTAGGTTTTTGTTTGACTTCTAGTGTATCTGTTCACTGACTTTTTAAAGAACTACATCTCCCACAATGCTATTTTTAGATATTGCGATATAACATGCTCTTATCTTATGTGTTACATTTAATAATAATGAACAAATTAGACGCTTTAAATTTCACTTTTTACCGAAACATTGTAAATTGCATCTAAATACAATTTCTTACATTTTGTTTAGTAAGAATAGGTATTATTTGTTTTTGTGGAAACTGAAATGATCCATGAACTATTGAGGCACAGTTTGCAGAACAGCACCTGAAGTATAATTTCTATAATTGTACAGCAATATTGTTATAACTCAGTATAATAATGACTCTCATCTTGCATCCTCATTTGGGCCTTATATTAACACTAATTAACATTATAATACATTTAAGTGTGTATAAGACAGTATAGTTCTAATATTATAAAGATGTCATCATAGGAGGAGTTATAAATGATGATTATGCTGCACGAATGTTTTTTTTTTTTTTTTATCATAGCTGCCTACAAATAGTCGCTGTCAGCATGAGACTGATTCAATTTGCTGTAAGATTAATTCTATTAGTTTTAAATCTGTTATCATTACATCTTAATTAAAATGTCCCGTCTGTGAAAATCAGGAGTTTGCATCAGGAATTTATTACTTGGCTCATCCAGGCTGTAATAAACCCATAAGCGTGGAGGATGAACATGAAGACGAGCTGCAGAAATTCAAACAGCTGCTTAAACACATCTAACCAGCTACAGAAATGACAACTTCTGACCTTCTCCTCCCTTTCAAACAGAGTAACTCTTTCCATAACCCAGAGTGATTTATTGGAAACATGCTGCACACATGACCTTGGCTGGATACCACAGTGAGCTCTGGTGGGAAACTGCTCACTTTTGTCCTCCCTCTTCTAGTAATTAAAAATCTGCACTTGTGCTTCTAAAAACAAATGTTAAAATGTAATTTGTGGCGGGGGGGGTGTTGTTGGCTGTTTTGGTCTCAGTTGTCATGCAAAACATAAAATATCTGACTGAATGTTTACTAAGCTGCAAGCAACAATCAGAATGATAATTTCTTTTTAATTTGAAGGTTTTCCGTCACTGATCTTTGCGTGAAGTTTGTAAATGGGAGATAGACAACACTGAATCACACTGACCTGAATGAACTGGTGCTGCAGAGATCTGACTGGACTGGACTAGACTGGAAGCTTTAAACCGGATGGATCATTGACTGTAGGCTCAGCGGTTCCTGCTGTGTGGCAATATGTAATGAGACCAGTTAAACGGTGACGAGGTGTTCAGCTCGTGTCCATCAAAAACCCATAAATCACATCACGTACATGAAGTCCTCAGACACAAAGTCAGACTCTCTGTGAGACATTAACATGCAAACAGGAAAATAGTTGGTTGTGAAAAGTCAGTTTAAAGCAGGACATCAGTGGACATGTTATTGAAGTCACTGGTTTGTTGAGTTTTTGGGGGTGTTTTGTTGAGAAAGACCAATAATCTGTCACCAATACCATGATCCTATAGTCTTGTTTAAGGTCCGTGGTATGTCCAGTCTAAACATTTGTCACTGTTGACCTCAGATTAGGCATCTGTGACATTAAAGCTGAGAAATATAAACAGAGACTTGAGTATTTAGTAATTTAAGCAAAGCTTTCAAGTTGACCTGGATGAAGCAGAAGAATGTTTATTAATATCTCAGGAAATGCAGCGAAAACACACACAAATCTAAAGATAATACGAAAACAGAATCATTTTATTGAATACTAAACTTATAGTTCAGGACCAGTTAAGAGGGCTTGAGTGCATTTATTTTAACTCTCGCTTATGATAATTTCATAACAACCCTGGTAGCCAGCAAGAAAAGCAATAGAGTCTTAAAGCCTGTTGAAACTGAATGGATTTAAGTATTATTTACACACATTAACAGCACCCACATAGGTATCAATATTGTTTAAATAAGAAAAACACATAAATAATTGTTTTGACTATTGTTGGTATTAACAACAAAAAAAAAAAAAGCTACATTATTAATAATAAGAAACAGGTAGAGACAGAACCAAAGAGATCATTGACAGTATTTAGGCTTTTAGGTTCACATGGAAATCTTTCAGGGTTAATGAGAGTTGGTGAGATTACATAAGATCACATGAGAACCCATAAGATCACGTAGTTGTCTATTGACACTACATCATGAGAAACTGAAGGTCACATAAGTGTCCCTTGCCGGGTTCAGACTACACTAAAAGACTTCAGTGTCATTTTAGGGGACTGTCGTCATGAATTCTTGCCGTGTCAATGCAACAAGGTGTCATCAACTATGATACCCAGGATAAAACCGTCAGTCAGTCATGTTGCCTATTTTCTGTCCTGCTAATCTGCTAAGTAAAGGTAAGTCGTATTTGACGCATGCAACTTTTTTTTTTTTTTTTTTAATCTTCCTCATAAGAAAAAGACATGTCTTCTTTATGTGGCATTACCCATTCAGTTCTTCAGGTGCTCAAGCATCAAAATTACATTTGTAAAATTTCCAAAAACAGGAAAAGTAGCTAAATTAGCTTTAGCTAAAGCTACCAGCGAGTCCTAAGTAGCCCAAGTGCAACAACTGGTATTTACTTTTTACAACTGTTTATAGACAAATAAACAGTTTTTGTTGCGAGATGTCCAAAAGTTAGATTCAGTTCATAACTCACTTTTGAATAATTGTGTTCTGGTTTTAAACGAAAGAATACCTTTAACAAAATGAAGCTTTTTCCCCCATCCTTTGTGTGTATGTGTGTAAACAGTCTAAATAAAAAGGGCAGATGTTGGATGTACAGCAGTTTTTAATGAAAACAAACAAAACAAAATTACAGAAATAAAACGTTAAGAGAAATGTTACGTAATTTCAACCTGACAAGTTTGCATTTGCATATTTGCATCATAGTCATCATCATCGTCCTCATATAAAACAAGCTCACAGAATAAATACTGTACATAAAGAAGCTGACGGAGGCTCTCTGAAGCAGGAGCTGCTGCTTTTTAACACGTCTGAGGAAGACTTAAGGTTCAGAGCTGAAATTTTTGTAGGAAATATCTGATGAGAACTGCTTCGTGTCTCATTTTGTTGTTCACATTCAAGCATTTCACACATCTCCATTCAGGATTTGACTGAAGATGATTAGTTGAATTGATTGGATCTGAATTTGTGCATCACCATCTTGGGCTGTAAACTTGACAATCTGCCTAAAATTTGATCTACAATTCAAAACTAGGAAAGATAAAACTCAAAAATAGCTGTTCTACACACTAAACTATACTCCACATTGTGTAGATATGTGTGTGTGTGTGTGTGTGTGTGTGTGTGTGTGTGTGTTAAAAAACAGAAACAGCTTTGCCTGTTTCAGGGAGAAGCCTTGTGTGCAGTTGTTTGGGGCAAACTGCTCCTTTAAACACTTAAATTATTTCACTGTTTGCATGGCATTCGGGTTCAATGGAAAATGAGCTTTTATTTTGGAAGCAAAGTGACTAAATCAGATGGTTGATGGTCATTCCAGGCACTCACGCACACACTCACACATGATCTCAGTTTAAGCAGTGCATCCCTGTTTGCTTCATTCCAGTGTTGCCTCAGCATCGAGCCTCTCGGGCCTCAGTGTTGCTGATAAGGAACCAGAGCGAATAGAAAAGCAGCTGATCTGTACATTATTGCATCATGATGACATCATCGGACAGTAGAGGAAGTTCACGGCCGAAAGCTTAGTTCTCGGACAAGTCAAAGGGCCTCAGTGGAGGTTAATCGGCATCATCAACACAGATTTGACACTTGTTTTTACATGTTGCATGTTGATGACAGCGTTACTGCACCATGAGAACAAATACTGCATAGATAAACACACACACACACACACACACACACACACACACACACACACACACACACACACAAACAAACAATTAACCTGTTTGTTCTTTACTGGAAGACAGAAATGCTTCAAGTTATTCAGGAGGAGGCAGGAAGATGGACGAGAAGATACCGACCACTGGAAACCATAGAAAATCACCCGATTCTTTATTGATGGCTTCAGCCAACTGAGAGCTTTACTCAGTATTTCTGCTCATATTACAAGTATTTCTGCTCCAGTGTTGAAGCTGTGCAGCCAGTGCTCCTTAAAGAACTGTCTACCATTAAAAAAACAGTGACCGAAATGTTTATATAGAAGTTTTGTAGTAACATTTACTTCTCAGTTTAAATCTTCACAAACTTTTTTCCATATATCAATATTTTTATACTGTTTGATGTATCTTTTTGTGGGACAATGCAGATTAAACAGCATCACTGTAAATATGCTACTGTTAGCCAAAACATTGTCCCTTGGCCTGATGTTCGTCACAGTCCGAGATGATCCTTAACATGTGTCCTCTTCTGCGGTTTCTATGGTTTCTAATGGTTCTGTGAAGCTTTTCACGACTGTTCAACAACCTCCTGAAGTGTAAAAGTGCTAAATAAAGCTGTCTGCTGGTAAAACACCAGACCAACAACTAAAAGTCCTGTTAGCGCCCCCTGCAGGCTCCAGTGTTCATTACAGCCACAACATAAAGAAGCCACATACTGATGTTGAACATGGAAGTTCATTTGAGACTCTGGGATCAGTATGTGTCACAACATTGACTCAAAGGCCCACTTAGTAGCTTTTTTCATGTCTTTCAACCACATCTCAAAGTTTTCTTTAGCAAACACAGCTGGCTGAGGGTTAATCGTATCACCTCACCTTGTCACATTGAGTCAATAATGAGATTGTTGCCCTCAAATCAGAACAAAACAGACACTTTTAGCTCAGCTGGAAGACCTGCAGCTTCCCAGTGCATCTATCTGATAACCAGCATAACATGTCTGAATATTGGGCACATTTATTGCTAAATGTATCAGCAAAAACAGCACATTACCAGTAACTAAATATAATTCCTGCTGCTCAGGGTCACGCAATCCAAACAGTAACAGAGGACCATAAGGTAGGATGGAATCAAGGGAGTTGTTGTTTTCACTATCATCACATTAAATTACATGATGGATTTCTCTAGGTTTGAACACTGGTGAAAGATATATATCATCTCCTTTTCAGACATTTTAATGTGGAAATGTTTAGTCCTCAAGGCAACTCCACTGGCAGCACAGACCAGCTTTTTATGGTAATGTGACCCTTTTAAATGCCAGTTTGGGCTGAAAACTGCATTTAAATTTATTATTTTGTTCACCCGGTCGAAACCCTCCAGCCCGAACCGAGCAATACAGACACAATCTGGAAAGCTCATCAGACTCTTTTTCTGCTCTGTCTTTCATTATTTATCTTCTTTCCAGGCCATCCTTTTGCAGAAATTATGTACTGCTGACGGTTAACAAAATAGTTTCTTAATACTAGAATGACTGTTATATAAAGCTGAAAAAGAATTTAATTCCACATTTACAGCAACTTAAAAGGTGATGTTTGGTCTCATCAAGGATCCAGCTCTCTGGTGTTTTACATACTTACAGAGCTGCAGCAAAGCTGTCTCTTTTACTCACAGTTTCTCCATAAAAATGCCACATTTAAACCTTTTAAAGTGACTGAGGACCCAAATGGCCAATTTGTGATAATACCTGGCAGGATTCCATGCTGGGATGTATTTACACACTCACGTGATTTGACAACAGCTTTTGTTGTCTGTTGTAAAATTTAGCCTGCAGAACGATACTAATAAGCTCCTGACATGATTAAATGATTCAGTATAAACAGAATACAGACTACTGTGGGTAATAGGAATCAGGAAATGTAGGCTATAAAGTTGCAGAACAACTAAAAAACACTAACAAATCAACCTTGTTGCCACCTCCATTCACCCATAAAGCCTCTGAGATGCAGTTGAAACATCAGAATAAATTTAGTAAGTGGACCTTTCAGTTTATTTTATTCTTGACTCTTATCTGTAATGGGGTCAAAGGAAAACATCTGTTTCTCTACCGATGCGCTGAATTTACAGACCAAAAACTCTTGATTCAAGCGGTTGTTCGAAAGTCAAGAAAAAGCTTTAGGTACGTATTTACAACAAACACTGTAAAATAAATTATTAGAGCACAAAAAAGCAACCGGACAAATCATATTAATATGTAATATTTTGTTTTGCTCATGGAAAGTGAGTAAGCTTAATTGAGGAAAACGTTGCTGCTGCAAGTTGTGAGAAGTTCCAGGGTGCGTTCCTTCGGCTCTCTCTTTGAGACAGTTTCAGTGAAAGTTCTGCTCAGATGCTTCAAAGTCCAGAGGGTTCAGTTCCAACAGGAAGGTTGAATTAAACAACAGCAACAGTGTTCAGGACTGAAGGCCTTTTTCACTGTAAAACCAGGAAGTAGCCTAGTCCAGACTCCAAAACAAGGCAGCTGAGACAACAGGAACAACAGCAGGGACGTCAGTTGAAAGGATAACAAAGTGTCCTGACATGTCTTTCTATTAACGTTTATGTTTTAGGTTTTTGCCAAGTCTTACTAAAAGTTATGCCAAGAGAAAGTTGAGCTAAATTCGGCTGCGATCATTTTGGGATGGAAAATGTTTCCATTAAACAATAACTCTGGTTAACTCTAACCTGCCAGGGCTGCAGCTACCATTAACTAAGGTGGTGATAGTCTGTAATGTTTTGGTTTTTCATTTTGCCAAATATACACATAAATTACACCTTTTTAAAGTTGATTTTAATGGGTTTTTTTTTTTTCGTTTTTTAGCCAAAATAAATAAAATTTTTGCTGTTTAGTGGCAAAAAACTAATAACTAACAACTAAAATGATATTTGGTGGGCAGTGTAGAGAACACCATGAAGATATGACTAAAAAAGAATAAAAAGGGAGGATTTCTGCTTATGTATATATATATATATATAATTTGGTTTATTTTTAATTGGAAAACTGTCCAAAAGAGATTTTCATTGCCAGTGAAAATTTTCCGAGTTGGGCAGTGTGAGCTGGTGTTAATAACTCGACCTTATTCCTGCAATTTTTGGTTCTATTTTCATAGTTTTGCACTAAATTCATGTCACTGATATTAACATTGTACTCAGTGGGTTATTAGGTGGGATCTGTGGACACGGTCACTTCACTAAGAAGGTCAGAATTGCCAAAAAAAACAACCAAAAAAAACACCAGCAGTGACTCAGACCATCAGACAGATTGAAAACGGGCCAAACGTTTATCCAGATTATCTAGACCGGTTTATTTGGAGGTGAAACTAATAATAGTCCCACAGCAAATACAACATTTCCTCCTTTTTTTTTTCTTTTTTTGTTTTACAGGTTTACACCTTCAGCAGGAATAAAGGATTTGGAGCTGAGACTCAAGGATTTTTTTTGACATTAAGAAAACTATAGCATAACTTTTCATAATAATTTATCAGTTTCTTTTTCAAAATATTGTAAGTTAATAACACGAGTGCAAGGATGTCTGAAGGAAGACATGAACACAGCTGCAGTAGTATTTGTTCATGATGGTCGACGCCTGCTGAGTTTTCTGACATCTTGTTTGTGCTGTTCAGCTCCTCAAACCTCGTCCAGATGCTGAGGAACCAACGGGAGCTGGGTTCTGGGTCCAGATCTTCACGTCCACCTTTCTGTCTGGTTTCAACACGAGTTGCATCGACAACATCGAGTTTAAACTCACCATGTTGAGTGTTTTACGGGCTGTTTGGGGTTTTGGTTTTAGATTCTGTTTCTTGTCATCTCAATCATACCAGAATACGTTAGAAGAAAAATCTAGTTTTGTTCTTAGCTTATCCAGGCTGCCATAAACCCACATTTGCCATGAAATGTTTTGGAGTTTTTGTTTCTCCTATACCTCCTGTTGGAGCATCATGATGATGTAAGACAACAAATGAGCTGCTTTTTTTTTTTCAATCCAAACACTTATTGCTTTCTACATGATGTCGAACAATGCTGTGATTCTTCCAGGATGCGTTTCCATGTCTGCATCAAAGAATTCCTGGTTTTGTGGTTTGTGTGGGAACCCTTCTGGTTCTGTTTAGGTTCAGGTCTGCTGTTTATTTAAAGCAGCAACTCCACAGCTGTCACCTTAAAAGACCAGACAGAAGAAGAAGCAGGTTTCCTCCTCTTGTGTCTCTTTGTGAAGCCTCTGTCTGGCGAGGAGGGTACAGGTTTGAATCCCTGCAGTCTGGATGTCTCTTCCTCGTAGCTCCAGCAAACAGCAGGTCAGAGGTCAAAGGTCGCTGGTTCGACTCCCCGCCGCTGCCGCCAACATCAGTACGGCGTGAAGAGAATCGATCCTTGGCTCGCTCTGATTGGTCCAGGAGCCGGACGCAGGAAGGAGGCAGTGAAGAGGGAGGAGGAGGCCGGAGGGCGAGGGTGGAGGGAGATGGTGGGGGTGAGGGGCGAGGAGGTGGGAGTGAGGAGGGGGGAGGAGGAGAGAGAGACGGGAGGCAGCGAGATGGAGGAGGTGAGGGAGGATGTGGGAGGTGCGAAGGGAGTGGAGAGGAAGGAGGGGGAAAGGGAGGGCTTCACCAACTCCTTCTGAGGGAATGAGGAAACAAGGAGAGGAGGAGCAAGGAAACAAAGAAATGAGAGTAGAAGAGACAAGGAAAGGAGAGGAGGGGAGACAAGGAAACATAGGAGGAAGAGAAGAGGAAACAAGGATATGAAGAAGCAGAGATAAGTGGTAGAGAGGAGAGGAAATAAGGAAATAAGAGGAGATAAGACACAGAGGCAAGAGGAGAAGAAACAGAATGACAAGGAGAAATGGAGGAGACAAAGAAACAAGGAAATGAGAGGAGAGGAGAGGAGAGGAGAGGAGAGGAGAGGAGAGGAGAAAAGGAGAGGAAACAAGATGAAACAAAGAGACAAGGAAACACGGAGAGCAGACGAAGCAACAAGTAGAAGAGACAAGGAAACAAGGACAGAAAACAAGAAAATAGGGAGAGGAGAGGAAAAAAAGAAAAAAGGAGGGGAGACGAGATGAGGATAGAGGAAACAAAAAAGTAAGAGCAAAAGAGACAAGAAAAGGAGAGGAGGAGAAACATTGAGAAGAGAGAAGAAAACAATGAAATGAGAGAAGGGAAAGCAAGGAGACAAGGAATCATAGAAGAAGGAGAAGTGGAGAGGAAAGAAGGCGATGAGGAAATGGGGAAAATAGGTAGAGAGGAATGGAAACAGGGAAAGGCGAGGAGAGACAAGAAGAGGAGGGGAACAAGTTGACAAGGAAAATTGGACAGGAGACAAGGATATCAAAGGAGAGGAGACAAGGAAGAATTAGTAGACAAAGAAATGGGATGGAGGAAGTGAGAGGAGAGGCGAAAAGGAGAGGAAAGGAGAGGAGAAAGGAGACATAGAAACATGGGGAGGAGACAAAGAAACAAGTAGAGATGATAAGGAAAAAAGGACAGAATAAAAGAACACAAGGAGAGGAGAAGAAGCAAGGAGACATGGAACCAGATGAGGAGTACAAAGGAGAGAAGAGGAGAGGAGAGGAAACAAGGAGAAAAGGAAATACATAAAGAGGAGAGATGAAATTAGGGACTGCATTTACTCCCATGTAATGTAGCTTTGCTCTCTGAGCGACATCTGGCACAAGAATTTCCTTTCGGATTGATAAAGTTTTATTTTATCCTAAACTGTTTAATTAAAACACTTTGTTGTGGTCTCATATATTAGTATTTATCTGTATTAGACTTTTTTGCATCATGTTTAATAAAGTAGATTCAAAGGTAGCGAGACACTCACAGTGAGCGAGCTGCGCTGCTGCTTGTTGTAAGGACTGTATTTGGGTTTGCTGGGTTTTCCTGCCACTCGGTCCTTGTGCCTCCTGCTGGAGATGTGCTGCAACAACAACAACAAACACATGACGCAATAAATGTGTAAAACTTAACTTGTTGAGCCCATACCTGGAAGTAAGTTTTATGAATAAAGTAGTCAATAAGACACTGCTTTCATATCTCATATGCATTTTTCACTAAGTGTTAGTAACAGCTTTAACAGTGTTGGTTATTCAAGTGTCTCCATGAGGCAGTGAATCAGCACAAACAATACAAGGAGCCTGAAACTGTAACTACTAAAAAATATATTTAAAAAGGACACAATTCTTCACAATTAATTGACATTGTTGCAGCTGTTTGTTTTTCTTTTACCACAGAATGCTCAATTATTATCCATATACTACCCTGTAAACCTCATCCAGCCTGCTTTAGCATTACTTTACTTAATTATGATTTATAGCCATGTAGCAAAGTAAAATGAAGGCATTTTCTCAGATAAAATGAAGCCTTTAAATGTGAACAATAACTTAAAATTAATGATGCACATCATTCACATATAATTTAAAAAATAGAATGCTTATCAGGTTGCTGAAATGTCAACGTATAGGATAAAATCTACACTGCATATCTGGTAATCTACAATAATCCTTCTTGTTTATACTTGTAGATAATTTGTTATTTGTTAAAATACGTTAGTGCAAAGAAAGCAAAGGAAAAACTGGGTATTAAAAGAAGCTATAAAGTAAATAAAACATGAATTAACAAGTTGCATTTGAGTTTTCAGTGTTTCAGGTTTAACATTTAGAAGGATATTGTTTGGAGATTCAGATCTGTAAACTAGTGTTACTATAAGGGTAATGGATTTTCATAAAGTTCCAACCTGTTTCAGCTGGATCTCAGAGTTGACGTGGACGTCGCAGATCTGGCAGTGGAAGGTTTTGTTCTGCAGACCGGAGCCCTTCAGAGCCGAGCTGTTGCCGTTCTTCAGCTTGGCTCCGGGTCGAGGGTACGCTTTGATCGGCCCAGCGCCACTGCGAGCTTCCAGCATCGTTTTGTGCTTTGAACCTGGAAGTAAACGCACACAAACCCTCTGTGAAACACGACGCATCATGATGAACGCCTGCTGCTGTTTCATAGTGTCGCAGCTGTAAGGTGTTGCTTCTTCAAACAAAACCTGCACACTTCATCTTCCATCTGTTTTCAGATCGTTTCTTTTCTTTTCAAGCACCGACTGGTTTCAGTTTATTTCTATGAACCTGCAGAGACTTGAAGCTCTCTGGAGGATAAATAATCATCATTATATGGCAGCACAAGCGAAGAAACTGTGTTGAAAGCTCTCCCTGCTGGTGCATTCAAGGACTCACATTAACATTTTCATGATGTTTGCATCTGATTGTTGTTTGTCTCCCCGGTTGATTCATCTCTGCAAAACTTTTCAGTGGATGGCAGTCAGATTTCTGATTTTAGAAAATGTCTGAATGTCGTATAGAGTGCTCCATCACAGCTGGATATCTACCCTGCGGATAAGCAGAGAAACCCAACAAGAGTAACATTTAATAGGATCATATTTAGTATTCTGTTTTTTAAGCACGAGTAGTTACCAAATGGCTCCAGCAGGGGGACCACAGAGCTGCTCAGGAGCATTGAGGGACACTTTGTTTCCTTCCTTCAGTCTTAAGAAACACGATTTGTGTTTTTCATCCAAATACCCCCTTTTTTCAGGTATCACTCATCTCATACTAATGACTCATGTTTACAGGGGTGTAAGCGAATCCATAGATGCTGAGACAACTGCTATGTTTTTGTATTTAAAGAAATGAAAAAAGTGAAAATTGTTAAGCTTTCCACTCAGCAGGATGATTTCATGGCATTTCAACCTTTTGTGTTTCCCTTTAAAGTGACTTTTGTGGCTCTATGGGTGATACTAATCTTGCAAGCTACACCTCTGTTGTAGAGATTTAAAGAAACGAAGAGTCACACAAAACAGTGTACATCTGGACAAAATGTGATCTTCCTGCAGCTTTCCAAAAAAACAGTATCTTTCCATGAATTATTAAAAGGGACCACTTTGTCATATTTTGGGAGATTTATCAGCAGAAATGGAGCATGGAATTCATAATTATGTTCTTCCTGGTGAAGCAGAGTTTTTTCTTCCCACTGTTATCAAGTGCTCAAAGGAAAGGAAACTTCAGATTTGTTGGATTTCTCACTACTACTGTGAAGTGCCTCGAGGTGACACATGTTGTGAATTGCTGTTGTATAAATAACACTAAATTGGATGTTTTCACTCGTGTATATTCAACTGTAACTACAAATCATTGTGTTTTCAATGCTATAGAACTAGCCCTTATATCTACAACTTGAGCAGGTCTTTTGTTTCTACAGCAGACCAGAAAGGACAAACCAAATACTGACTCTGGAGTAGGTTGTTCGTATTTTCACATTGAAGTGACAGTTCTCCTACATGTTTGGAAAAAAAGGGCTGATTCAGGAAGCTGCAATCTGCAAACTCACTACTAGATGCCATTGAATCCTACACGCTGGTGCTTTAATTGTTTGTTAAAACAGAAATTAGCCGCCTCAGAGCTGCACTACGAGGCACGTTTTTCATAGTCAGGCTTCTGTGGTGTAAACCTAAAACTCCAGTCTGAGATAAAGGGTGTCATACACGGTGTTTATCAGTTTTTTGACCTACTTTAGTCAACTGATTGCAATACTGGAGAGCTATGAGGAAGATTGAATGTATCATGGCAAGTGCAAATGATACAGGAGAGGAATGCTGGAAGAAAACTGTTAATCGTTTGAGTAAATAAATGTATTTTACTGATAATTACAGCTGCTTGTTTGTCACCTGACAGCCGCACATGACTCTTAAACTTTAATCTTCATTTATTTGAATTGACAATTAAGAAGTGTGTTTAGGTCTGAAACTGCCCCATAATGAAGGAAATCCCTTTAGTTTTGGCAAAACCAAAGTGAATGTTACTGATGGATTATAGACTAATCACTTTTATAAACTCTGGTCTATCAGCCTGCAGGGTGGCGCAGTTGGTAGCACTGTTGCCTCGCAGCAAGAAGGTTGCCGGTTCGCGTCCCGGTGGGGGCACCGGAATCTTTCTGTGTGGAGTTTGCATGTTCTCCCCATTCTCTCCGGGTTCTCTGGCTTCCTCCCACACAGTCCAAAAACATGTTGAGGTGATTCTAAATTGTGTGAATGTGAGTGTGCTTGGTTGTCTGTCTCTAAGTGTAGCCCTGTGATGGACAGGATGTCCCCTGCCTTCGCCCTAAGTCGGCTCCAGCCCCCCCGCGACCCTAATGAGGATTAAGCGGTGTATAGATAATGGATGGATGGTCTATCAGCTGCAGTACCAGCAGAATGAACAAACTTGGCAGCAACAGGCCCAAGCATAAAAACACATTTATGCATTTTCTGCATCACTAACAGAATGCATGTAGGTTTCCATGGTAATGTAACACATACAGTTTGCCGTCTGTAACTGCATGATTTCATTCAGTTATATAACTGACGTACAGATCAGCAGGTTTGCAGATTCAACGTATTCCCTCAGTTGAGAATCTGTCTGACTCATAGAGAATCATAAGGACACAAACTGTTAAAAACGAGACACTTCTAACAGCCAATTTAAATGTGGAACTCTGACTAGATCCTCCTCCAGAGAAGGTTAGTGGTGCAGCATCAGTTACCATGGTGATTCAACAGGTTAAAAGAGAGTCACCTTTGTGATACTGGCTCAACATACTTAGTGCACCTGTTAATTTCACGCTGTAGTACAGCCCTCTGATGCTACTAAATCCTACAAATAGGTCTTGTAGTTGTTTGTTTTGGAGTCTGACAGAATGTAACACAAACATTAGAAGGCCAAAATGTCCATTTTGCTAATCGTATCAAGGATCTTCATCCAGGACAACTCCAACATTGGAAACGTTAGTGCAAGAGGTTATGCAGGTAGTCGGAAGACATATCTTTTTTTTTTTTTTTTTAACTTTTTTTTTGGCAGAGGACAGACAGGAAAGCAGGGGAGAAGAATGAGGGAAGGAACTGCAGCAAAGGGCCAGGAGCAGGACTCGAACCCACGGCCTCTGCGTCAGGGACTGTGGCCCCTGTACGTGGGACGCCAGCTCAACCAGGTGAGCCATAGCGGCGGCCCGGAAGACATATCTCTTAATGTACATTTTCTATGTTAATATTTCTACGCAGTCTACTGATATGTGCTCGCTTAAGTCCTGTAAATACTGAGCAGAGAACAGATTGTGACCATCCAGCCATCCGTATTCATAGCATGTGGTTATCTTAATAATGCATTCTTTACACACAACCTGAGACAAGTTAGTGTTTGTGCACTTTTCATACAAATACTCCCTTTTAGGACTTTTCCACACCTTCTAGCTGCATATTTTTATTCAGGCTTTCTCCTCTTTGCCACAAAACAAACAAAAACACTGATGCCTATCACTCACGCAAAGACAGACCCATTGTGAAAATGTGAAGATTTCACTTCAAATCATAAGTTTAGCTTTGCAACTATGGTTTAACACTTCTTTAGCAAAACACTGAGCTAACAAAGAAATGTACTTATGTTCAGAGCAGAATTAAATCTTTTTTTTTTTTTTAAGTCTAGCTTTGTCTTTCTTATCTTGACAAATGCCTTTGTTTGAGTTGCCCTCCAGACAGTAACCTCACTCGGCTGCTGTTCACTGTGCAGAATGATGTATGTGTTTACATTCATCTGCAGAAGAGGGGAAAGTTTCTCTGTGCTCACTTTAATTCTATGCAGTTTAAACAGCGTGGAAACTTGAATTCTGCTGTGTGCATACGCTAAAAATGGACTTTTAAGTGTCGTAGGAGAGATCACATTTCCATATTCATAGATTCTGAATTTTTCTATGTGGGAGGAGAACGTGGAAAAGCCATCAGACAGAAATTATCACCGAAGCGATAATTCAAAGCAGATTCATTTTTTTTATTTAAAGCAGCCACTTTAAAGATAACTGCTCGTCTTCTACCAAACTAAAAGTGTAAAGGTTTTAAAAAAGGGGTTTTCACATGTCATCTTTTTCCTCCTCACCTGCGTTATGAGCCTCCAGCTGAGACAGAGAGTTGACGGCGACTTTGCAAAGAGAGCAGTACAGCAGCTTCTTCGCCTTCTCCTCCTCCGACTCCACTGAGAGGGGAGCATCCTGGGAGAGAGGGGGAGGGAGAGGAGCAGGGGAGGAGGTGGAGGAGGTGACAGGAGCTGGAGGAGGTGGAGGGGAAGCTTTGGAAGAAGAGGAAGAGGAGGAAGAAGAGGAAGAGAGGCCCGGGGCTGGGAGAGCCGAGGGAGGGCTGGAGGGAGGAGGCTCGCTGCCTGCTCTGCTGGAGGAGGGTGAGGAGGAGGACAGAGGGGAGGCGGAGGGGAGGAGGAAGGGTTTGAGCGGGGAGGGAGAGTCGGTGAGGCTGGATAAGAGTTCTGGAGGGAAGAAGGAGGGAATAAAACAACATCAGAATGAAACATCAGCAGTAACAGCGTTCAGATCAGAGCTACTAGAAGGTAAAATCAACCTGTGTGCTGACTGATGCTGCTGTTCGCTGAGGCCGGATGGGCGGGGCCCGCAGGACTACAGCTGCTCCCATTGGTCTCTGCACTGATTGACAGCTTGGCCTTGGCCTTGTTCTCCTGAGACTTGAGCTTCTTGGCGTGACGACTGCCTCTGTAATGAGCCTCGGCCTGAGACTGAAAAAGAAAGGAACAGAAAGACAGCAGAGTTGAGTTTTTCTCTCTGGACTCATTTTCTAGTCACACTTCCAACAGCAAGACTTACAGAAATCTCTCATTATCCAAGTTTCCATAAAACTGCCAAGCGAACTGAAGCAAACATTTGAAATGTTGCATGAAACCAAAGAATATGTTTCCATGATTTACTTTGGAGTGAAAAACTACACTGTGTAGTGTCAATAGAGGGTGGTGCTATAAGATGACTCTCACAAACAGAGCAGAAGAAGTCGAAACAAAACCAGTTATTTGCCAAATGCTAAAAAATCTTGAAGAAGAGACAAACCAAACTTTGTCCAACTATGAAAGACAAATGAGAAGTTCTCAGGAATCGTTTCAGTCAAGAAAGTTGTAATTATCTGTCACGTTGGCTGGTTTTGGTTGTGATTCATGCTATCCGGAGGGGAAAACAACAAAAGAAGTAAAAATAGCTGATCAGCCATGTGGGTTAAATATTCATTACGTCAGGATTTTCCATCTCCTGTTAACTCTCTTTTGAAAAAGTCAGAAGCCACCTCAAGGAAACATAAAAACTCATGCGCGAAATTGGGGAAGATGTTTCGCGTTTCCATTAAATCTTCTTGATGCACGAATTCAAAAGGCACAAAAAATACATCATGGAAACTACGGCTGCAACGATTATTTCCATTGTTGATTAATCTGTTAATAGTTTCTCGATTAACACGTCAGTCGTTTGATCTAGAAAATGTCAGATAACATTGAAAAATGTCCATCAAAGCTTAAGATGACACCCTCAAGCGTCTTGTTTGTCCACAACTCAAAGATATTCAGTCATAGAGGAGCAAAGAAACCATAAAATATAAAAATGTAAAAAGCTTAACTTTAGACAGTTCACAACTAATTGATTAATTGTTGCATCTCTAATGGAAACATGACTATTGAGGAGGTCTCTTCAGCAACCTTACTCCTCAGATTCAGCGTTGCATCTGCACTTCTTCCTCACTCCATGCCTCCACTTTTTTATTTTTTATTTTCAGACTTGTTGTCTGCAGATCTAATCAACATTGACGCAAGTGGTAATTTATTAGACTTCACGTATCTTCCTCTGGACCCCAAAAGACTTCACAGAACTTTTTTTTTTTTTTATTACATATGCAGTCGTACTCCCAACACCTGCAATCACACTTTGATATGTAAATCATTGGAGTTCCCCTATAAAGATCCAAAAAGTTGAATCCTCAATGACTTCTGACAAAGTTAAACAAAATTTTAGAACAAGAAAGCACAGCAGTGTTTCTATTACTGTAAATACAACCGAGTAATAATTATTAATGATACCCATCATTCTTCTGTAGCCTCTGCTGCTTGGCTGTGTCCCCACAGACAGTATAAGGTGAGTAATGTGCACAGCAGCTCTGGAGGCATTCAGGTGCAGCATTGAGTGTAGGTCACCTGTGTTTTGGAAACCCTCGGAGCACAATTACTGTAATTACATTGTAAAAAAAAAAAAAAAAG
>NW_007577738.1:1930163-1993530 GCF_000690725.1 Stegastes partitus | reverse complement strand
TTATTATTATTATTTTAAAATATATTTTTAAAATCCATTTTTATTTTCTTGATATATATACATACATAATTCTCTTTGCTATTTGATCAGCTCAAATAGCAAAAAGAAATAAAAAAAAAAATGCATATCAAACAAGAGCTCACTTAGAATCACCAAAATCTCCCCATGTCTCAGAGCAAGAAAAAGAGAATTATCATATTTTCACCTTTACTTGAACAAATCATTTGGGGGGGAAAAAAAACCCCAAATCTAAGATTAACACTGTGATATTTATATGCAACAAATTCTGAAAAACTTTTGCAACTCGGTGCAACTGAGAAGTCCCAACTGAATCGGCTGCAACGAACAGTCATGACAAACATTCAGCAACTTGTCAGCTGAACACAGGCTGTGTTTACACAAAGCAGATATGTGACAAATATAGAAACAAATTAAAGACTGAGAGGAAAATAAAACATATTTTGGCAATAAAATAAAGCAGCATAGCTCAGAAATAGTATACAAAACTTTATGTGCAGAGTCATGTGAAAAATGTAAATAGTAACTTGTGGGTACAAATGTTGTTCATGTTAATTCCGTTTCTTTTTTTGGCTTTTTAGGCTGATGGGAAAAACGTGTATTTCTTCAAATATTAAGTCATACACTAAAGCACTGGACAAACTTTACATTTAACCTGATGATGGTGCTAAATGAAAGAATGATAACCAAAGTTACTGAGATTCATGCTTCACAGACCATTTCAGTCTCCAGATGTGGTGAATAATCGGATGGAAATAATCTATATGCATTAACACCTCATCAACACATCACATGGCAGGTGGAGTCTATGCATCAGGAGAGTCCCTGTGATTGGATGGAAATGGACTTTCCTGATGCAGAGTAATGATGAGTCCTGGTAAACAGATGCACTCCACTCTGTAAGCGCTGCTCATGTCTGGTGTCATCACAAGCCCAGAGTAACAGTGTGTGAGCATATTGTATCAAACCTTTGAATTAACAGTGTCCTCATGTGACTGTCTGGGAGCTTCATGACTCAACTTTTACTCAGCATATTAGACTTCCCTCCTCTGCGTCCTCCTCAGCATTAATTCCTGTTTTCATGTTCACTCATGAATAATTTTTACCAGCTCATAAATTAGTCACGTTTGATTGGCATATCGCTAATGAGGCGGCTTCAAACCTCTCAGCAGTTCTGAATGAGCCGAGTGTCATTTACGCAGCACCGTGTTATTACAGCGTGGAGGGGCTAAGTGTTACACCTGATTATGCACGCCTGCCGTGTTCTGGAGACACCTGACAAAATAATCAAAAACAAACAAGCAAGCCTCGCCAGGTATCACATATCTCAGCTGCATTAAGCCCCATGAGATAATATTTTCCTTAATGCTTCCATGCAGACAAACATTTCAGACAGTCAAACATTTTCTGTCAAACGTTTAACTCTGTTTGCATCTAGAGGCGGGAACGGGGTTGTTAGAGGTGATAACTGATACCTTGGTTCCAGCTACAGTTTGGACAGTGAGAACTCATTTTCAGGATCAAAACTTGCAAAAATCTTTTTTAAGTATTCACTTAAATTGTTATCTAATATTAGCTACCAAGCTTAGTGTTATTTTTAGAGTCCTGTGTTGAATTAAATTCTGATTGCTTAAAGCTAATTTATTCCACAAGGTCTAGGTGCTAATGAGCTAGAATTTGTAGGATAAAGTGTTAATGTTACCCAGCAAACATGTTAACGTATTAATAAGTAGCTATCAGCCACATCATTAAAACTATCTTCCTGATATTGTTCCTCTTCAAGCTGCCCAAACAGCTCTGACCTGTCAAGGCCTGAACTCCACGGACCTCTGAAGGTGACTGTGGTGTCAGTTACCAAAACGTCAGCAGCAGATCCTTTAAGTCCTGATAGTTATGAGTTGGGGCCTCCATGGATTGGACTTGTCTTTCCAGCACATCAGACATATGCTCGATGGAACTGACTGATAGCTGAGGAATTTGTAGGCCAACGCATCACCTTGAACTCTTTGTCTTCATACCAGTCCAGAACAATTTGGTAGGGAGTGTTGTTCTGGTGAAACAGGCCTTTGTTGTACTTGTTCAAGGTCTGCAACAATGTTTTGGTAGGATTCCAGGACCCCAGGTTTGCCATTGTGCATCCTGTTGCCATCTCTTTCCCAGTTAAACGACGCAGAATCACTCGACCATCCACACAGTGTAAAAGAAACGTGACTTATCAAATCAGGCCTACTTCCATTGCTCCATAGTCCAGTTCTGACGCTCACATGCCTGTTATAGGTACTTTGCTGGGTGGACAGGATTGAAAATAGACACTCTAACCGATCTGAGGCTGCACAGGCCCACGAAAAGCAAGATTGGATTAGCATTAAAGTTTTCAGCAGTTTGTGTCTCTGTATTTCTTCTGTGGGATCCGACCAGACGTGCCAACGAACCTTTGCTCCTTTCTTGTACTGGATTTTTACAAACCACTACAAATTGGGAACAGTCACAACCACTACAATCTGGCCCAAATCATTAGGCTTCCCGTTTTTCCTGCTGTAATCGCATTAACTTCAAAAACTGACTGTTCACTTGCTGCCTATCATCTCCCACTTCTCAGCAGGTGCCATCGTACCAAGATCATCAATGTTATTCCCTTCACCTGTCAGTGGTTTTAATGTTATGGCTGGTTGGTGTATACGCTTGTTTATCTCCCAACAACAGCAACAAAACACATACTCACATCAGAGTTGAACCTCAGCTGGCAGACGTTACAGGAGATGACCTGTTTCTTTTTGGGTACCATGGTGACACCAAAGGTGTGGTTGATGACAGCTTTCTGTACCGGGTCCATCTGTAGGAGACACAGAGGTGAGAGGTACACAGAGGTCAGGGGTCAGCAGGCCGCTCTGGATTGGTTGAATACTGATGACAGGTGTTTTTGTGACATTCATTCTGTGCTGCCTGAAACAACATCAGCCTGTCATCGTTAACAACACACACACACACACACACACACACACACACACGTGCGCGGGCGTACCGTGTTGAAGTTTGGGAAAAGTCCAACCGGAGACGTTGTCTCAACAGGAAATGACAAGAACGGTTTCATCATCACTGAGGGACCGGTGGCACCTATAAGTCCAGGTAACGCACCGCCCACTGCACCACACCCACCTCCTGGGAACACAGAGAAAATACATTCACAATCAACATACAACAGAAACAGATAACTGATTTCCAAACACCAGGAACACGCTCAGAACAAAACACTGAAGTTTGTTTTGCAAGTTTTCTGTTGTTAATAGAGAGTTTCAGCTCATGTCAGTTGTATTTATATAGCCTAAAATCACAAATCTGCCTCAAAGGAATGCTGAACTAACGCCACCATTCACACATCATGAAAATAGGAAGATGAGCACAACTTCACATTATTACAAATTGGGAGCATTAACACATTATTCCAAAACAAATTTGCCAACAGCTATACTTGTAATCACACCATATAAATAAAGATGAACCTGCGTCAGGTGCTTATTTAAAATCAGGTTACATATTTATAGTTTCATATCGAGAGGCGTTTTGCTCCTTTTGGCTTAATCATTTGTTTAAATTTGTGTTTTATTTATAAAAGGCTGCTAGTGATGATGATTCTGCAGCCATTTTGCCAGCAGTTATTTAAGTTATTAGTCATTTGGACCTGAAATCACATCTATTTAGTCACGTAGACACTTTTATCCAAACATTTGGGGAATAGGTTTATAAATACTGCCTGTACGCTAATGCACACACACACAAAATTAACCTAAATCCTATTTAACACCTGAATACTGCACCAACGCTACATACATTAACGCTAATGAGTTATAAGATAAACACTAGTATGAAGAACAAGATTTGTATTAATATTAGCAGGCCAGGAAATGTATCTAAAACTGGTACACTAGCTTGAGCCTCTACAAAGATATCAGTGACAGATACAGACGTTTCTTGGCAAAGCCTCCAACAAACAAATGAAGACATCCATCTCTGATTTTCATGGTGTTACAACCTCGAGACCTGAGCAGCTGATCTGCTTTACATTAACATTATGAAGAACATATGGAGCTGCAGCTGCTGCAGGCAGTGAAAGGTAATAACAGAGAGAGAAAAAAGAGAAGAAGGAAGCCAATGAGTGGCTCGTGTAATGAGTCCATATGTCCGGTTGCCACAGGGGCAGTCAGAGCTGCTCTGTACATCTCAACTCCCACATCTCCATTTAAAGAGGCAGAAAGTACATTGACTGTGGTATGTACAATTAGCTCCAAGATAACCACGCCAACGGTCATTCACATGCCGCCATACAGGACTATTAATAAATAAGATTATAGTGAAACTATTAAAAATAACTGCATCTGATGTGATCACAACCTAAATCTTTATCTACATCACTGCACAAATTTAAAAACATATTATTTTTGAGGCATTTACACAACTGGTGAGCAATGTAAGGAAAACTTGCGAAGAATCTGAAGTATGAATCTACCTGCCGGCGGCTGCGTTTCTTCCCCCATTACATATGAGGAGGAGTTACATATACGTACACGGTTTACAGAGAGTAGATCTGAGGTAGAGGAGTGTATTTCTTTTATCTGCGTATGTTGATAGTTGAAGCCCTGCAGTGAATTCTTTCATAACAAGAGGCTGTGGGTGGAAACACTGATGGCAACTGAATCAGCCCTGACAGAGGAGGAAGAGGAGGTGGAAAAAGAGGAGGAGGAGAAGTTTTGGTCTTGCTGGTTTTGTCCATCTGTCCTACTTAACTTAGGTAAACCTTTTATATTCCAGTTGAAATACACCATAAACTAATTGTAAATGCCCTTTAATTCATTCCTTTCTCAGTGTAACTGCACTGCACTCTAACCTATTTTCACACTCCAGCCCACTGTAATGTGCTAACTGATTGTAATCCGTCCTAAATTAACTGTGACCCTCTGAAGCTAATTATGAATTGAATATAACCCATTTTAATTGTGCTACAGCTTATGCACACTATTCCAAATGCCATTCCAAAGCACCTCATATCCGTATAAATAGTTTGCTATAATTAACTGCATTGTAAATGAGCCATTACCCATTATAACCTATTCTATTAAATACTAAATAGGTATATACTGTATAAGTAATTAAAGACCACTGGAAACTCATCATAACATCTTTTAAATTCTCTACAATCCATTCAAATTCATTATAACTGTTTTAAAAGTCATCCTTACTATGTCAAATGACCTAATACCCTTTATGATCCATTCTAATATACTCTACCTCACTATACAATTTCAAATGCGATTTAGCCCATTTGAAACCTGTTCTATAACATTTTTAATATCCCCCTGGATCATTAATATACTTTAATAGACCCCTTTCTAAATGCAACATCACTCATTCGAGACAGTTTCAGTTTCAGAACAATCCATAACCCAATCTATGCGCCATACAACCCATCCTAGCCCAGTCTAATTGCCTTATAGTTCATCCTAACTCAAAGTAAATGCCTTAAAATCATCTTAAACCAATCTAAATGCCTTAATAACCATCCTAACTCAGTTGAAATGCATTATAATACATTATCACCCTATGTAAATGGCTTCTAACCTATTCTAAACCAATTTAAACACTTTCTAACCAACCCTAACCTAAACTAAATGCATTTTAACCTATTCTAAACTGCTTACAACCTCTCCTAATCAAATCTATGTTGCCTTATATCCCATCCTAGATCATCTAAATGCTTTAAAACCCATCCAGATCCAATCAAAAACAAACCACCCTAGCCCAATCTAAAGAACATATAAATCATTCAAACCCAATGTAAATGCACTGTGACCCATCCTAACTCAATCATAATGTACTCTAATCTGTTCCAACCCTATCTAAATTGCATATAACTCCTCCTAACACAATCTAAATACATTGTAATCTATCCTAACCCAATCTAAATTACTCAGAACCCATCCTAACCTAATCTAAATTACATACAACCCCACCCAATGTAAATGCTTTAAAATTCAACCTTAACCAACCTGAGATGAGGGCTTCTATGACCGTTTCATACATTGATCTGAATAAACTGGATTGACATGTTTGTTTGGCATGTGCCCATGACAGTTTAAGTGTCACATTAGGCTAGCTGTGGATTAGTTGTGCGCCGCACTGCTGCTCGGAGTTTATCCTCATATAGCAGAGCTGTGAGTCAGTGCCTGTATTTATACCTGCAGCTCATTATTAAGTTCTGAACAACATGACACAACACAGTGCTGTAATCAAATGCATGTAGATGGATGCACAACAGCTCAGATCGCTGTCTGGATCAGCTGTTATTAGCTGTGGATATTATTTATGATAGTAAATACAGATCAGTGTCTATTTTTAAAGATGGTGTAAAGTGTCAGCTTAGCGGAGCTGCCAAAATAAAAGCTTTTACCTTCAATAATACTTTCACAGACATAACATTAACAAAATCTGACCCCCAGCAGACTGTTAGTACTAAAAACAAGCAAAAATGTATTTACAGCCTCTGTGAAGCAGAAAACTTAATTTACCTATTACATCAAAGTTTTTATTTTATTACTAATATTTAGTCGTAGTTCTTGTTAACTTGTCAGTTTTTACTACATTCTGTTAGTAATCAACAGTACAGGGCATTCGTTTACTGTATCATGACTGCTGAGATAAGTTCACTGCCTGCATTACTGTACAGTGTGCCCTTTACAGTATACAGGGCTTTGAAAAAGGAGTAGGTCATCTGATCCACAAGGCATCTGTGAGTGACAGTTTAAGGAGTTTGGGGAAAGTCAAGTTGAATTAGAAGACTATAAACACATTAGTTCATAGACTGTTGTCTGCTCAGTGACGAAACAATGCTTTTAACTGTATGTGAGGGGTAAAAATAATTTATGACCTTGATTACAGCTGTGTTTATCTCCTGGATGTTAAGCATTGCACAGAAACTGCTAGAAGCCTCTGAAAGGTGACTGATACCACACCAAGGAACTTCTGCACTTTGGCAGAACCTGCCACTTAAGGAACATAAAAACAACCTTGACATCCCTTAAAATGTCAAAAAGGACTTTTTAAATGGCACAAGAACTAAATGAATGGCTGAAGATGCCTCAAAAAATACTTAAAACATCCTGGAGAACCACGGAGCTCCCTCAAAGTAACTGGCCACTTACGCTGAATATCTTTACAACCCCATAAGCCAGCACTAAAATCACCTTAAGGAGCATTTGAATAACTTTGACCCCCCTAAAATGTCCAAAAGGACCATTCAAACATCACAAGATGCAACTGACATGTTTAAATCACCACAGTACAGTAACACCTAAATCATCTGGGAGAAACATTTGAACTCCCTCAAGGAACCTGAACACTTTGGTTGAACCATAACGACACCTTTACAACCTCTTAAAGAACCACTGATACCACTTAAAAGATAATTTGAACTGCTTTAAAAAAAAGCCCAAAAACATATTTAAAAAAACAACCATTCAAACATCACAAGGACCAATGGACCCACTGCAACCGCCATAATACAGTAGCATCTAAAACATCCAGGAGAACCACTGGAGCAGTGTGAGTACTTTGGCCAAACCACCTTCAGGAGCATATGAACCACCTTAAACCCCCTAAAATGTCCAAAAAGACAGAAAACAACACAGAAGCCAACTGACTTGCCCACAAGAACCCCCGAAATATCTGGGAGAATCACTGGAGCTCTTTGGTTGAACTGCACCTTCACAACCTCATAAAGCATTGCTGAAGCAATCTTAAGGACCATTTAATCCCCGGTAAAATGATCTGAACAGCTCAAGAACCAACTGAACCACTGAAAACAACTCAAGAAGGCCTAAATCATCCACAAGGATTACTAGAGATCCCTTAAGAACTCCAGAAACTATCTCAATGACACCTTTATCTCCTCTTAACTTCTCAGTCATCTCATCAGCA
The DNA here is from genome assembly GCF_000690725.1 of Stegastes partitus. Classification (NCBI taxonomy): domain Eukaryota; kingdom Metazoa; phylum Chordata; class Actinopteri; family Pomacentridae; genus Stegastes; species Stegastes partitus. The sequence goes on along the minus strand of NW_007577738.1, from coordinate 1,985,544 downwards.
CTTAACTTTTAGTGCCGTGAGTATATCCGTTGAACTCTTTGTCAATGGAAGCCTTACAAAGTTAGCGTCACACTAAAGGAGCAGTGTAACCACCTCAAGATCCATTAAAACTTCTTCATTGACCCCTTAAATCTACTCAGGGATCGCTTAAACCACTTCAAGGACCCCTGAACATCCTGAAGAACTATTTGTGCCTTCTTGAGGACCCCGTAAGCCCTCATAAACCCTGTATTTTAAGCTGTCTCATCACTGTCTGACCTTTTTCTTTCAGTATCAGTGTTTCAGTGTCCATCAAAATCACATTCTAATACGCAATGATTTTACTCTGCACACTAGTAATTTTACAGTGTGAAAAGGCACGCTGAAAATTGTCACATTTAACCTCTAGCGTGGGAGCTATGCACAGCGCCATTTCATTTATGACCCGTATGAATTGGAGATATTTTTTAGTAGCGTGTGATGAATGGTGTGGTGACAGAGTCGTCTTAATTCTGTCCCTCTGTCCTCTGAGATCTGGTTACAACACAGACCCGCGCAGTCGCCCTTCTCTCTTACAGTAAGTTGCTGTTCTAAGAAGCTGCTATAAATACTGATCCACATATCTGCTACTGCATCCACATGGAAACAGTCTGTAAACCAGCACGAAAACCTGACAAAGTAACGAGCCAGCAAGCTTCATCTCAGGCTGTCGGTGATCCATCAAAGGATCCGTTAAAGGCAGCGCTACCTGTAAACCAACTTTTCGCTTAAACTTTCTTTGAACAAACCTTTTTTCCATCCGCAGCCTGTGAATCTGCAGAGGGAAACAAAAAGCTGAGAGGTTTACAATTGAATCCATTAATCACAGCGATTCCAGTCAGTTTTATTTCTGGATTGCTCCCATCCTAAAGCCATGTAAAATCAGACTATTTCACAGATCCAAACATTTCAAATAACCAAAGCTCCTCTCCTGGTCCGCGTCCTTTGCTGACCTCAGCAGCTGCTGAGATTAAGTGGCCTATAAACTGATTCTAATCCTTTTCTCATTTGTAGCATCCAGTGTCTTGCTGGTCAGTCCAGTTTCCTCCGCAGCAGTCAGATTTATGGTTCTGGCTGCAGTCAGGGTCATTTACGGCATTCACACCTCTCTCACACAAACACGTTTCCACCCACAGTTAGTCCTGCTCGGAGGCTCATGTGATAAAGACATAAGAAGGAAAATTTCACACTGTGTTCCGCTGTACTGGGAGCTGCAGACTGAAGCTCCGGTAACTGATCGGACCTGCAGAGGTCTGGGTGTGGTTACTAAGAAGTGTAGCTGGTACTGAATCACTCACATGCCCCTGATGCATCAACCCAAATGTGCTGACGGAGTTCCAAACAACCTTTCCATTACAGTAGGAGCATAAACTGGCAGACAATGCGTCCCTGGTGTTTGTAACCAGCTGATAACTTATTTGTAGTGATTGGGAGAGCAGAGGGGAGCCACTGCAGAGACAGATTTGTGTTTGCTGTTTGCTGTGCTATTCTTTTGTATGTTTGTTCTTGTAAAGATGCATCACAGCAGTTTTTTAAGATGCCCCCCAACAATTTTTTCCTTTATGCTTTTTCCACACAAAAAAAAGTTCAGTTTGGAATTCTTATATTTTTATACTCCTTCCTTGTTTAGAAAAGCCAAATATCCCACTCAGTACGAAGTCATCTATTCTATGTACTTTAATAACATCAGGTGATTATACAAAGTCATGCAAAGCTTGAATGAAATTGCCAGTGAGTACACATGAAGGGAAGTGTACATACATTACTTACAATATTTTATTTCAGTCATACCTTCAAACAGATGTTCTCTAAGTTTTTTGATGACAAGCCAACCTCTGTTTAGCCCTTTTCAGTCATGGAATACACAGGATTACTGGTTTCATCAGGCTGTTAAATTGATGACGTTCTGTCATTCAGACATAAATCACTTTTATGTTAATGTTCCTCACGGCTTCATTCAATCACACCCACCACAATGACAGAGACACCCACAGTACACATGCGACATTTGCTGGACACGGGAGATTGGACAGTACTAGACGTAATGCATAATACATACAAATGCAACAATTAACAGAAGACTAAACCCAAACTAACAGCCAATTTATCAAACTGTCCAAGTATCCAAGAGCCTTATTGATTTATGATTTTCTAAACACTCAAAACTCTGTCATCACTCAACCTGAGGGTGGGCGTTATGTAACAAATGGTTTAACGGTCGAATGTAAACTGTGACTCTGTGTGACAGCTCGCCTGTCTGATGTAATGAAACATACACAGTTTGACTTGGCCGTTCGATCCTGATTGATTCTGATTGATCCTGTCTTCTTGTCATAGATCATTTATATTTGTAAATAATAAATAACGCTATCGGCACTGTTCCGTTGTTCAACGTGCATAAATGCAGGCAGCTCTTTAGTTTTGAAGACGCTCATATGAATCCTGCTGCTGTCTGTTGCTGCAGGTGTTTAATCAACTGAGAGGAAAGACTCCAACAAACAGCTGGAAGCAGAAAATGAAACTTCCGCTGGTGTAAAAATTGTGTAAAAAACAAAACAAAATCATGTATTACATTTATTAATGATGAGTATCATTAATCTGAACGGTTAGTCTCTGCCATCACAGTAAAGTTTAGGTTTTTTTTTAGTGGGACATTTTAGTTTGTTATAAATGTAATGTTACAGGAAAAAAGCAAACAAAAAGGTGAAAATAGAGTGTTTTGCATTCTTTGTGATTTTTTGGGGGGGGGGTCAATTTTGGTGCGAAAATGTGGACAAAGTCTTCCCTTAATCACTTCAAACAACTTTAAGTAGTGTCACTTGTGCATGCCTACCGGTTAATGTGACGGCTTGCAGTTCAGACTTGTATCACGTTGAAAGTGATACGGAAACATTACTAGATCTGACCTAGTAAGATTGCTGTCATATCTTTTATGGAAAAGTGAGCAGGGGGCTCATTCAGACACGAAGCTGACAGGTTCAGATGCCATCACATTAACAAAAACTACTGCGTGACTAAAAGGGGCTTAAGTTGCACACTGGACCACAAGTGGCGGTTTCCAAACTAGCTACCATGTCAAACAAAAACATCTTGGACTTGTTTGCGTGAAACAGTCTGCAGATGTCTGAACTGAGAGGCTTAACCCTCATGTTGTGTTCATTTTGTGTTACCAGTCAAAAATGTCTGTTCCATTCAGACTCATCATAAAAACTGTAATAATGCATTTGTTATCACTATTTGCTGTGTTAGATTATTTTATTAACTCAAGTTCTTGTGAACATTACACGTTTTGAACTTCTATTTGTTATTTATGGCCTGTATGCTTCATGTATCTGATCTTACACATTTTGAATTTCAGTACTACAAAGCATAATTTCCTGATTTTTTTGACTATAAGAATAAATCAGATGAAACATAGCATACTGTTTACCACAGACTACTTTGGGTCGAAGTTAACAAAGACAATTGTTTTGAAAACATTTAATTACAAACAATTTATTTTATGTGTTGAAATCCTCTTTATAGACAAATTCATAGAATCTCAGGTCAGTCTGATCAAATTAACTACATGTTAATGTAATGTTACATGTACATGTAAATCTGTTAAATTTGACCGGAACACAACATGAGGGTTAAATCTCCAGGAGAAGCACCAATAAGAAAAGCCCATTTTTAAATGGAGGAGACCTTAAAGGTCCAAGATGAACGACTCATCTTCTTATAACATGATGTGTGTGTGTGTGTGTGTATGTGTGTGTGTATATATATATATGTATATTTGTGTGTGTGTGTGTGTGTATATATATATATATATGTGTGTGTGTGTGTGTGTGTGTGTGTGTGTGTGTGCNTGTGTGTGTGTCTGTGTGTATATGTGTATATATGTATATATATATATATATGTATGTATATGTGGAATGAGAACAAGCTGGAATATTTCTAGTGGCTATAAAAGGTATTCATCTCTCTTGGATGTTTTCCCTTTTTACTGTTGTTCAACACTGATTCAAGCCCAATGTTTTGGCTGTTTTTCTTTACCAAGAATTTACAAAATTTCAAAGTAAAAACAAAAATATAAAATGTAAAATGAGTGATTGCACAAGTGTCTCCCCCCTTTGAAGTGTCTCATCCAGTTCAAGTCTGTTTTTTTGTAAATTCTTGTCAAAAAATCCAAATAAATTCACTATATTCAAGGAGGGTAAATACCTTTTTGTTGGTACCGTAGGTCTAATTTTCCCTACTCTGAGGATGATACTGCAATCACATTAATCCAAATGTTTGTGTTTTAACTTTCCTACAACAGATGAAACAGCACTCGATCTTTTAGAGCCATGAGCCACAATCTCAAACACCTCTTGAACAAAATGCCCTCAAGAATACCGGGGATGTTTGTTGGAAGTTCAAACCGCATTTTTTCACTCTAAAATTTCTTCCCTTTTTTGCCCGAACAACATCAGAAATGTCTTCCAGGAATGACTGTCTGAAAATGAGTGCAGTTTTACTCATTACCATGTCTCATCCCTCTCTGTGATGGCTGGCTTTTTACCCTGCCTCTGAGCGTGGCTGTCTGGAGCAGCTATCAACACTCGCGCCTTCTAACGTGTTCTGACGGCACAGTGTTCACACCAGTTTAAAAAAAAAAAGAAGAGAGTTGCAAAAATGACATCTGTCACAATCAGCTGCATGTTAACTTGAGTTAGTTGGGAAAGAGCGAACCGACTGGAAACAAACTCCTGAAAAAAACAGAACTTAGCTGACGCAAAACAAGCACCGTGACACATGCAAAAGCTGCCTGGTAGCTGTAATTAAAATAAAGCCAGCAAATACAGTAGCAACCAGCTGGCCAGTAACATCTTTCAGCTGCACTGTGCACTTCTAAATGTGTGTGTGTATGTGCAAATGTCTCTGTGAAACACTAAAGCTCTTCCTGACACTCCAAATTAGTTGAAGCAGATATCAAAATGTCTCAGTCATTCAGTGTATTTTTAAATGGCAGAGATGCTTTAATATCCTGCAGCAGGCATGAAGTCAGTTAACCGACGTGGTTCTCAGCTAAGTGGATTTGACGGCAAGGGTGAAGTAAAGACGTGGATTTTTTTTTTTTTTTGTGAATTGTCAGTGATTTTATTTTTTTTTAACAGCGATCAAGCTGGACAGAGGTGACCTCTGAGGAAACAGAGAGTCAGAAAGTCAAAACTGGAGAAATACACAACCGCTTAAGAGCTACAAGTCAATGTTACAAATGCAACTTCTGATTTATTTGTGTAATTTTTTTTGTCCAGGCTAGCAGGCATGGTTCAATTGAATCAAAACTGTAACTGGATCTCATGTAAAATAAATAATGATGGGCGGATAAAAATATAGTGAAAAACAGATGTAGAACTTTGACTAAGCAGCTAACAAAATACACAACACACCTTTGTTTTAAGCCTTGTTTACCTGTTTTGCCGGGTTACAAAATTCATCTTGCATACTTATGTACATCACCTAAAAAGACCTCGACTAAAAGAATTCCCACAATCAGCAGGTGGAATAAATAGTGTTTCGTTTTTGAATTTATACTTAATCACATGTTCTACTCTATGTACACTCCTGATCAAAATCTTAAGACCAGTTTTTTAAAAAAATGCATGAATTTGCATTTTGCATTGTTGGATCTTAGGAAGGTTCTAAGAAGATCTCTTGATGGCAAACGCAAAAAAGCTCATCATCTTTGAACGTGGTAGGATTGTTGAGCTGCATTAACAAGGCCTCTCACAACATGCCATCGCTGCTGAGATTGGATGCAGTAAGACGTCGGTTTTTGACAATACCTGGTTGGCTTCATTTTTCAGGGCCGGTTGCTACGTCCATCTTTTATCCAGTCTATGGATTGGACGCAGTAAGACAGTCATTTTGCATTTCTTAAAAGAGCCTCGGGGTTATGGAACAAAAAAATCAAGTGGCAGACCCAAAAAAATCTCACCGGCACTGAACCGGAGGATCTGAATGGCTGTCTGTCAAGACATGGGATGATCCTCATCCCAAATTAAGGCCATTGCTGGTGCTGACTGCAGCCCAATAACCATCAGACGGCATCTGTGAAGGAAGGGCTTCAAAAACAAGAAATGTCTTCAAAGGCCACGTCTTCTTCAATGCCACAGAATTGCCCGTTTGGACTTTGCAAGGGAGCACCAAACATGGGACATTCAAAGGTGGAAGAAAGTTTTATTCTCTAGTGAGAAAAATTTAATCTTGATGGTCCTGATGGCTTCCAACGTTACTGGCATGACAAGGAGATGCCACCTGAGATGCTTTCTACGCAGCACAGTGGAGGGGGCGCCATCATGATCTGGGGTGCTTTTTCCTTCAATGGAACAATGGAGCTCCAGGTTGTGTAGGGGTGTCAAACAGGAGCTGGCTATGTGGAGATGTTGCAGCGGGCATCCCTCATGACTGAGGGCCCTCATCTGTGTGGTAATGACTGGGTTTTTCAGCAGGACAATGCTCCAATTCACAATGCCCGTCTGACCAAGACCTTTTTCAGGAAAATAACATCACTCTTTTGGACCATTGTGCGTGTTCCCCTGATCTTAATCCAATTGAGAACATTTGGGGATGGATGGCAAGGGAAGTTTACAAAAATGGACATCAGTTCCAGACAGTAGAAGCCCTTCATGAAGCCATCTTCACCACTTGGAGCAACATTCCCACTAGCCTTTTGGAAACACTTGCATCAAGCATGCCAAAATTAATTTTTGAAGTGATCAACAATAATGATGGAGCTACTCATTACTGAGTCAGTTTTTGACACTTTAATTTCTGTTTTAGGAGGTTTTGGGGTTTTTTTTTGAGCTGTGGTCTTAAACTTTTGATCAGCTGATGAATAGCCTATTTGAGTTAAATTGTTGTTTTCAATAAATTGCCTGCTCACAACTTTTGGTCTCTTCTTCCTGTTTGTTCTTTTAGCATTTTGAAGCTCTACTTAAAACCTTCCTAAGATCCAACAGTGCAAAATGCAAATTCATGCAATTTTTTAACTGGTCTTAAGATTTTGATCAGGAGTGTCTATGTCGTTTTATAGGTGCTGTCATACATCAAATTTGGTTTGGGCAAATCAAAGTCGGTTGCAGGATCAACAACTGAGGCTAAAGGATCCAATTTGACCGTGATGCGGTTTATGCTACAAAATCCTTATATGAAAGCAGATATGAGATTTTGATAATTGTTATCTCCATCAGAATGCTGGTATCTTCCCAGCGGACTTAGGACAGAGGTGTAGAGTTTTTGTCCAGCTTGTGTCTTTCACTATTTTAAAATAAAAAGTAAGTGAAACACATCAGCCATTCAATAAGTAGGATTCTATGTTATGGTACAAAAGGCCAAGTTTTTTGAGTGCCATCAACACTTTAGGAGCTTTTTTTTCCCCGACTATTGTTTCCCAATAAATAGTGATTGTAACACAATATCTATGATCCTATGTCTATCTCCAACTATGTGAATGTCACTATTTTTGAGTTTGCTTATAATAGCTCATTCTGTGAGGGCTTTTTGACACCAGATAAGATAAATACACTCAAATTGTTGCCACCTGTCAGTTTATGTGACTTCATGTTTGCAGCTCCTGGTGTGCTTGTAATAAGTCAGAATGAACACAAAGTGGGAAAGAACAAAAGAAACAAAAGAATGACTTTTTTTTTTTTAACCTTGATTTAGATCAAATGAACCGAACTCCACATGAAAAAGCGCTCCATGTGAGTCCAGTTGGAAACAAAGTTTGACTGACAGCTTTTACAGTCACATAAATGAAAAACAAACAAACACACCAGAGTTTGTTTGAATCACACATAACAGGTTAGATGCGTAATCAGCCTTTCTGTGTGTTTCAACTGTCGACCAAATGTCTTGTACAATTTAATCAATCAAAATTGCAACATTTAAAAGACCCAACTGCTCTCCAGTGCACTCTGCTTTACTCACAAAATAGGATTTTGTCTGCATCTGTGGCTTTTTTTTGTTGCCTTATAGTCCACTGATTGACCCATACATCACCATAGATACCAAGGACACAAAACAACATTATCATCACCCTCTTCCAGGAAACACTTACAATATACTGAATCACATTTACTCTCAGAGGACAGAATTCTTTTAACCTCCCTTTTACTATAAAAAAAAAACAAAACCCTAAAAGCTTCGAAGCATTTTGTTTTATCAGTGACAATAATATGCAGCACACAGTGATTCTACAAGTACGTACCTCCATAAATCACAGCAAAGCTAAGAAACTGCCTCTCTGGTGCTTATATTCACTTATTACAGAATAAGAAACTATTACTGCTCTGCTTACGGGATCTTAAATGGTTGACATAAATAGTTTGTCAGATTTGATTCAGGATGTCATTCCAAATACGGTGGCAGAATTTCAAGCGCTAAGGGGCTAAAGAGAAACATGAACAACCATAAATATAAAACTAACAAATCCACTTTCATCAGATCATTTCAGACTTGAAACATGTTTTCGTTTTTGTTTTTTTTAAATGCTCCCTCTGAGAAGCTTCAGATATTAATAAAATTAGAAAAAAACAAAACTGTATTTTCAGCAGGTAATTACTAATTAGCCTCCAGACTGGAGCATGTATGTCCAAGACAGAATAAATACATACCGTATGAGTAATATGATGTAAAATAACATTGGATCTTTTAAAAATATATATATATATCACAAAAGCCTCACACACAAACTATTATCAAAGAATTACTAAAATATATACAAAAAATGAAATGAATGGAGTATAAATAAAATAGTAAGTGGGAAAATGATAATTAATAAATGGAGCTTATGCTGCCTAAATCAGCCTTTATTGAAAAATCCCCTCTTCAAGAAACTAACATCCATACGGAATCATGCAAACGACTGCAGTTATAGCATGTATGCCATTTTTCTAAAAGTATTAAAGCCTAACTTTGTTTTTTAAAGGAGAGCATATTATACTTTTGTTTTTTTTTTTACCCCCATTTCCTTTAATGTGTTATTGAGTGTTTTTGTGCACGAAAAAGCCCATAGTCCACACCAAACAGAGTTCTTCTCTCCCACTGCTCTTTACCTGCCTGAAGCGTCTCACTTGAAGTCCAGGCGTTTCTTCTACTACTCATCTGCATCACAATGTAACACGTTTGCACATCACATATTTGCATAATTCAGTTATTAGTTAAAACTAGTTTGGTTATGCCCTCAAACAGAGAATAAACAGCTTCCTGGGGTTACAGTAGATAATAACTGAAATCACATTGCTTTGCTCAGCTGACCAATCAGAGCAGGTTGGGCTTTTCTGGAGCTTTTTTGGAGTTAAAACGGAGCATTGCAGAAAGAAGATAAGAAGAGGTGCTAGAGCAATGAATGACAAAAACAGTGAGTTTTTGGAACATTAAAGCATGTAAACATAATTTCTTAGACCCCACAAATAAAATAACAATACTTGGAAATGTGCTTAATATTTAATATTAATACAAAGCTGCAGTTATGTACACACTGTATGTTTTTTTAATCCTGATTGAAATCATTCCAGTTGAAGAATTAAGGTTACATTAGATATGATTTAATGAGTCCTGGTGTTTATCTGCATCGACGCACTGAATTGAAACAGCTGTGCACAAAAGTGACAAATATGTCATATATTCGTCTTCAGTCGGTCAGTGGACATCTTATCTTTAATGTGGACTGGTTGAACGAGGTCATCATCTTTTTGTTTTTTTCTGCTGTCTAGGAATCAAATAATGTTCACTTCTTTAAGAGTTTGTATAAAAAACAAACTCTCCGCAGAGGATTTCAGCTCGGAAGCCACTATTTTTTGGGGAACTGTAGAAACGTATGGCCTCATGTGTTTACGTCATGGCAATGATTTTCTTTTGTTTGGTTTATGAAAAGGTTTTAACTATCGATGTGGATCTGTTTATCCCGAAATGTTCACATGGGGCATTTCAGTTCTATTTGGGCTTTTAGACCAGTTATAATCGGAATAATAGGCCTTCAGTGTAAACGTACCAAAGGTTTGCTCAAATCTCTTCCTTCTCTTGACGGATTTCAGAGTTGGTGAATGGAGCCTGGCGCGGTGGAGAGGAGCATAAATCAGTATATCTTCATCTACACTGTTATTACTGCTTCATTAGATCATCATCCAACTTAGCAGAGTGAAGAAAAAACATCTGGTGCTGTTAATCAGACTGTAAAGTGATTCAGACGGACGGACAGACAGACGAAGTGAAACCGAGCCACACAGACAACAGGAAGTGATGAAGGCTGAGGAGGATGTTGATGAAGACGGTTATCTTTGATTAAAGCCTCCTACCTGAACTGGACATCTTTCTCTGTTAACCTCAATCCGGGTATTCTGCTCAACTTTTCACCCTCTTCTTTCTGTATTTACTCGGTTCTACTCGGTTCTACTCGTCCGTGTTACTCTGCTGTCGCCTTTGGACGAACCAAAGAGCAGCCAAACGCACCCACCGCTCGTCTGAATGTGTGTGAAGAGAGAGTGTATCAGGTGACTGGAGCAAGAGTGGCATGTGTCATCGCTATCTGAACCCTCGAATCCTCAACGTCAGGTGTGTGTTTCTGCCCGAGTGTGTGTGTGTGTGTCACTTCTTAATCCCCCGCTGCCATTTCCTCCAGAGAGAAGAAACCCTATCCCCGGGGACGAGAGCGAGGGAGAGGGAGAGAAAAGACGACCACACATACTACTTACAGATTATGCTGGAGGATTAAAGATTAAATTACCCTGCTGCAGTCGCTGCTGTGTGCGCGCGATGAGATCAGAGAGCAGTTGTTGTCGGTTCACACGTCTCCTGTTACAAGTGTGTGTGCGCTTGTATTACTCGTGTTGTGAGGACGTAAATCTTTTCACCCAGTCACACTGTGGGCACCTGCCGCCCTTCTGAGGTCGAGAAATATGTCTGCATAACGCAGGACGGGGCGATAAATTGATAACGATTTGAAAAAATATTCACTTTAATGTATCAGATGCAAACTACCATAAAAGCACATCATGAAAAGTTTGAATGCATTGGCAAACCATAAGCGTGTTCCTTCTCTGGCTCATAACAGAATGTTTCTTAATAATGGAGCCTCTTCGTCCACCATTGCTCTTTCTGTGACTTCCGTGCAGGTCTTTGAGGTGCGCCAGTCTGTGGTCGTCTGGGCTTTCGTCACCTCTGTCCAGCCTTGTGGGCTAAAAACACCCACAACCGTTTGTCCTCTATCACCTCCACCTTAGCAATGCACTCCTGCTGGACTTGACACCAGGGGCCTCATTTGTCATCAGTGCGTAGAAAAGGTTCTAAATTCTGTCTTACGAATGAAATTTAGAGTGTGCGTAAGTACAAAAAAAAATCCGTATTTATCAAACATGCGTCAGTAAGTCATCAGTGTTGGTAAATCCCACTTGTTCTTAACCACCATGCCCATGCACTTTCTGGATCACTTTCCTTCAGAAACGCCTCCAATTAACCATACACAGCAACAACACGCCTCTTTGTACAGCAAGTGAATATGGTGCTTATATTTCCACACATTCCTAAGTATAAGTACAAGTTGATAAATTCCATGCTTTGCGTGGGAATGTTCGTACGCACTCAATACTCCATGAATAACCTAATCCATGCCCCTCCAGGTGTTCAATGTTGTTTTTTTTAATGTATATCAAGAAGAGATCATTCCTTCATACTTGTCAGTTTTGATACATGCATAAATGTTTTCATTTGTGTGTGTTTTCCTATATTGTGTTAACACTAAAAATGATTACCTTTATAAATATGCTATTTCTAAGTAAGTGGCTAAATTAAAAAAAAAAAAATAAAATTTCCTTGGTCATTGTAAAAAAAATAGGTCATAAAAATGATCTATAACTACTAATATCATCTAAAATGAATCATTTTATCGTAAGAAAGTTTCAGCTATATCACCTAGCTTTAGCATGACGTTAAATTTTAGGCTGCCGGTTTGGTTTAAGGTTCCACTTAGGAAAACAGTGGTAAGGGTTAAGGGTTTGGGAACTATATATAAGTCAATGAGTGTTTACATGTTTTCAAATGTCCCATTTTTGTGTAAGTCATATTTCAGAAATGGACAAGACACAAAACAATGGTGGACAGATCAAGATACATCATTTTGTTTCTCTCTGAAATGTAGATGGGAGAAGCACGGAGCAGTTCAACTCTGTAGAAGACAGGTTACAGGTTTCTCAATAAGTACAGTAGAAAAAGTCTGGTCATGGTGGAAAATACTGACAATTCATCACTGCGTGTCCTACACAATCAGTCAAAAGAAGCCCTACTCACAAAGATATTTCCTCAACAGTCTAGACCACTGAACTCTACCATTGCAACCCTGTCCCATCAGTAATGAATCCTCTATGTGTGACCAAAAATGAGCAGTGCTGATGAAAAAGGACATGTTGAATATTTCTTGTTGCTCTCGCCTCCCACAGACCTGTATCACAGAGTTCTTTCTGTGCCCTCCGAGGTAGACAGAATCACTTGGTTTCAGCTTGGCTAAACTGACATTAGAACGTCTTATGCTGCTATTTTCAAACTAATTTTTGGCCACACATCTGTCTGAGGTGGGGACTAGAAGCATTTGCTGTCTACTAGTAGTCTTTTTGTGAGGAGTTTAGCGGACATGTGCAGAAAACAACCTGGGGTACACTCTACCCTACAAAACTACGAGTCTCTGCATGCACATCAGTTACACCACCACTACAAGTAAACTCTCAGCCTGTATTCTCATTAAAATATGGAAAAACTGCCAAAAGAAATATGGTAACGTGTGAAGAGTGCAGTCAAAGCATGGCTGGGAACAGAACTTTTGCTGCTAGAGCATCAAAGCGCCCAGTTAATAAAAAGAAAAGAAAAACACAGCATCTCCAAAACCTCATCCTGTGCAATTACAGCATCAGGCAGTGAGGATTAAAACAAAATGTAACACTTATTGTAATATAACCAAAGAAAAGCTACCTTTTACTAACGTTAAGTCAGAGGTTATTTACAAGACAAAGAAAAGGTAAAATGTACAAAACATTTATTTGCACCTTTATTTCTGTTCACCATCATTTATATAACATGTTAAGAAATATCCAATGTGTACTGAAACGGACTAAAAATGTATGCATATGATATTTAACGCGGTGAAAAAATTGTGGCTGCACCTAAATGATGTGCCATCACCAATGTAGCCCTGAGCAGACATTTTTATCCGTCGCAGTGGGAAAAGCACAGGTGCATTAATGAAGGCTGTATTACACTCAGGGAAGGAACTGCTTTTATGCAAGCTGCTTCACTATCTTAGTGGGACACTTAATCGAACTGAGCCGATTAATTCCACCTGTGCTTTCCCCACAGTGACAAGTCAAAATGTCTATTATTGGCCATAAGGAATAGAAGCCAAATCTGCAGAGCAGTGCTGCTGTGTAATAGTGATAAGGCTGCTATAAGCCAGAGTGGGCTCATTTTCAACAGCCACAGTCAAATTAATGTCGGATTAACTATTTCTGAATTGTCGTTTTCTGTTTGCAAACGTATTACACCTGCCTGCACAAATATAACCCAGAAATCAGGAACTAGATTACTGGTAATTATTGTGTATATTGGGTTATGCAGAGACAGATTTCTGCTAATATTCTAAAGTGATCAAAACTGGGATAAACCTCATAACTGGCCACAAGGCACACAACTTGGAAATGATTTCTGAAGTGATGGAAACCTGTGTGAATGACAAACACACACAGCAGCTTTGACAGACTACACCTATATGAAGCCAGGTTTTTGTCCACTGCCTTTTTCTTTGTTCATTTTTGTTTCCAGGTCATTCAAGTAGACAACTGTGGCCAAAATGAAACACCTGAGCAACATAAAAACATAACAATCTCTTCTTCGTCGTCCTGTTTTTACTTGGAAAACATTTAAACTTAATCACAGCCAGATTCTGATAAGATACAAACAGTGAGGCTGAACAAATCACTGTGTGTTTACATGGACACGAGTATCTCCGTTATGAGGCTTGTTCTGGTGTTAATCAGGACATGATGTTTGGAACGTGTCCTCAAATAAGGTTACTGTTTAATTCATGCTATATACATACTGTGATGTAAACAAACCAGCAGTTTTGATTTAATCTGACATTTCTCTAACCTTAAATTAATTTGACTGTCACCATGGACCTGTGAGATTTGGTTTACAAGCAAACATGGCTGAAAACAACAAAACATATTCTCATTTCAGAAGCTGCAAACAAAGAATTTTTGGTACATTAACTTTACGCCAGCACATAATTTCACACATGTATATTTTCTAAAATGATGAACTGTGAAAGACGAAATTTAGCTCCACCTGTGGGCACTTGGAAAAATGCTGATTCCAAGTTTTTTTTGTGATTTTTGTTAAAATAATTCATCGAAGAAAGTCTTTTTCTTTTTTCTTTGTTTTAATTTATGCCATCATTACTTCGTTGTGCTGCACAGTAGAAATTTCTGAGTACTCTGTACTTCTACTCATTGTTGTTCTGTTTCAATAGAGGTGCAGGACTTTATATTGGAGTAAAAATGAACAGGAACTAAAAGACTGTTTGGATTTTTAGAGTATAAAATGTGATGATATGGTTTCCTCTGCCCCCAAGTGACCAAAAAATCAATCATTGCAATTATTTGCACGATTAATGGATGTTGTACTTTATTGTGCACACTGCCAATTACATATTTTTAAATTAAATAATCAAAGAAATTTAACTTTGGGCTTATTTCATGATTTATACCATCATAACTTTGTTATACTGCACAAAAGGCATCCATCCATCCATCCATCCATCCATTATCTATACACCGCTTAATCCTCCCTGGACAGGTCGCCAGAACAAAAGACATGTTAGAGTTTTTTCTAGGCAGGGTTGTGCTGGTTTATATTGCAATGAAAAATGAGCCCTCAGTGAGTGAAAATGTGACAGCAGCAAAAACCACCCAGAAGTTGCCTGGAGTTCAGAGGGTAAATTACACCAGTGTTTTAATGTTTCCTTTTTTTCTTTACATGCTTTGTTCTCTGTGGAGAGAAGTCTGATTTTGTTGCTATTGTTGTCACTTCTTACTGTCCTGTGTTGTAACTAGCCAACACTGCTACATGTTGATTAATGCACGTTGTCTTTACTCCAGCATGAAATACCTACAGATGTGAATTTTCCAAAATGCTGAACTGTCAATAAAGAAATGTAGCTCCATTATTTCCCTGCTCACTTTCCATTATCACATAGCACATGATCCCTCACCTGCTTCCCACTGTAGAAAACACTGCAGCTGAGAACGAGCGTGGCTGCAGAAGAAGCCTTGAAGAATACAAGATATTAATACGCCGGTGATCCTACTGGGAGGAGAACCCATCTCACTACCTTCATGTGCATCTTAAACATTCCTTATCCACAGAGAGCGGGCGGTGGAGCAACGTAGACCGAATGTGGATTTGCTGACGGCAGCATTAGACATCACGCTGCATTATTATTATGCAGAGAAACACACACATTAGCATAACAAGCCTGTGTGTGTGTGTGTGTGTGTGTGTAAGTAGGTCACGTTCAGATCCTTCTTCATCCAAAATGAATACACACACACACACACACACACACACACACACACAGCAGACCAATCAGGAATATAAAAGCAGACAGTAGAGCTCCTGTCTGAGACTCAGTAAAAACCAGTGGAAACAAACGGAAACAGAACAGAGGAATCACCTGCAGCAGAATTTCCATTAGAACCAAACCAACACTGTATATGACGGCGTCGCACAGAGCAAACGGCACATTGGTGAAAAAGCTGCTTCACCTCAGAGCTCAAACTGTAAAGCTTATCCTGAGGGTGGCGCCAGAGGAAAGGTCACCGTCTTAAAAATCTAAGAGGTTCAACCTCTGAGGAGCAGGAATCTCATCAGGACATTTCTAGATCTCCATCTGTCTGTATCTCTCTCTAGCAAGTGTTGGACAAACTCAGATTCCTCATGAAAACACTAACTAATAACAGAAATGTACGTACAAAAAATAAATAAATAAAAAAATAAACCTGCTCTTATTATAGGATGTTTCACATGTAGCCAAAATAATTAGTCGAATGCTCTGTAAAACATTTTTATAATTGAAGATCACTTTATTCATTTTTCACGTACAAATTTATTTAGTTATTTGGTGCTTTGTATTTTTTCTCACTGAATATCTTTTGACATTTAGTCAAATAAATCAAGCTATATGAATACATCATTGTGGGCTGTGAGAAATTCTATAAGGCCTTTTCCATTATCAGAAAAACATTTAATGATTAAATGATGAATAGATAATGATGACCTGATTAACCCTCTAAACCCCAAAGCACTAACAGAAGACTTGAAAGGGATGTCATTGCCAAAATTCCACCATTTATCGGAATCAGAAATTGTAAAAAAAAAAATAAAACAGAAGATTTGTCTGATTTTGAATTCCCCAACAATACTTGAACCACTCATCTGCGTTGAGTCGTTCTGCTGAAAGACTTCATCAAATGTAAGCTCAAAATCATATTTGATCAAAACCACTTCACTCGACATGACTTATTTAAAAATAGGCAACAAAATAGACAGACAGATTTCACCAGATTTTGTAAAAAAAAAAAACAAAAAAAAAAAAACCTAAAATAAATTTGGTGTTTCTGCGCAGCTGTGTATGCAGCCACAAAGCTGTTGCTGACTCAGTCATAAAAATTTAGGAACTTTTTGGCTGAATTGCAGGCTGTGTTTATACAGAACAGATAGGAGACAAGTGTGGGAAGAAATTAAAAATGTAAGTAGTGAAATATCTCCAGAATTTGGAACCGAACCACCATGTTTTTCCAATACTGGTAACACATGTGGGCATTTGGAAAAATGATGGGCAAATGGACAACTTTCTTTCTTTTTAAAAAAAAATTACATTTATTTTTATTTGTTATTATAATAAAATAATAATAATAATAATAATAATAATAATAATAATAATAATAATTATTATTATTATTATTATTATTATTATTATTATTATTATTATTATTGTTATTACAACATAATATGATAATTTAGTTTTTATTATTAAATTAATTTCAATCATAAATACATACTCGTATTTATGGCACTATAACTTTGTACAGTAGAAAAGACATTTCTAATTCAGTTCAGTTTTATTTATATAGCACCAGTTCATAACACGTCATCTAACGGACTTCATATAAGATGAAGACTTGACAAAATTCTACAGAGAAACCCAACAAATTCAACGTTTTCTGACATTTGAGTTCTCTCTGCTCCTAGTCACGGCTGTTCTGTTTCCATAGAGGTGCAGGATTTTATATTGCAGAGACAAAGGAGCCCACAGTGACTACAAAAGTGACATGAGAAAAGAAATGCTACTGACGGTTCACAGGATTCATCTATATCTCCAAATAATCGTTCATTGCTGTCCTAAATGGAAACACTGCAACACAGAAGACTTTTGCTTTAGAATTACTCAGGTCAGAGGAAAACAAAAAGCAGCAGTGTTTATTATCTGATCTGTCCCTTTTGTCCACCAAGCATCTAAGAGGAGTTTTTGTTGTAGGCAGAGTGTGAAACTTGAATATTTCTGTGTGAAACGAGTTCAGCTCCGGGTGAAAAAGCAGCAACAACCCGCCAACTAAAACCAAACTACGCAACCCAGTTTCACAGAGATAAACTTTGCCCGTGGCTCATCATTTTCTCACTGCTGTACATTTCCAACAGGTTACTGCGCTCTCTAAGAACTCTCCCTGTTCTCATTACTCGCTGCACAACACTGTTAACAAACCACAAGTTATGAGACATGTTTTCCTCTTCTTCCTTTTTTTTCAGATGCTACCACTGGGTGTTGCCATGGAAACATAGGTCTTAGCGAGAGTAGATAACTTTTTAGGCTCAGGTTGTTTATTATATTTATTTAGGTGAAACTGTTCAATTTGAATGAGGACAGAAGCGCCTAAAATCTCTGGATCTGAGCCTTTAACAGGCAGCTTCAAGCTTTACAAGTACAAACGCATCAAAGAGACGACTGCCTAAAATGTATTGATGAAACTCAATTTTCATGAACAAATGATTTGGTTTTTGTCAGCTTCAGAGAAAAAGAGAAGAGTTGTGAAGATGAATCAAGGGTTTGACCACTTTCTGCAGCAGCTGTTTTGGGACTATTTACCCTTGATTTTACAAATTTAATGCTGATTAACTTCTTAAAGAAATGTCACAGAACTATGGCTAAATATAAAGAAGACACATGTATCATTAAATGTTCAAGGACAAATTACTCAGTCCTCTGAACCCCACGTAGTTTCTGGGTGCTACACAGCATCACATTTTCTTTCAAAGTCCTTGAATCTTTGTGACGTGACTGTTGATCACAGCTGGGTCACAAATGGCTTCACGGTTTTGTAGAAAAAGTAGTTTTTACAGAATCTTGTGCAAACAGTTAATTTTTGGCAATTTTTAAAATGAAACATGAAGAATTAAGGAGTTCTGATTAAATGTCCTGATTTTGATCTTCGATGTTAAGATTTTAGGATTAAAACTGCATGTCACAGTTGAGTTCAAAGAACGTTGACAATCTTTATGTTTTCATAGTTTCAGGCTCAAGTAGATTGTGGAATTTTGCAGTTTTCCAAACATGACATCCAAACCTGTCATGGGATTTTAGGGTACAGAGGATTCATTTACTCATTTGCATTTTTTAAAAAAATAGGGCATTTTAGGGAGGAAAATCAAAAATTTTTACCACTTAACGAACCATTTTACAGTTTTTCCTGTTCCTGTGATAGCAAATCGTTATTTGATTGTGCAAAAACACGTTCAATAGGCTTTAAATACCTTTAAACAGACACAGACGTAAACATGTTGTACTTGGCTGGAATAAAACCAGGGGAGAGGTTGGACTATGGATAAAGAGTAGCAGTCATGAACATCTAATTACATATTTGTAGCTTACAAGTTGTTAATTTTTAGAGCTGTTACTGCTTATACGATAAAGACTTGAGATTTGGTTAATTAGACATTTGCGGACCATGTAAACAAATCGTAGTCCACACCAGGGGGCGCTGCAGAAAGAGGTTCATCTTCATACATAAGACTAGACAGTCACTGGACAAGGGAATCCACTGTGAGTGTTTTTGTCTCATGAATACACACAGCACCGTGGTGATGAGCAGCAGCGTGTGGGTAATCACTGGAGTCACGCTATCTATAATGAGAGGAATGTCAGCCAGACAGACGGGATGCAGGCACAGAGTCACCATATCTGAAACTGTATCTGAAATACAGTTCCATCCAGGAATCGTCTGGTAGCACCCAGAGTCTGGTCTGTTCACTTAGGGGGCTGACATTCCCAGAAAGCATCCTCCTCTGAGCGAGCAGAGGCAGTCAGCTTTCCAGGTCAAGCACACATAAGAAGATCATCAGAGGGAGTGAGAAAATAAGGCTGGCGAAGCTGCACAGTGTGTTGCACTGTTTGTAGCAGAGATCTGAAGTGTGCTAATTTTCAGATTGACTATCCACAGTAGGTACCATACCATCTATTTGTTGTAGTAGTGTGCAGTTTCTCTTTGCACATACAAATCCTAGGTGGAAATGCTAGAAATTAGTAAATGGAAAGCCAAAAATGCACATTTTAGTGAGGTAGTCCTACAATTTTCAGAAGATGTCTGACTGCAGTGGTCTCTTAACTTTTTAAAGTGGAACCAACAAGTTGCCTCATTAGTTCACCTAACACTACTATGAGCTCAAAATTCTTAATTTTGAGAGCAGTAAATGTCAGGATGCTCACACACTAAACCAATATAAGGTGAACATTACTCACGTTTGCATCAACATGTTAGCATGTTGAACTGTGGTCAGAACACCACTGCAACCTCACAGAGCCTCTCTCATGACTGTAGATAGTATTCAATATAAAAGCTACATCACAATATGACGATTAACGAGCAGAAACAAAACTGCACAGTCTCCCACATTTTGTATATACTGCAGAAATGTCTAAATAGGTTTAAAATAACACATAAATGTTGGTTCTCCAAATAATGTGGAGCATTTTACATGTACATAATATATTTGGACAAAAGACACCACTACACAAGTACTAGAACTAGCTCTAACTTAAATTTTAACACAAAAGTCCCATCACGCAATGTCACCATTTAGGTTATTGTCGAAATCAGTTTTCTTCAGCTGTCATCATGTTTTGTCTTCATCCAGTGAGCAAAAAGAAAAGAGAGATTTCAGCCTAGAATTTTTGCTGTTTCCATTTAGAGTTTTTATACATTTTAGAAAAAGCATACAATCCAAACACAGTAGACAGGTGGGTAATAAAATGTATATATGTGCACTTCAATGTACTGAAACATCACTGCAACAAAGTAGAAAACCAAAAAATGAGACGTTGGTCTTGATGTATAACAATCCTAAAACAATTAGAATCCTGCTCTGATGAAAAGCTGAAAGTGTCTTTTGGAAAATTAGAGTTTCCACAGTGGCACCACCATTTTTGGACTGAACTAGAACCCACAAGCTCAGTGTGAGTCCAGGTCACAACCTCTGGGTAATGTAATCCCCATCTTCTCCCCAAAAACAACACGCTCGCACACATAACACACACCTGTGGCCATGCAGTGTGAGTAGAAATGCAGCCAGACACAGAAAAAAACAAAAACAAAAACACAAGAACATTCAAGACCAAAGCGGCTGCATGTGGAGCTGACACTGAAAAACATAAAATGGATTTCCTACCTCGGTTGAGGAAACTACTCCACATCATGGACAGGGAGACAGCTGTCTCACCTCCTCCTCCTCCTCCTGCCTCTCCTCTCTATCATCTGCTCCCCCGATAACAAAAAGCAACAAGAAGGAAACCCAAAAGCAAACAGCGGAGAATCGCCGTCTGACTGTCTGTCTGTGTGAACGCGAAGAGGCACGTGTGCGAGTGCAGAGGAGGAGGACCGACACAGCGAGAAGAGACAGAGTGCACAGTGTATGTGAATCAGTGAGGTGATGATATTCAGGGTGAACGGTGATGACAGCCCCTCTGTCTCAATGGAAATCCCTCTCTCTCCCTCTATGTCCGTGATGCTCACTCGCTCACAGCAGTTCATGGCATCGTGGTTTTTAAAAAAAGAGAAGAGGAGGAAAGGAGAGGAGAGGAGAGGAAAGGAAGAACAACATACAGAATTACTACAGACAGGATTTAAAAAAGATAGATAAATACAGCAAATGAATAAACCGGGATGACAAACTCAATTTGAGAAAAAAATAGAAGTCAACCAACAAATAATGAAAAGCAAAAAAAACCATCCAAAAACCAACAACTAATCAACACAATTTTTTCTAATCCTCCCAGTCCTTGTCGAGTTCCCTTATTCATTCTATTTTTTTCATAGTCTTCAACTAGTACTCCCAACCCTCTCCTAGTTACATTATTTATACCAGTTTTCTAATAGACCCTTTACTGCTCCCATCCCTCCGCAACTAAATCCAATACTCCTACCATTTTTTGGTTATTCCTCCCTATCCCTTTACCAGTCCCACTAGTTATTGGCTATACCTCGACTAGTTCTGCTGGTAAAACCATTATTCTACTAGACTTTAAATAGTCCTACCAGTCCCACTTTTATGCTGGACCTCAACTAGACCTACCTATCTCCTACTATTTATCTCCAACCTTTCCACTAGGCTCTCACTAATCTTCTGCTTAACCTAAACAAGTGCTACTAGACCTCGGCTAGTCCTACCAATACATTTTAAGGCCTGCCACTCCTTCTCTTTACTGTTAGGCCTTCAACTTGATCTTAACTAGTTCTACTTGTCTTTTACAAGTTCCACTAGTCGTAGCCAATTTTCTACTTGGATTTGATAAATACTACCAGTTTTTCTAGTAGACTTTTTCTCTCCTATCTTTTCTTAATTTTTCATACTATAAATTCTAGTTACCCCTTCTTAGTTCTGGTTACCCCGATCCTACCAGGATTCTACAAGATGCTGACCAAGTACAAACCAGCCCTAAACGTTTTCCACCTTGCCTTGACTTGTCCCACCAATCCCCTTTAGTCCTAGCAGTCCAAGCAGTTGTCCTCACCAATCCTCTCCTAGCTTCTTCACAAGCTTTCCTCTTAACTAGTCCTGTGTATTTTTACTAGTCATACCAAGTTTTTATCTGAGCTTGACTATTCCTTCCAAAGTTGCATTACATGATACTAGTTTTCCAACTTTTACACGAGACCTTAATTAGTTCTAGTTTTTTTCCCAGCAGTGTTCTACTAAACCTTGACAAGTCCTACCAATTCTTTACCAGACCTTGACTAGTCCTATCAATTCAGTTTTAGTCCTACCACTTTAAGCAGTTCTCTTTACTGTTAAGGTTTCACTTGACTAATTGTGGTAATCCTGGTAGTCCTCTACAAGCTCCTTTGACTAACCCTACCAGAGTTCTACTAGACCTATTTGTGTCATATTATCATTTTACAAAAGTTATATTAGACTTTGAAAAGCTCTAGTTACCCCAGTCCTGCCAGGTGTCTACTAGGCCTTAACCAAGTCCAAGCCAGACCTCCAAAAGTTTTCCACTAGGCCTAGACTACTTATACCACTGATACCACTATACATTCTGCCTGAGCTTGACTAGCCCTTTAAGTCCTCTGTGTACTTCAATAGACCTACCAGTCTTCTACCTGGCCTTCATTAGGCCTACCAAAGTTAGACCAGTTTTCTAACAGACCCTTTACTGTGCACTTGTCTTACCAGTCCTACCTCTGCTGGTATACTCTGTCTTCTGCTAGACCTAGTCTACTCCTTCCAGCCCTCTAGTATACTGCTAGTTTCCTGCTTGACCACAACTCTTCTTATAACTACCATATTCTACTTCTGCAATCTACCAATTTCCTGCCACACAATGACAAATCCCACCAGTTATCTACTAGTCCTACTAGACCTTTATTACTTCTGTTAGTCCTCGATTAGTCCTCTTCATGTCAACTTCGTACTCCAGTCATTTACCAATCCTCTACCAATTGTATTTCAGTCCTCTGCTTTTGTAAGCAGTCATGCTAGTCCTATAAATTGCTCTAGCAATCTAATTTATTAGTACTAAAGAAGCGTCTACACTTCGCACCGGTCTTGCATTTCCTTGCACTAGTTGCCCTAGTCTTACCAGTCCTGTAGTAGATTTGCTGGAATACTCAGTCTTATGCTAGACTGTGTCTAGTCCTGCCAGCCCTATAATATACTCCTAGTTTCATACTTACCACTGAAACCACCACATTCTATTTCTGCTATCTGCTGCCAATTTGCTGCCACAGAATGACAAATTCCACCACTTATCTACTAGTCTTACTAGACCTTTACTAGTTTTGTTAGTCCTGTACTTATCACCTTTCCAGTCAGTTACCAAACTTCTACCAGCTGTGTTTCAGTCCTCTGCAGCAGTCCTGCTAGATTCATCTGCTAGTCTCTCCAGTCTTCTGCTGCCTAGCCCTTACCAGTTACACCAGCCATCTACCAAAGTTCTACTAGTCATACCAGTCCAATACTGGGTTGTCTTGTCCTCACGAGTCTCCTACTGGGAGATATTGTTGAACCCACATGGGCATGAATGTTGGTTTAGTGTTGCAGGATGTGGGTCAGGTGGGCACAAGCATGACTGGTTCAAATCGGGTCGTATCCCGTCACCCGCCTCCACCCCTGAGCCTGTTGTCATCACCATACAGCACTGAGCGTGTGAATCCGTCAGCAAGGTCTATTCATACACTGCTGAATGTATCAACACAATCTAACACACACACACACACACACCCACTGCTGCAATATGTGTCTATTAATAACTGTCTATTTCCCAGCTCATTATGAATGGGGTATCAGCAGGGCAACATGCTGACCTTTATTAGCCCAGGAGAGCTAATTAGAGTGAGATTATTCACACAGTTACATGAAAAGGAAAGAAAGGAAAAGGTGAGTTGATTTGGACATTTTCACTATATGTAAGGAGAATCTGATGGTGAACTCTGAGGTCTTCACTAAACGAAAAACAACTTTAGGATCCTCCTGAAAACATTGTGTTCTTCAACATATTTTTACTGCAGAACAACAAATTAGAGAGTTAAAGCACAGCAATGTTACTGTCTTCAGGACAGGAGAGGAGGGGAGGGGAAGGAAAAACCCAGAGAAGAAGTAGAGAGCAAAAGGGAGGCAAAGAGAGGAAGAGGAGACGAGAGGAGAAAAGAAGAAGAAATGAGGCACGTGGAAAGAAAAGACGAGAACAGAGAAGAGAATCTGTAATATTGTGAATATATTTGTCTCATGTGATTTAATCTTTTCATTTGTACTGAGCATGTGGATCACGAGAATTCACTTCCTTCATTAGTGAGTTTGTGTGTCCATAAGTGTGTGTGTGTGTGTGTGTGCATATTGGTATGTATGCTGCCTCCTAGTGGTCACTAACTGCAACTGTGGAGAAAAGAAATGTGTGTATTCAGAGAAAAAACACTCCGCACTGCAGATCCCCTTTTCTTAGTATTAATGCTCTCTGAGCTCCTCAGTCTGAGAACACCATAGTTCCACTAAGCAATTAATTTCAGTTCTGTTTGGTTCTTCTCTTGTACATTTTTCAAATTCTTTTCACATGAACATGTACATTTACTCAAGCACTATATTTCAACAAGGTTTAAGGTACTTGTACTTCACTTAAGTGTTGCCATTTTCTGTCACTTTAGGTTTTCGCCACATTAATACAGTTCAGTTGTATTTGCAGAGCCCCAATTCACAACATAACTAGCCTCAGTACACATCAAATAGTAAAGTAAATATTAAAGTAAAGTTAGTAAAGTTTTATTTTACAGAGAGAAACTTAAAATTAAAATCATTTGGGCAAGCACTAATATAGACATTTTACAAAACATCTGAGTATACAAAAGAATGCTTAAACAACAACTAATGTTCTAACAAGCAAGTTGTGCCAGTCTACATCAACGATACTTGAAATATTAGAGAAGACGGTCATTTCATTGTTTCTGGGGGATTTTAAACCACAAACACTGTGGACCAAGTAAACTGTAGAGGAAAATGTTTGCTTTGTAAAAAGTCCTTATGGGTGAGTCTCACCACTCAGACGCCCCTGGGATGTTATTTCAGGCTAACGAGACCAGACTCTTCTCTAAACGAATGGGCAAAGTGCCACACCAGCAGTATCAGTGGTCAGTGGGACATAAAAACTGCATGTTAAAAATATTCAGTCAAATTTGATGAAAGTAAAGTTGACTGACCAGGGTGCAAAGCTACAGGTGAACTCACATGGACAACCTCTGTTTGTCTTCCTTGCAGTGATCAGTCAGTCTGTGTGAGATCCTTCACCTGTTATGTATTAATGATTTCTATTTTTACTCACATGGACTATTTGAGTATGTTTACTGGATTATTTACTGTAATGTACTTCCTTAGTGTACCATTAGTTTTCTCGATTTTAATAGTCTTTACTGAATATGATGTGTTTTGTAAGTAACATTTTCACAGAACACTTTTGAACATTTCTGAAAAGAATATTTCACATTTGATGCATTTATCTGACAGCTATAGGAAATATATTTTACAGATTCTGACTTAACACAAAAAACACGTAATTAATTGCTAACATAGGATGCTAGTATGCATTGTTGTGGATTAAAACTACTCAAAAGTATATTAAGGAGCCAAAATGAGCTCAACTTTCATCAGCTCAAATATTAAAGAAGACAGTAATATTAGTGTAATACTGGCAGGACTCATTCTTCTACTAGGTAAGACCTTACCTTTGATTTTTGTACTTGGATTAAATTTTGATTTAAGCAGATTTTTATGATGACATCGTTCACTTTTTAATACAGGATCTATTTGTATTGTATTGATACTTTTACACGAGTAAACGATCTAGAAGAGTACTTCTTCCATGAAGGGTGATGTATAATTTTACACTTCTACAACAGACAGCGTGCAGATTTTTTTTTTTCAAGACAACTTTTCATGTAAGAAAAGAAAGACAAAAGCATAGAAAATGACATCACTTGACTTCACAGCACCTGTTTTGTCCAGTCAGCTGAGCTCAAACAACACATAATAATAATTAGTATTCAGCTATCGATTTTCATAAGCTTCATGTGAAAACCATCGATTGAGGAGCTCGTGGTCGCATCGACCGTCTCCAAGCAGCACAACTGTTTGTATTGGCTGTGATGTCATCTGACCTGACTGCTGATAGGCTGCTCAGTCAGGTCATTGTCACACACACGCACATGCACACACACACACACACACAAACACATACACTCGGCCTGGCCTGGAGGAGAGCTGAGTTCAGGCCAAAGTGCTTTTCATGGTCGAGCGAGCATCACATAATGGACAGAGAGGAAGAGAGAGAGAGAAAGATATGATCTTTCAGGCTGGGAGTGTGTGTGTATGTGTGTGTGTGTGTGTGTGTGTGTGTGTGTGTGTGTGTGTGCGTGCGTGCGTGCGTGCGTGCGTGCGTGCGTGCGTGTGTGAGTGTGAGTGTGTGCGCGCGTGCGTGCGTGTGTGTGTGTGTCCAGGAGAGAGAGATTTAATCTTTAATCAGTGTTATTGTAGCCTGATATGGACACACAGTATGTAATTACAGCTGTTGTACACACATACACAGGTGTGTGTGTCAGTGTGAGACTGTCTTTCTGTTTCCTCCATGTATCCTGACACAGTTACATGGTCATCAAATTAGGTGTATGTGTTTCCCTTCCCCCTACTTTGGAGTATATTAATCGCATTTTCATTCACATTAATCACGTAAAGTTTCCCGTCCAGCCTGGAAGTCAACTGCACTCAGCGCCAAAACAGCACATTTCTAACAGAACTTCTGCATTGTGTTTGGGCACGGTAATACAAGGAGACTGACATAAAGATGTCATGACAGCATATTTGTGTGGGGGCTAATACATTAAGGGAATAACACCAAATATTAGCAGTGTATTTGAAAAATGTCAAATGTTTCCAAGCAGGGCTGTGTCCCAGTTTAATGACCTGCTGCTGTCTGCTCCACTTTAACTCCTTTACATCTCGCAGCACGTTCTCACTCTGTTGACCGGCAGTTTGACTTTAAAGAAGTGGGTCTGAAATGCTGAAGATGGTCTCAAACTGTTCCAGCTGTATGTGATCAAAGAACCGAAGAGGGTCGAGCAATGTCAAGTGCTTCAGCTGTGAGTTCGCCGGCAGAGGGTGCTGGAAGTACTGCTACGAACAGACCATCAAAAATAATGAAAGTACGTAAGGACTGTTTAATTAAACTGAACATTCAAGATCACAGCTACAACAACAAAACACAGCATATCATACAACCAAGCAATCACCCCAAAGAGTGCTAATAACAAGATAAACTGTTTGCTTCCTTGCCCCCTGGATCCCAAAACCTACCACCAGGTTCCAAAGGCATATCATGTCTACTTTGTCAAATTGTGCCATTTATCAAAGCCAGAAACCGTAGAAACAGTGACAATCTTTTCAACTCTTAGATGGTCCTTCAACTGATAATCTGTGACAAACCTTTCTGGAAAGAAACGTAACAAATTCTAAGCTAAAAATCAGGATATTTAATCAAAATCAATTTATTCTGCAGGTCTCTTTTTTTTAATTACGAAAAATAAACTGTTTACACCAGATTCTACAAAAACTAAAACTTCTCAGTGCAACAGAGGAGCAGTGAGTGACTCAGCTGTAACCAACAGTCACATGACAATAATTTTGTGTCTTTTCGGTTGAACTGCAGGCAGTGTTTACACAGAGTAGATGGGAGACAAGAATGGAAAATTAAGTGTATAAAAGTGCTACAATAAGTACTCCCCTCTTTTTACCCTCAGTTTTGCTAACACTTAGTAGCATTACATTAATCACGGCTTTGTTTATAATGTATGTCATTATAACTTTGTTATACAACAATTTAGAATTTTCTTTACTTCTAGCCATGGTTGTGCTGTTTTGTTGTTGTTGTTGTTGTTGTTGTTTTTGGCCTTTTTTGGCTTTATTAGATAGGACAGAGAGAGAGAGACAGGAAAGTGGGGGGAGAAGAATGGGGGAAGGACCTGCAGCAAAGGGTCATGAGTGGGACTCGAACCAGCGTCAGGGACTATAGCCCTTATACATGTGACTCATACATGGGTTCAACCAGGTGAGCTATAGCAGCGCCCCATGGTTGTTTTGTTTTTATGCAGTTGCAGGAATTATATTACTATGAAAAATGAGTCCACGGTGAAGTAAAAAAAAAAAAAGAAAGAAAGAAAAAGTACAGCAAGAAACTGCTTGGGTTTCAAAGTGTTAAGAAGAATAGCATAACATTTTCATCATGCCAGTATTTGGAGGATATTATAAATACCAAATAAATACTTGTGTTAAGTATGAAGCAGCCACTTCAGCAGTTGGCTATACAATCTACACTACAAATACAATGTTTTGGAATGCAGAGACATTACAATATCTACAGCCATGCTCGCAGTGGGTGAACCAAAGTTTTGGGCAGACTGAAGATTTAATCTGATGATGATGCTACACAAAAAGTTGGAGGATGCAGACAGACATTACAGTTCCTCCTGAGGAGAACGTGGGCATCTAAACCTAATTTCATGGCAATTCATTCAGCAGATGGTTTCGAAATATTATTAAAAATCACAAATGTTAGCAGAATTACTAAAGACTGTAGGATACCGGTGCGGTAAAACTTTCATTTTCACAACTTTGAACTCACCAAACCTTATGGAGACTGCTCGGTCTGACGCATTTAATGGTTACTGAAGGTTTACTTCAAGTCGGCTTCAAACTAACTGAAACCATGTCATGTTTTGTTCAAACAGATGGTCGAAAGGTTGAGTGTAAACTTGTGAAAACGGAAGCAGGCATAACAGCTCAAAAATCAACTTGGCATATCACCAATGGTGATAAGCTAACTTGTCTTGTCTGTCTTGCTGCCCTGAGATCACAAGTTTATACAGTTGTAGTTTCAGTGTTTTGTTATTATTTCAATATAAAATAACCAGGTTAAAATGATTTAATCTGCTGCAAATACTAGCTTTTCATGTTTTATGTTCATTTATAATAATGTGAAGCTTTTCCCCACTGTGCAATCGATTATTTAAAGAGTAGGGACAATTTCAGTTCTTTGTGTAACTACAGTCCAATAGGATACATCATCTGGGAATCATGAATGTCTTCACCAGATTTTGGGACAATCCATTCAGTAGATGTTGAGATATTTCAGGGTTAATTGAAAACTGTTACCTAATTATGGTGCAACATGACATGGCACGTTAGAAGATCAGCAAAGTCAACAGGATTCAACCTCTGGGAACCAAGAAAACTTCCCAACAATCCAGCTAATAATTATATACTTATAAATGAGCTGCTACAACAACAACCAGACTGTGACAATAAAATAAGAGAGGACAGCCGGAATAAAAGCAAAGTCTAATTGCGCAGACATATCATGTACATCAGTGTCAAGCTGACTGTGAGTATTATGGAGTATGGAGTATTGTGGTATAGATGACATCACCAACATGACTGACAGGTGTTGAGGCGGAGCTAACAATACCCGTACAGAGGTTGAGTATAAAACTGCAGCAATGATCTGATTTAACACGGGGTCAGTTTATCCTTTTAGACCTCAATCTGAGATCCAACACACTCACTCACGAACACACACTCAACACACACACACACAGTCTGACCTCTCCCAGGGGACAGCAGCTGTTGATGATGGATGAGCCAAAGTCAATCTCACTCAGCAGACAGTCAGACTTTACAAATTAATGTCCTGTTCAGCTTTGAGTGTCCTTCTGGTTTCTGTGTTTTCTTTCGGGTGATAGAGGTTGCATTAGGAACACTGAGTACAGAATGAGTTATTTCCCTGCATGCAGGTGCTCTTAGCTGTAGTCTTTGCAAAGTGTTCAAATTCATCTTTGAACTGCAGAAGCGAGATAACTAAATGGTTGCAGAGGCAGTCATAGTCTGTGCAGTGGACCAAGAGCGGTAGAAGCATCAGTATCACTGGTCCTACCTGCAGTTGTGCTGGATGGAGCGCTGAGGCCTGGACTGAGGCCAGGAGTCGGAGTTAGTCCTGCAGGCTGAGAGATGAGCCCTGTGGCCTGTGGAAGAGACCTGGTCTGAGCCCCTGCTGAAACCAAAGACAAAACCCATTAGGAGATACAAGAAGTTGACAGCATTAAGGTTCTGCTGCTAGTGTTGTAATGTTGTTATGACTACTACAGTTGCTATGACTAGCACTACTGCTCCTATTGTTGCTATGACTAGTACTGCTGTTACTACTTTTGGTTTTTTTGTTGTTGTTGTTGTTTTTTTGTTTTTTTTTCTGGCCTTTTTGCCTGTATTAGTTAGGACAGTAAGAAAGTGAGACAGGAAAGGGGGAAGAAGAGGGGGGGAGGACCTGCAGCAAACTGTCGTGAGCGGGAGTCGATCTCACGACTGTCACCAATGGTTATTTCTGCGTCGAGGAACAACAGCTCGTGTGCATGGGTCGCCCGCTTAACCAGATGAGCTATAGGGGTGCCCTGTTACTACTATTGTTATGACAATTCTTACAGTTGCTACGACTACTACTGCTGCCATAACTACTACCACTGCTGCTATTGTTGCTATGACTACTACTGCTGTTACTGGTGTTACAATGACTACTACAGTCATTGTAGCTATGACTGCTACTGCTGTTATTGTTGCTACGGCGACTACGACTGCTGCTACTGTTAGGATTACTACAACTACTGGTGTTACTACTGTTGCTTATACTAATAATACTATTATTGTTGCTGTAACTACTACTGCTGCTACTACTACTGTTGCTAGGTCAACTACTGGTACTGTTAGTGTTGCTATGACTACTACTGCTGTTACTACTACCAATGCTAGGACAACTACTGCTGTTGATGTTACCCCTGCTATGACAACTCCTACGGCTTCTATTGTTGCAATGACTATTACTGCTGCTAATAGCGGTGGTGTTACTACTGTTGCTATGACTGCTACTGCTGTTATTGTAGCTATGATTCTTGCTGTAACTACTATTGTTGCTATGACAATCACTGGCTCTACTAGTGTTGCTTTGACTAAGACTGCTGCTATTGCCGCTACAGCTTGTACTGCTATTACTACCAACACTTACCATGAAAACATTTTTTTTTTGTTATTGTTCCTTTATTTTAATCTTTTTTAAAACTAACATTTCGGTCTCCGAGGTTCTGCTTACACTCATTTACCACTGCTATACTACTGTTATATACGCTCATTGTAGCATCTACTCATGTAGCTACTGTTGTAACTGCTGCTACAGCAGTAATGTACCTGCCGCCTGCTGTCCTGTCTCTCCAGGCTGGAGTTGTCTCACTCTTCGGAGGTGAGACTTGCCATTGTAGTGCAGCTGAGCCTGAGCAGCAGAGGTCAGCTGCAGGTTACACACCTCACATAATGAGTACGCTCCACCCTGACCTGGGAAAAACACAACAAGGATGAGTCTGAGAGTACGAAAAAACTATAAGGATTAGTTGGGATGTCAGATGATATAACAGATGCTGTGTCAGAGGTCAGTCACCTGGAGATGGAGTCTGCTGGACAGAGAGACTGATGGTTGTAGGTGTCGGTGAGTCCATCAGCTCTTGACACATCCCCCCAAAGGCCAGGATCTGGCCACTCTCCAGGAGCTGAGAGGAGCTGAGAGGAGTCTTCATCCTCGAGGAAGAAGAGAAACAGACATGAATGACAATCACTCATACTGGACATTCTTAATATTCATTTAAAGGTAAAATATTAGGACTTTTTTCCCAATAGAGGGTTTCTTGTAGCTTGTTATCCGTATTGCACCATTCACTTATATTCAAGCTCCTTTGGGCAAGTACAAACTGTTCAGAGAAGAGAAATAGTTTGCTAGTTGATACTACATATACTGCATGTCGCTTGAATAAACGTAATGACCCATTTACAACCGCGTTAACAACATCCTAACTAATAATCAGAAAGCTCATTAGCTTTAAGATCTTATTTCCTTTCCTCTCATTTAATAAATCTTGTAAATGAAATTCTGTACAGCCAAAAGAACAAAATGCCTGGAGGGAGTAAATGGCTCCATAAAGAAAGTAATATAGTTTTGTATGCAAGACTGAAGATGAAGTTAATTTAATGTTTTAATGTTTATCATCTGCTAATTTACTGGAACACGTTTTAGTAAAAGTTTCATTTCTGAATGGATTATTATTAAAACTTGGGTTTGTTGGAAGGAAACATCATGTTAATGTCTGACAAATATTTTATTACTGCAGCAGTATGTTTACAGTGTTTTATGAGTCAGTCTTTGCTGGGCACTTGTATTATGTATGACGTAATTATTACCAGAAAGAAAAAAACATAAAGACATCGTTAGAGAGTTTTTGTGATTTACTTGCCAACTAACCCGTTAAGGAGACACAAAGTCACCAAACTTCTGCAGCCAAACATTTTGCAAATAAGCGCAAATGAATTTCACAAAAAAACAGAATGGGATTTCCTAAACACAACAATATATGTAAATATAAGAGATTTTCTTTGCAAAGACTTAAACAAAGAAATCCTGACAAACATAACAAAATAACAATAAAAGCGCTCCATTGTGACTGAATGGTAAACAACAGTGATTCAACACTACATACAGTAATAGTATGAAGGTGACACCAAACGTCCACGTGACCCAAAAGGAGACACTCACTGACAGACGGACGACGCAAGTGACGCCCGAATGGCACCGGACGCAGAGTGTGAAGCATCAAATGCTCACAGGGAGAGTGATGAAGTAATGAGTAAGAGGAGGGAGGAAGGATGACATATGTGTGTGCGTGTGTATATATGTGAACGTTTGAGTGTGTATATATGTGTGTGTGTGTAGGTCGGCCCATGACTGTGTCCATCTGTTGTCCTGTCAGCGCTGCCAAGTCACATGACCTCTGACAGGACGCACACCCACTCATTTTCTCCTCATTCAGTTTGGTTTATTGGCGTGACGCACATTACGACTGTATATACAGTATTTAAATTCACTCTGGGGATTTGGATCAGCTCGTTAAGGCATTAATGGCACAAAACCAATTGTTGCCTAATGATATTTTACTTCATACGACAATAAAGCAGCTGCTGCTCGTAAGTTACGCTCCGCAGAGGAAATCAAGGTCTCTACCTCTCTGCTATCGACATTATTTTGTGATTTTGTCCCCATTTTTGTCTGCATCTTTGGTGCAGTGTTTAGCTGCTGATTGCCGTAATAAAGAAACATCTTCATAGAAAGCCGACATGAAACCAGAGAACCATTGACATTCATATTAATATGAATATCTAAAAATCCAGCCTTCCTCTGCTGTGTGCAGCAGGATTTGCTCAATATGTTTCGATAAGGAGGCTCATTTTTCTGTTTTAGCTGCCTTTAACGACCTGCATTTCTCATAAGTGGAGGACAATAACATGCTGAATCTCACATTATGAAAAAACATGAGTGAATGCTGTGAAAGTTTTTAGACAGCAGAGAACCCTGGAAAAGTTTACATACATGAGCAAATGTTGCAACTGGAAACTGTCATTAGCGATCTAGTTTTTATTTAATGCTAAACTTATTGCCGTTAAACTAGAAAGCTAGAATGCTGAATGAGATATTGAATTTCATCAAGGTGACTAGTCTCTGTCGACGATATGAAGTTTAGGAAAAAGTTCAATAAAGCCCTCTTCAAACATCTTCGTCTGTTTTTGAGACGTAGGCCACCTTTACATTAAGGTTTGGATCTTTGTTCATAAATAGCCAAGATACACTAACAATATTTTGGACAGTACATCAAGTGGCATAATGCATCAATAAACTAAAGACAAAATCTAGTCATTCCTCTTCACTGACTCTTCACCACTGATCTTTGTGTTCACTGTTTTAAGATAATCAGTCCAAACCTTCAGCTCATGAACATGCTTCTCATCATCAGAGCTGAATCACCAAAAACCTCAAACCAATTATGATGCACTTCCTAATGACTTCCTTACTGACGTATTGTAACTCAATGAGCCTTTAAGAAACACTGAAACAGGGCGGGCGATTTACATCTGCGACACTACAGCTAAAATACTAAGAATACTGAAGCAGCTGCATTTTGTGTCTTACAGTGTTTATTTTTTACAATAAATCCAAATCAACAGTGAACTGACCTCTCTTCATTCATTCAGAAATAAAGCTGTGAGTCTGACACACTGCAGTCACACTCTGCAGATGATAAAAATTATAGGAAACTGGAAGAGCAGTAAAAGAACAAACTCAATTTTACCTTTTTTTGCCACCTAATGCCATTATGGTTTACTTATTTTGGAGCAGGTGCACAATAATCAGCAGTCAAATAGCTAAAATTACCCAGATGCATTCTGCATGTTATGGAGTACACTACTGAGCTTCTATTGAAATTAGAAAAAGTAAATGTAATAAAAGAGAGAAAAGTGCTATATCCTGTGTGATTTTCTAAGTGAGACTTTTTTTTTTACAAAATGTTATTTCTGGAGAAGTCTTGGTTTCACTTCAGCTCTCTACAGAATCAGGTGCCGAGGCTCATGGGTATAATATTATTCAGGGTCAGCCAAGCAAAACAAAAGAAAAACACTGACTTTGTTTGGAAGGAAGGTGAAACAACCTATAGCACAAAGATGGTCGTCTCTCTTCCAGCTGGTTGTTAGTAGTTCACTTTATGTTCAGCAGACAGCTGGTTAATCTGCCACTGTGATGAATTAGCTACAAAATGCAGACACACACACACACACACACACACACACACACACACACACACACACACAGAGCCAGCTGATGCTGACATCAGCTACAGCGAGGGAAGGATTAAATATATCTGCTCTATTGAGCTGCGAATTACACACACATAGGTAAATACATACACACACTCGCACTGACACACACACACACACACACACACTCACACATATGGTAAGATGCAGGCAAAAAAGGAGGAAGTCAGTGAACTGAGCGTTCAAGATCAACCTGAAATGAAATGTGCGAATAACCTTTATGGATGTAATGTGTGTGTGAGTCTAATCCAGGCTGACCAGGCAGTCAGTAATCAGAGAGGCCAGCTGTGGGTTATAATCCCACACACACACACACTCACGCGCACACACAGCAGTCAAACAACAATGTACTTCATGACTGAAGAGGAAAAGCTGAAATATTTTCAGAGCGTCTCAAGAATCTCAGGAAGGAATTGTGTCCATCATTTCAGACTTCAAAGAATCACCTGACTGAGTTTCAGCCTCGTCTCCATGTCTTTAGCATCATCATGACAGCAGTCCATCACCTGCCAGAGAGTGAATGTCAAACTGTGTCTCGACAACTAAATCCGGATGTGACGGACTGTCATGGATGTATTAGGGACAACTGGATGCTGAACCGCAGTTTGTTAGCACTGTTACCTCGCAGCTAGAAGATTGCCGGTTCGCGTCCCGGTGGGGGCACCAGGATTTTTCTGTGTGGAGTTTGCATGTTCTCCCCGTGCAGTGTGGGTTCTCTCCGGGTTCTCCAGCCTCCTCCCACAAGTCCGAAAACATGCTGAGGTTAATTGGTGATTCTAAATTGTCCGTAGGTGTGAATGTGAGTGTGCTTGGTTGTCTGTCTCTAAGTGTAGCCCTGTGATAGACTGGCGACCTGTCCAGGGTGTCCCCTGCCTTCGCCCTAAGTCGGCTGGGATAGGCTCCACTCCCCCCGCAACCCTTGTGAGGATTAAACGGTGTATAGATAATGAATGAATGAATGAATGGATGGATGGATGGATGGATGCTGAATTCAAACATGGTGCCTGCTGCAAAAAGGTTTGTTTATACACTTTGTGGTCCACTACACGTGAGCATCATGGGTTATACACAAAGGAAGAGACCAGCAGCAATGTGGTGCTTGTGAAGTGACTGTGAAGTTCTGTGACATGTAGCAATGACAGACGAAATAACCATTGGTGACATGAAGTGGGCAAGCACAGAGTTCAACGAACATGCATGCTTTAGGAGGTGGCTGTGTAACATGAAGCCTAAACCCAGTGTCAAAGCTGCTGGTGGATGCACAGACATAACTTACTACAAAAGGGGAAAATGAATATTAAGGAAGCATTTTGCTGCAGAAAAATGCCAAATTCAGTTTTCCCCATTGCAGCTCCACTCACCATTATGTACTACCGCTAATAGTATTCCACTGCTGTTGGGTAAAAACCTTTTTAAGTGCAAAATGTATGTCAAATATTCGGGAACGACTGGGCATTTGTGTAAATGTTCAGTGGCGTATGAAATCTTTTATGAGCCATTATTCTGGTCTGAAGAGTCTTTTTCAACCCACAGATGCCCTTCGACCCATGTGACAACACGGAAAACCACTAAACACAGACATACAAGCTTTTCCCCGTCGCATATCTTCTAATCTAATCTTCTCTCGCTTGCGTGTTGTCTTTATGTCGGCGAGCGGACGAACGATGGGGCTCATTTGATTGGTTGAAAAGCTCTAGATCCTGCCGGTGCTGCAGATAAAGAGACGGGGGGCACTAATGTATGTCGCTGTTCCCTGAAAAATACTGTACAACACACACGCACATAGACACACACAAACACACACATACAGAGTAACCTGAGGGGACAATGAGACAAAGAAACTAATGGAGATGTGAAAAGACAGAGAGGGAGGTCTGAGAGTGGCTGTCTTTCACCCTGGGGCCTGTAGCTGGTAATAACAGTGACCAAAGACACACAAAGACACACACACACACACACTCATAGACACACAAACCAGAGCAGTGGCCAGCAGCAGCAGAGATGTTGAAACAAACCACTAGATAGAGTTTGATGTTTGTTCCTGCAGGAATCCGAGATCCCAAGATCAGAGGAAACTAGTGGAAAAATGTGTTTTTTTAAATTATATAAATAAATTGTACTATGTTTTTTATTTGACTCTTGACTAGATGCCTTGATTGTTGTACTTTTATTACAATATACATATGGATTGTTGTATGTTTCTACAGTAAAATAAAGCTGCTCTTCCATTTTTGTCTGTGACCATCCGCTAATTTGACATTGGCGTTAAGCTGCACCTTATTTGCATACACAGTCGCCTCTTAAAACATTTATTAGTGAGACAAGCCACTGCCTCACACTGTGCAGTGTCTGAAGCAATACGCAGCGCATTTCTGCAGAAGTGCAAGAGATGCAATCAGGAAAAAATAATCCACTACCAATTTGTCCCATAAAGTCTTTTTTAGAGACAGTGATAGGTCAAATAAAACCAAATCTCGACATTAACAAACCAGTTTCCCTGCAAATATCTTCATATCTGAATGAGCTTTGTTTCCTCGTCTTAGGCAGAGTTTCCTCGCAGGCTGTGCATGACTTCCAACAGACTCCACAAGGTCAGATCTCAGCAAATCCTTTATATCATGTATAACCTCAAAACCTAAACTGGAGCAGCTCTGACCTGAAGCCACAAGTTAAACATTGGATTTATGGAGCTTGTTGGGAGGACGAACGACCTGACAAGCTGGATTCAAGGCAAAGAACTTTTCAAACAGTCATTAACCGACTCACAGTTTCCATTCAAGCCAAAACTACTGTACCATTGTTCATTAATGATTCTGGTTATGACAAGGAAGAATCTTGGGAACAAAGAAGATGAGATCTCTGGTTCCGCTGCACTGATTTTTATACTTTCCAAAGACTGTTTAAAGTTTCAAAGGCTTAAAAGTTACGTTTATACATGTATAAAAACATGAAAATTAAAGAGTTCCCAGCCAAACAGTTCAACAGTAATAATGAAGACGCTGAAAAATGACCAAAACTGGAAACTTTAATATGATAAAAAAAATAAATACATATATAAGAAACTTAATACTAATAGTGCAACTGTGAGAGAAATTTTCTGTCAAACCCCTTAACAGAGTGAAAAAAAGTCATTAATGAATTTTTTTTTAAATAATGGCAAATATCTATAAAATACCAATGACTTTTGCTCATTTAAGCTACAGCAACTTAACTTTTTTTTAATTACAGTAAAAAAAAAGTTAAAATATGGAAAATTACAGTAAAATACAAAAAAAAAAGAAAAAGAAAAGACATTTTAATGTATAACTCAAACATATGTGAACAGACAAATATCAAACCACCAACTCTGTGCTTAGTGGACGACCTGCTCTATTACCTGAGGCGCAGTATTCATCACTATCTGTTGCATCGTGAACCCAGCGTACCTGCAGCAATATGTTATTAACAAAGCCAACAATGAGCTCTACATCCATCTGCAAACAACATCATGCTGTATATAAAACCCCACAAGCTTCACGTCACGAACAACTCGTCTGATGAGATCATATTCAGGCTCCATGAATCTAAACACCTGCAGGAGGCTGAAACCTGAAGACGCTCTG
Source organism: Stegastes partitus (assembly GCF_000690725.1). NCBI lineage: Eukaryota > Metazoa > Chordata > Actinopteri > Pomacentridae > Stegastes > Stegastes partitus. Next base: position 1,947,031 of record NW_007577738.1, on the reverse strand, counting down.
AGGACACATGAGGTGATCTCCATTCAGTTAATTATGTTTCCTCTCTTCACCAAAACAACGACACAGGAATCCGTCCACGTTCACTCTCATCACGGAGATTAATGTTGTCAGAGAATGACGGATTTACTGTAAATGCAGCACATTTCATGGGCAAATTCTACATAATAGTAGGAATAGTCTTCGCTGTTTTTATTCATTTCTTTTCACAGGTGTGCATTTTTTTCCTTCGTAAATTAATTGTACTTGTCCATTTGTTATTTCTCAGTCACAGTTTATGACGCCACAAAAGATCTGTATTCAGTATCATCGGATGAAAGCAGCCTTGTATTTATTTTTTTAACAACATAATTATTTACACACATCTTGTAGGACAGTTATGATGTTGTCCATCTTGACAGCTTTCTCAATACAAATGGTAACAAAATGCAAAACATCCTGGACAACATGCAAGAAAGGAGTGTAAACAAGGGCAGCACCGAGTCACGTTAGTTAAATGAAAATCTTCGTGTCCGACAGGTGGAAAGACGGGTTTGCAGACAGTTCAGGCTTCTGTGTGTCTGTTTTGTGGTTGTCACAGAAACACTGTTGCAAAAACACAACCAGTGATGTCAGTGTGGTCGGTCGACACACACACACACAGAGTTGTGTTTCCACCACTTCACAGGACATTACACCGACTGACATTCATTTCCTGGAAACTTATATCCTAAACCTTTCCCTAACCTTGAACCAAGTGTTCACCCTGAAATTTAATGATTTACATTATGAGGACTTGGTTTTTATCCTCATAAACGAGGCAGCAGCCCACAGTGTGACTGTGTAAACAGATTTATGTCTCCACAACATGAGTAATATAACACAACTACACACAGAGTCAGATTAAAGGCGGCCTGCAGTCTCTCTGTTCTCTGTCCACATGCTCACTTTTCTATCCAGGTGGCTCTTTGAACGACATTAAGCAACACAATGAGCTGCTGTTACACTCTCTGTCTCAGTAAGTTTAAATATACAACCTTCCATTTTCAATGCTATTTAATCCAATTGCTATTCAGAGTTTGTCTGCAAAGCAAGTCTTAAAACACTGAAGATGGATCCTAATCTAAGAAACACTATAAATAGAGCTCTTACTTTGTGCTTTTCGTGCACATGTTCCTGTACGTACAACAATAACACACCACAAAACATGACCTTCACCACTAAAGATTAAAAGTGCAATATAAAAAAAGTCCAAAACATTGCGTGCAGCAGCTTAGCAAGAGCAGGACAGAGGACGTGCAGTACAGCAATAAAATCACAACATGTGTATGTGCAGAGTATAAAACCAGTTTCTAGTTTACATTTCTGGCACATGTGCAGTCGGTTTGTGTGGTCTCAAACTTTGTAGACGTCTGTAAAAAGATTCTCATGGATGATGAAATGTACATCACGTGGACTCTTGCAGACATGAATATGGAAACTATACACAGACTGTAGTTTCTGAGATGACCAAATCACATCTGAGAATATTTAAATCCCATTTATCAGTTTTAGATTCACAGTTTGTGCTTTCAGGAGTTGGTCTTTCAGCTTTTTCAATCGTTGCTATCCTACACAGCTTAACTGCATTATAAATTATGTTTTGAGGGAAGCATATTTTTGGCCGGGCTGCAAGGTGGCTTGCTGGTTAGCACCGTCGCCTCACAGCTAGAAGATCCCCGGTTCAGGTCCCAGTTAGGACACCCGGGATCTTTCTGCATGGAGTTTGCATGTTCTCCCTGTGCACCGTGGGTTCTCTCCAGGTTCTCCGGCTTCCTCCCACAGTCCGAAAACATGTTGAGGTTAATTGGTGATTCTAAATTATCCGTAGGTGTGAATGTGAGTGTGCTTGTCTGTCTCTTAGTGTAGCCCTGTGATAGCCTGGTGGTCCAGGGTGTCCCCTGTCTTTACCCTGAGTCAGCTGGGATAGTTCCAGCTCCCCCGCGATCCTAGTGAGGATTAAGCGGTATAGATAATGGATGGATGGATATTTTTGGCCTCTTTTTTTTGCAAAGTATCAACAACACATTTCAAATCGACCTATCTTTGCCATTTATTTCATTGCTTCCCTTATGCTCGTGTTCAATCAACCAGTCAGATATTAGACAAGTCTCGTCCCCCTGGTAACCCAGAAAATATACAGGAAACTTCAAACGTGTTGTGTAAGGGTCGTATTTTAACCCAATCTGTGACATGTTCCGAAACTTAGCCACGTAGTTTTGGTGATTAAACCTAACTAATCAGCGATTGAAAACAAAACTTAAGTCTAAGAGTAAAGCTTCCACTGGGTAAAAATCCTGATTCATGCCTCCATCCTTCCCTCCTTTATTCTTACGATTTCAAACTAAAAGCCTTCTCTGTTTTCTTTGGGGACAAAATCTGTTTCTTTCAAAACAAAGCTTTGTTTCTTTCAAAATGTAAATGAGAATGCAGTTGAGTTGTATATGCATGTATGTTTGTGAGACAGGGTTGATTAACTTTTGATAATTGCTTCTCTGCATAGTATTTCTATATCAGTCGTGGAGTCAGCTTTTGAGGCCAGTGTTGATATTTGAGAGTTGAAGATATATAATATCTAAAAACAAAACATCAACAATGTTGTTACAGATTCAGATTTTTATTACAATACCCGACAATATCAGTGGTTATATACTATGAAGGCTCACAAGTGTCTGAGAAATGGCTGTAAAGCACTTCAGTAATGAATACTAGATTATGTACTTCATAAATAAATAGACTGAATTACAAGGTATTTTATTTTTTGTTGTTTTAAAAAGCAATGAAAATATACACCAATAATGCTACATTAATAGGCTAATATAGCTCAAAATCCAGTATTACCTTTAATTATATCAGCTTCACTGTTGCAGCTGTGTTAGAGCTTTTATAAGTCAATGTTTACCTCACATTTTCAGATTTTTTTTCATATAAGAGACAAGAAAAAAGTTTTCATGTTGGCTCTGTTTTAAACATCACAGGGCTTAAATTAAAACAAGAAAAGGTACCCTGTCTTCTGATTCATAGAGGAGGTCACATTAGGCAGTAATTACAGTCTGTTAATTTTCATTCATTTGATTGATTGTTGTTGACTATTGATGTGTGATTTCAGTCCCCCGCTCACGTTCAGTTTGACAGCATCACAGATGTAATTTGGATCACGCTCAGAAAGGGATGTAGAGCATGTTAGTGTGGAATTTAATCCTCTCGTGTGTGCAGCTGACATCATGTTGTATGGTTTACATACCGCAGCAGGGATTACACACCCACACACACACACACACACACACACAGACACACACACACACACAACACAGCGAGAGGTAGAGTGAGCTCGTTCAAGTCCGTCCAACCTTCACTTCAGGACATCGTGACTTCAGTTCCGTCTTTAAATAGCTGCTCTGCTCCATCAGGACCTGACACTTACTGCTCAAGGTGAAACTCTGCGTTCACACTAAAACCCAGCACCGAACTGCCACCGCTAACCGCCACCGCTAACAAAGGCACCCAAGACCCCGAGGGGCCCCGTCATTAATGAACAACCTCACTGCCTCCACCGGCCCATGCACTCGCACAGGACGAAGAACTGACAATATAACTGTGAAATTCTTTGTCTCATCAACACATTCATCAGCAGTAATGAGGACATTGAGTGAGTTCAGGCTCCTGATGTTTTTGTAATATGTGCAGATGTCGATACTATAAATGTACAGTTTGAGGTCAAAACAGAAAAAGTAGCAGCGACATTGTAGAGTACTCTCTATTAAATACTTTCCTCTATTTATACACCACTGGTCACACATTTAACTGTGCACTTTATATTAACAGTGTCACACTTTCGAGAACGTTTTTTTTCTAAGAATTACATGAAAAGTTGATTGAACTCCTGTCTTTGTGCAAAATATGAAGCTACAGCCAGAAGACAGTTAGCTTAGCTTAGCTTGGCTTAGCATAAAGCCTTGAAATAGATATAAACAACTAGCATGGTTAAACATCTCCCTAATGAGCTAAGTTGAGCATCAATGTTAAGTTCAGCACCTAATACTTAAAATGTGCTTTCATGCAGTTTTCGTAATTTGATTTTTGTTTGTTTCAGTCAAAAAAAAAACTAAAAACATATGAGCATATCTACGTTTTGCCTTTCTATATCTTCAAAGCAATTTTCAAATTTATCTCGTCTTTCTACTTGTGAGGATGTGACGTATCAACCTTTTATTTATTCAAGCCTCTACTAACATAGGATGAGGCTCTTGTCTTTTTAATTCAGTGCTGTTTCTCTTTTTGTTTGAATAGACCTGAGACCAAACACTGATCAGTCATTATTCTACCTTTCTACAGACTTTTATGAGACTATTCCTTTATGGCACTCCTTTAACCTAAGCTTTTGAAAGAAGTCACGTTCAACATAGTCTTGTGTCGCTAAATAATTCTCTAGAGCTGACACAGCACTGCAGAATGGTCTGACTGCACCTCATACCATTCTGTGAGAAACAAAGCTCTGCCATGTTTGTATTTCTTTAAACTAATAACATTCGTCTTGGGTGGAGTTTAGTACAGTATGCATGCAGGGAAACAAATATTAGCAGAGCTGCCCTACTGCACAATTTAAACCTTCAGCAAAAATTTACATTTTTAGTAGGGTAGGGACTGTCCAGAGGTCGTCTTGCCGTTTTTTTGTAGTGAAGTGGATTTTGAAAATGGGCAATGCATATATTGTAGAGGGGGAAGAGAAAGTCAGGTGTGATGAGTGACTAATGGCGGCCTTATACCCACAGCCTCCATCCGGTGCATCCAACTACGTTGAACAACACAGCCTCCAGGCTCACAATGTCCCGGTAACAAATGTTTTAACACTTTAGAAGACTTTGGAGAAGTTTACAATTAGGATTTTTTTTGGAATAAATAACAATACCAGCATCAATTAAATACTAACCTTGTGCTGTGGATGGTTTGAATCCAACACTGTCTTGGTTGTAATTTTGTCAGATTTCGTTGTTGGTACCTGTCTTTGCCAATTAGGCACTTGCTGGTGCTGATCAAAACTGACTGAGCCTAAAGGTGTTACTTCATTGGAAATACTTTGACCCGCAATAAAACTTGTAAAAAAATACACAGCAAGTGATATATTTATGTTAGTCTAATGATACTTATCAGCTAGCCAGGACATGGCAGGTCATTATACATCAAATAGCCTCACGTCATTAACAATCTAAAATGTGGCTGCAACATATTTAGTTTTTCATTTTAGTTTATCTCTAAAGTTATGGTACGTCTCCTTCAGTGCTACCCATTCATTGTCTATGTGAGCAGCCATACAATGCATTCTGGTAACATTGGGTTGCCTTTTGGATGGTTGTATTCCACATCACAAGACAGCGAACATGGAAAATATAACTGTAATAAAGAGTAATTACAGTTTTGCAAAAGGATAGACAGAAGACAGAAGACAGACTTTAAAATGACGAAAGCAGAGAATATTTTGAAGTTGATGTTCATATGGGTTTCTTTTTAAATAAGTGTTCAAAAATGTGAACTCATTTGGAATTAATGTGGAAATGTGTAACTAATTGTGTTTCCTACCAGAAAAGGAAACTTCAGAATCATAGAGATAAACCAGATGTTCCTCTATTACAGACTGTGAGGGATTAACTCACACACACACACACACACACACACACACACACACACACACACAAACAACCTCCTGCATGTAGGTTACCCAGCAGGCTGTGCAGGATTTGGTGGGCCATGATTGGTCGAGCCGGAACGGGATTGTGGGATTGGGATTATAATCCACAGATAAGTGTGTGTGTGTGTGTGCGTGTGTGTGTGTGTGTGTGTGTGTGGTAGCTCAGTTAGTATAATCTGTGGTCTAATAATAGAGATTACCACTCGCACTCTTCTGAGCATCTACTGACAGTCGTCTGACTTCACTCCCCTCCCTGCTGAAGCGTCCTCACAACAAACTCCTCCGACCTCTGACCTCCCCATAACTGTGTGTGTGCCTCTTTGTAGTCATTTTGGTTCTGGCTGTAAGCATTTTGCATTTTTTTCAGTCATTTTTGTAGTCATTGTGCTCCTTTGTGCACGGTTTGCATCTCTGTAGCTGTTTTGTGACTCTGTACTTGTTTCAGGTCTATTCTAGTGTCTTTGTGTCTCTCTGTAGTCATTTTATGTCACTCTGTTGTTGCTCTTTGAGGTCATGTTGCATCTTTTTCTGTGACATTTTGCAGGTGAAGCAGAAACTACAGAAGTTGCTGTTGGTTGAAAACCTGTAGCTGAACTTCAGCATGTAGTTCACCTCGAAGATGAATTGAGGCTGACTGACTGCTGTCAAAAGCTTCCTGCCACAGCAGATCCACACTGGCACTCCTCTGCACACATATTACAATAAACACTAGAACACACTGTGTAAAACGTGGCCTCTGTGAACTCCTAGATGCTTGGGCCTCTAGTAAGCCGCTTCTGTAAGACAGTCAAGACAGTTAAAGTACATTCAAATCTAGTGGGAGTTGCAACAGTGTGACCCTTGTCGACACCACAAACGTTACATCTCACAAAACAGAGGCAGACTCGGCTCGGACAGTTTGTCCACATTTATTTCTGACTCAGACATTTTCTCACATGTACACTGGTTTTACTAATTGTGTGTTAGAAAAAACAAGATCTGTATCTGCAATCTAGGAGCATATAGCAGATTCTCTAGTGAAACACACATTTTCTCCAGCTGTTAAGACCACTGTGACATTTATGCTGACTACAGAAATAAACCAAATTCATCTGGGGACAGAATCATCGTCATTAATGTCCAACTACATTGTATATTTAACATGACTAACAATTTAAGATCAAAGAAGAAAATATTACAATTTTGTAATGTATTATATTTATAACTAGAATTTATGAGTTTTGGACTGGAAGCCTTGATTCACGCCAGGATTTATTCACTATGTGTTTTCTTTGCACTTCATCGCAGTTAGTTTTATGGATACACCAATTTTTTCACCTGCGCCAAGTAAAAAAATAGATAAATCTTTTTAATGCACAAATTGAAAATCCATATAAAAACAGGTTTATACAAACACGTGGGTAAAACACAAACACACTAACTGCATTTAACAGTCAAATATTCAGTGATGAAACGTGCCTCCATTACTCAGTATACCAAAGTGAATGAAGTCATGCGAACAGTTATTGTGGGGAGTATAATTAGTCTGATAATACATTTGTTTCATGTTGTGACGATGAAGTCAAAGAGAAAAATCCTCCACTATAAATCACATAAACACAAATGTATCTACAGCAGGACTCCTGCAATTAATCCTACTTTAAGTGTAAGTGCACTTTAAACCTACAATTTTTCATCATGCAGCACTAAAGCAGATTAACGACATGAGCTAGTGAGACAGTCTCTGCTATATTACACACCAGCAGGTGTTTTTCCTTAAGAAGTAACGCAAACTGTCGACTTTCATGTTTGTGTGGCTGAAACTTTTCTTTTACAAAGCTTTATTCAGAACTTTCAGTGTGTCGAAATGGGAAAAGAAAAGCGATGATGAAGTCTTTTCAAGCATCTGTGCAGCAGGAGACACAATGGGGCCTGATGAAACTGGTTTTGACTGTAACGTAAACAGCAAAATCCTGTATATGGCCCAGTGCATGCTGGGATAGACTCCAGTGATCCTCATCAGCTCGAGCAGGTACAGCAGATGTATGTTCTGCATGTATGGATGATTTAGATCAAGTCATGTACCCCTGTGGGCCTAAAGCTGGCCTGACTTCTGGAGTTCACATCCACACCTTCATGACCAAAACCAAGACGAATCTCTAAGATATATTCGAGTCAGCAGCAGCTCATGTTGTGACGGCAGAAAAAAAACTGAGCGCTGACACTCAGCTGCAATCGGCCCGACTCAGCTGGACTCAGTATTACTCAGCTGTTTTTGTCACGATGCTACCAGCCTGTTCATATAGATGACCGTATGGGTCTGTCTGTTCACCACTTTGCTCCAAACTCAAGTATCTAACAATTAATGGATGGATTAAAACCATGCACCCCAGAGGATGAATCCTTCTTGGCTCCTAATACTGTTACTGTTTTTCTGTAGCACTGCCAATTTAAGTGAAATATTTGACAACGGATCATCTGATATGTTCTATCAGGCCAATACCAATACTGATTATTAGTAATCCTTGAAATTGATAAAGGACATGTCTAATAAAATTCACAATATCGCCAACATAAAACTTAACTGAAATGCCTTTGATTATGTTTTCCAAATGTTTAAATAAAAGAGAACTTTACAGTATTTCTATAAGTGTATATAGACTGTTCAGATAGTGCTGACCTCTCCAGACCAAAGAGCAGTTACTAGAAATAGGGAATTGGAGTCAAAGTCAAACATTTTTTAAATACTTTTTTTTAAAAATCAGACATTGGTTTTAAAAAGGTGACGATACCAATATTTTGAAAAAGGCTGTAAATCAAATGTGATAATTGGCCAAACTGATAACTGGTAGATTTCTAACTTTAACAACATTCAAGTTTTCCTCAGGATAAAGTTTTTGTTGTCCTTTGACTTTTCAAACTATCTACAAAACTCAAAACATCTTCATTAGTCGTAGCTGTAGTTTGCAATCAGATGAATTAGCAAACATTAGCATGCTATCGCACAAAAATAAGATGGTAAACAACGCTAACCTTTAACATGTTTGCATGCTGATATTAGCATTTAGCTCAAAGCTCCGCACCGTGGCGGTAGAGTTTTAGTACTATGTTATTGATGCTAGTTTATTAATCCTGAGCAGATCTTTAAGGTCATGAGTGGGGTGGATCATGCCATTTCTTTAACTTATGGGTATTATCCTTTTTTCTGATTCTTTACATGTGACTGCTGTCACACACCTCAGAGTTGGAGAGCATAAGGTGCATCAGACAGCATTAGCTTAAACATACCATCTCTGACTGAAGGACAATAAGCACGACAGATGTCTCAGTCATGGCGCCCGTTGCTAGCTAAACACCTACAATGTTCTCTGCTTGCCAACACAGAACTGTTCATAGTCCGAGGAAACGCCTCCTCTGGGCGCTACAGTAATAAACAGTAAAAGATTCAACCTGTTGGAACAATCAGGTACTGCAGTTAACGTACACTCCATGTTATGACAAGTATGTAAAGAATTCAGGTTTTTGCTGTCCTTTGGAGCTTGTAGAATAAAAGCACAAATGCAATTTTTTGTTTTCGCACCCCAGAGCTATTCAGTTGTCAAAGATACAGACTGGATTAATTATAATAACTTAAATGTAGAAGAGTATTGGATGAGGACTCGGTATAGGCAGTATAGACTCGGGATGGATCAGGGCAAAAAGCTTTGATTGGGACGTCCCCAGTAGATACTAAGATTAAAGAGAAGGTAAACAAGATGAGGTAGACCAATCCATCACATGTTTTATCACTGCCGTGACAACCATTCCTTCAAAAGGTATGACAACGTGAACCTCAGAGCCACATACACACTGTGTGACTACAGCGTGTACATCAGCTGTATTCACAGAAGGACTTAAAGCTGCAGCCGGAAAACATGAACATGGACCGAAAGACGAGAAGACGTCTGTGACATCACTTCCTTCTCAACATGCTGACTCATCAAACATTCAACAGTTGCTCCACTCAACTAATGGAAGAAGAAACACGAGACAAACACACAGAAACAAACACCTGGGCAGGCAATAAGTGTAAGTTTCTTCCCTCTAAAAGCAATTCAGACGACAAACTGAAGGTTAGAGGCGGCAGAGTGACATCACAGAGGAGAGGATGTCCAGAGTAAAGTTGTGTCTCAGTTTCTATAAAAAGAACATCACCTTCGCATTAAGGACACTGTGACTTTGTGTTTGACCAAATTAACTTTTCTGTACTTTTCCTGCTGACACACAGAAGCTGCTTGTCTTTCTGACTGAGAGTCATGTCTGCACAAAGCCAGCTGAGAAAACAAATCTTTATTCTTTCAGTTTTTGCTCCTCTGTCAACACTGAGTCCTGCAGTTTCTAACAGCCAAGAAACTGTAGATGAATCATGAAAACACTGAAAACCAAAACTGAACTTTGGGAAAACAATTATGCAAGTTTTGTTTGGACAGTAAAGTTAAACTGTAAGTCTGCTGATAATTAACAATGAACTGATCCTCCTAACATGTATACTTATATTTCACTGTGCTACAGAGTGCCATTGATGTCCAAAAATATTTAAAAACACATAAGTGAACTGTGCTTCTTTTGGGTGAAATGTTCCTTCATTACCATAAACACACGCGGTATTTAATTACTTCAGTCCAACATATATCATCCTGTTGCTACTGGAGCACCAAATGTGGATTAATCTGCTGCCGAAACTAGTCCCCAACAAATGCGCTATTTCCTTCCATTTAAGTCATTTAAAGAACATGATACTGTCAGTCACTGTGGAGTAAGATGATTTTAACTGCTGTAAAGCTACTTAAGGGAATCAAAAGGGGGAAAGTGTACGTTAAGGGGTTAAGGAGTTAATCCTTTTCTGCTCTGGAGGTCACTGTACCGAGAAAAGACCAAGTCTGTTAACAAAATGCCACCATTTTTACTGAGTTGCCGTCTGGGACCACAGCTGGTGAAGCCGCCACAGTCACAGAGCGTGGAACATTCATTTAAGAGGCCGCCTACTATGATGAAAGCGATTGCAGCATTTGTTGTGCTAACAGATTAAATTACATCAGCGTCACTGACTCATTGTGACAAGGCTGGTATTTAGTCTCTGAGTTACAGTTTTTCCTGAACGGAAGTCGATCTGACACTCTTCAACTCACCGATCATATTTTTATTTTAGATTTCTCCTTTAGATGCACACTGCCTTAGATGCTGTGCTTTCATCTAAACCTTAACAAGCCAAAGACTCCCTTTGATCCCTGTAACAAAGCCAGTGGGTTGAACTAATAGGGCTTCCCCTTAATAGTAGACCAAACTCTAGTCGATTAGTCTCAGCAGAGCTTTGACTGGCTAGTTGGTCTCAGGGAAAAAAAATTAACTCAAACTCTGCAGTAATTGGATCCCATCCTTTACAGACCTGGTCCCTGTTATTAGATGTGTTGATATGTAAGGTAGGAAATAGAAGAATAAAATAGAATAGAAAAATACTTTATTTATCCCAGTCTGGGAAATTACTGAAATCCAGTAACAATTTCCAACAGAAAGAAAAAAATTCTGAAAGACAGGTTGTGAAGCTCGGCAGCTGGGTACGGCTCACATGCACACAACATGCTCTCCTGTGCAGCCTGGACAGCAGGTATAGAAAAAGAACTGTTAAAGAGACAGATGGGGGGGCAAAAACTCGATGGATTTTTTGATGGTGTTTCAGCTAAGTGTCTTTTTCAACAGAGGACTGGCGCACTACGTGACCAGGATGATTATTAAAATGTCCATTCTCCTTTCAGGTTTTTCCGACACATTCAGAATCAACTGCTGTTCACTTTGTGCTTGCACTTGTACATTTGTACAGTGTTAACAACATGATCAAAAAACATACATTTGGATTAGAGTTGAACTGAAAATATGTAATTGCGATTTTTCTGACAGACACTGTGATTGGCATTTTTTAAAAGTCAAGCTTTAATTCAATATTCAGCATGTAACAGAGTTAAAAGACAAGATGACATTAAAGATATTCACTGCTCGATATTCTCAGGGAAGGATGAGAACTTCAAGATATAAACTGTTTCCAGCGCGTATTTATCACATTTAAAAGGTAAGAATTGTGGGCGCCCGTATAGCTCACCTGGTTGAGCGGGCGACCCATGAACAGGGGCTACAGTCCCCGATGCAGCGGTTGTGAGTTCGAATCCCGCTCACGACCCTTTGCTGCGGGTCTCTCCCTCACTCTTCTCCCCCCTTTCCTGTCTCTCTCCACTGTGCTAAATAAAGGCAAAAGCCCAAAAAAATATATTAAAAAAAAAAGGTAAGAATTGTAAGATCAAGAAAATAATCTGACTTTTCTGTAAGAAGTATCTAAGTATTGAAATAAGTTGGTCCTTCATGAGTTAGGAGCATCTAAATATTGCACATTCTGCAATCAAAAGAGTTGACTAATTGCTTGAATTAATTACTAATAGGAAAAACTATGGTTAGCTTTAGTAACAAACCAGAAAGTCTGCCCTCATTCACACTTTGGACAGAGCATATGCTTGGCTAAGCTAACTGGCAGGTCTGACAGATATGAGAATCCATCTATCAATCCACTTTTATACCCGCTTTATCCTGCTGTGGGTTGCAGGGAGGCTGACAGACGGCAAAAAGCAGTTTCCACCCTGGACAGGTTGCCAGTCCATCACAGAGCTACATATGGGAACAATACCAACTATTCATCTCACTCTTCTCCCATAACTGATTTGCTTTATTTAGCAGACAGTCAGCAGAGTACCCCAGCCATCTGTCTTATATGTTGGCTGTGATGAACACGGACCAAAGGATTTAAAGATTTAGCTGTTTTTCTAATTGTTTCAGCTGTTTCGTTGTAATAAAAATGCAGAGTATGGCTGGATTGGATGTGGTCCGACGATCCGTCTCACAGGTGAAACTCCTGAAGACTTCTCGCCGCCACTCGACTGATGGCACGGTGTGAAAATGAGTGTGTGTGTCAGTGTGACCTTCACAACCTCACTGTGTGTATGTGTGTAATACTTCAGAGACACGAGTCGCGAGGTAACACTTCATCACTGCCGTCCTATTTACACACAACACACACATTTTCTCTTTCTCACACACACACACACTCACACACACTCAACTTTTCCTTTATACACTTTGTCCTTTTAACACACACACACACACACATACACACAATTGTTCGGCTCACCATCAGGCCTCTAATTGTGTTTTTGATAATAATCACCCAATCACATTTCATTACTGTCATCACTTCCTCTTTGTCACATGACAGGAAATTAATTAAAACTTCCCGAGACAACACAAGGAGCAGGTGCAGACACACACACACACACACACACACACACACACACACACACACACACACACACACACACACACACACACACACAGGTAACTCCATAAATCACAGCAGACAGAATGGGAGTAATGGGGTGGCTAGCTGTTAGCGCTCTGTACTGCAGGCAGCACCTAGCTGGTTACTCCACGCACTGCAATGTTCTCTGTGTTACTGATAAAGTAACAGGGAAAAAAAAAAAGAGTTGTTTGCTGTCAACTTGAACAAAGTGCGCAGCTTCACTGGCGACAAACCTACCGAGCGAGCACTAAACTTATTTGTGCAGTGATCAGTCTGAGTCCTGACTTAACACAAACACAGATGTTTGAGTTCAGGACTCCTGGACTTATCAGCAGATTGATGTCACTTTGTTTTTCTGTTAAGGGGGCTAGTTTTGCTTCGCCTCAAGACTAAAACAATGCCCCAAGCAAAGAAACGGTCCAACCACTGCATCATGTTGATTCTGTATGATTTAAACAGAGAAGATATTGTAAATTTGTGAGCTTTTATGATGTTTACCTGTCTGCAGCCTGCAGAATTATTCATCCATCCATCCATCCATCCATCCATCCATTATCTATACACTGCTTAATCCTCACTAGGGTCATTGTGGGGCTGGAACTATCCCAGCTGACTTAGGGTGAAGGCAGGGGACAGCCTGGACAGGTCACCAGTCTATCACAGGGCTACACTTAGGGACAGACAAGCATACTCACATTCACAAATATGGACATTTTAGAATCACCAAATAGAGCTTTGCGTTAGTTCAGACAGGCATGGAGTCAGAGCGTCACAAGGCCCTTTCTGTCCAATCGTTCATTGCTTAAGTCCAGCCCACCCAATTAGCATGCTTTATAACTGAGGCAGCGTTCATCCTTCCTGCTTGCTCCACGCTCAGCCCATCACTGCTACACCAGCCTCTGCAGATCGACAAATCTCCTCCTCCTCCCTAACCACACCCCTTTTTAAAACAATTCAATTTCATATCCATCTATTAAATAACCAATCATTCTCATCCAACCGGTCAAGGCAGATGACTGCCTTTCCTGAGCCTGGTTCTGTCAGAGGTTTTTTCGCCCCTCCCTTGGGGTGGGGGGTGGGGGGGTTTGGTTCCTTCCCACTGTTGCCAACTGCTTGCTCAGAGGGAGTCCAAAGGCAACTTTGGATTGCTGGGTTCTCTGTTTAAATTTGTAAGGTCTTCACCTTACCATGTTAAGCGCTATGTGATGATATATGTTGTAAGCAGCTCTATACAAATAAAATTGAATTGAGAATTGAACTGAATAACCCCGGTTGCTTCCCATATTGTGGGACTATAGGATGCAGATGGTTCATTACTGTACATGGAACTACCGCATGTAATCTGGATTTTGTAAAGTGAGGATCATTTAGTTGGTCTCCTTGTTCTTGTGTTTATACTGTATACTGTATTTGAATATTGTGAATTTAAGGCTCTGCCGGGGGATTTTGTGATCTCAGGAACTATCTGTGTCATGCTTGCTGAGATTGTTCCAGAGCATCACTCGAGCAGAGTCACCGCCAAACTCAAATGCATGTGATCCCGAATAAATAAGTAAATCTGACAAAGTGTCCTGTCTGAATTAACTTCAGCATGCTTTTGGACTGTGGGAGCTGGAGAATCCGGAGAGAACCCACACTGCACAGGGAGAACATGCAAACTCCACGCAGAAAGATACCAGGTGTCCTAAATGGGACGCGAACCGGGGATCTTCTAGCTGCGAGGCCACGGTGCAGCCCCTGCAGAATTATGCTAAACATCAAACATGTAATTAAACAATTTAATTGCTTTAACTGTCAACTGTGATTGGATGCCAGGAGTGGGCTTTGAGTATCACACTGATAGCTGGTGTATAAATACCTAAATGTATGTGGTTGAACTAAACAAGTTCTGTATTTAAAATGATCGTTCAGTAAAAACATGTAAGTATCAGCAAAATTTTGTTATAGCATGAAAAACAATTCTGCAGAATAATGTTTCAGGTTCCCTGTGTTTTCCTACATTACACTGTTGCCCATAAAGTTGGAATAATTTTAGTTTTCAGACACAATCCTCTTTTTGTTTCTATTTATACACATCAGTAATCACTTCTGACCAGGTGTAAATGATGACATACAGAGTCCCAGTTACCAGGTGAAATGAATTCTGACTTCAGGATCTGACCGAAGACTGGGACGCCCTGCCCATTGACACCATCAACAAGCTTGTGGACAGGATGCCACCATGTGTGATCCATGTTAGGGGTGGCCGTACTCAACATTAGTGACTGAGTGACATTTAAAAGAGTAATACTGGACATTCTAATGTATGAAATCCCCTTGAATATGTGTTTCCTCTTGAATGACCCAAGGTTGAAAAATTGAAACAAAACTCTTAATCCTGTTGTTCAATATCTACAATTTTGTTTAAGCCTGAATACACAGTTTGCAAAAGTTAATTGTGGTTAAATTTTTACTGCGATATGTATTGTATGTATATTGTTTTAAGAAGATATACACTTTAGTTATCAAAAATAAATTACATTGTCACAATCATATCCATCCATCCATTATCTATACACCGCTTAATCCTCACTAGGGTCGTGGGGGGGCTGGAGCCTATCCCAGCCACTTAGGGCGAAGGCAGGAGACACCCTGGACAGGTCACCAGTCTATCACAGGGCTACATTTAGAGACAGACGATCAAGCACACTCACATTCACACCTATGAACAACATGTTTTTGGACCTTGTGGGAGGCAGCGGGAGAACATGCAAACTCCAGGCAGACAGAAAGATCCTGGTGCCCCCACCAGGACGCGAACTGGCAATCTTCTTGCTGCGAGGTAACAGTGCTACCAACTGCACCACCTTGCAGCCCACAATCATTTCATGAAAAAAAAATATTTCAGGTAAAAAACTACTTTATTTCAACTTTATGTGCAGCAGTGTATTTGATGTTTTTAGGATTACTGTTGCATTATTGTGTATGTTGCCATTCATTTGTAATTTCAACAACTTTATACACTATTGGATTGCATAATCCAGTTACAGGTAGCTAAGAAAATCAAAGAAAAAAAAGTAACATGCAGATAACAGTAGATAAGGTCAAAGCTGCCTGAAATGAGCAGTTACCACAACATTTATTAGCCGTAATCTGTAATTTCCGGTTATTTTAAAGATTTTCCATGTTTTGCTAAATTAGAGATAATAAGTGAAATCACAGCAAAAACAAAAGTGTTCATTTGTATACATTACAACATTGCCCACTGTAAAATTACTTTCCTGATATTTGTCGTTATTTGTTAGAAAATTGTGTCTGTTAAGGACAGAAAAAAGGTAAATCATTTTTAACTGTTACAGATATTCCCTGTTTTGCAAAATCACAGAAAATATCTAGCAAAATCACCAAAAAGTAGTCTTAAATAACATATTAAACATATAAAAAAGTGGACAAAACTGTACAAAATGTTTACATAAAGAATCCATATTTGTAAATGTGTAAAATTACACTGTTACTGTATTTAAATCAATTAAAAAATATAATTATTATCCAGATATTTGCTTTTATTTTGACAGTTTTTACAGTATTTGAGTGTTACAGGATTCACATATATACATCCGTGGGTCAGACTAACTTGGTTTTAGCAGAGCCAGACCAGCTGTTTTACTTTGTTCCTCATCTTTACTGAGCTAGTCTTCACATTCAATGTACAGAAAGTGGTATTAATCATCTTAACAACAACCAATATGCCGCTAATTGGTAATTAAAAATATACAGCCATATGTAATGCTGATCTTAAATATTGATGTAAAATTAATATCTCAGCAGCAA